>NW_006159849.1:3461361-3470866 GCF_000334495.1 Tupaia belangeri chinensis
TTTATTTATTTATTTATTTATTTATTTATTTATTTATTTATTTATTTTAAGCAAGGCAAAAATAAAATGAGAACAAGAGTTACCAAGTAGTATCTGTGTTATCATGACCTGGCATCAGATTAAATTAGATCATCTCAGGTAAAACCTTCACTTTCATTTCTCTCAGGAGGGAAATGAAAACATCCTCCCTCCCTCTGTTGATCTGATTAGAATCTTGTAGCTAAATGCAGTAATTAGAAATTCTGCTAATACCTTGAAGGGGGAAAAAGAACTAGTTATAATTTGCAGTAGTTACTTCTTTTTCTATCTTTACAAGGAAATTTTAATCACACCCAATAGTTGCTCATTTTCTCTTTTTAAAAATTTTCTTCCCCCCTCTCCACCCTCCTTCCTGCCCTGTCTTATATGTGACTCTCATAAGAAATCTCTAGAGGCTCTGTCTATGGGAGCAAACTCATGGGATATAAAGAGAAATGGAGCTGTGTCTGTGTCTTGTCGACTAATGTCATTTCCTCAAATCAGGTTCACTTCAGGAGACGATTCACTGGAGAAATTATCGGAAATCTTGCATCAAGAATTATTTCGAAATAGAAGGTGAAAACAGGTCACATTCTCTTCTCATTTCCTCTGCCTCTGATGAACTGGCTTCAGTTCATTATTTTTTCCTCTCTCTCTTTTTTAAAGTTTCTTTCTTTCTTTCTTGTATGAGACAGGGAAAGTGGAGTAAGGGAGAAGGAAGAGGAAGACATACAGACAGAGGTAGGCACTTCCGATAGGGTCTTCACATCACAATCTACTCCCAACCCCCACCAGCCAAGATCAAGGGCATGTGTGCACAGACCTGATATGTAAAGAGAGACCTTGAGACGCCAACTCAGGCTCTTCCCATGAGACCACAGTGTCACGGAGTAGTGTGTTACCACCGAGTTAACGCTGGCTGGCCCAGTGCATTTATTTATACTAATGTCTGATACCCTGTTAGGAAGAGTAACTATTCCATTAGAATCTTTATTTTCTTGATAACCAAAGTATCTCCGGTAGAAAACATCACTGGCTATTTAAATCTTAATCAGCTATAGTATTTGTCTGGTAACTGGGCTTGGCAGTGTACATATGGAGTGTCCCAACCAGAGTAGCAGCTGTGCTTTTTATGTGGTTGCTGAATTTGGGGAAAGCTCTTTGTATTTTTCTTTCAAAATACTCCTTTATTAATTAAAAAAAAAATCTTAGGGGTATGGTGGGAGTCTTTGATTTATTTGGGTTGACAAAGAGACTGTGATGTTTTATAGCATTTATTCATAATTACACTGCCAGATTCATCTTCTCAGCCTTCTTTGTCGTACACATTATTCTTGCTGGGAAATGTTCAATATCTTTCCTCCTGAAGGCTAAATAAATCCCTCTTGGTATGTGTACTTAGAACCTCCTACCCACACCTGTGTCTGTGAGCTCCTCATCCCTTCTTCCCACCCAGAATGCCATACTGTAGTTGTGTATTTGCTTACCTTTGACTTTGATCTCTAGTATCCTATGGGAGGGACTCTGACATTCCTGTCATTATACACATGTCATATTTAGTAAGGTTGGGGTCATAAAAGCATAACTATTTGTTTGCCTTCCTTTTGTTATTCTTAACCTTTTCTTCAACGGCAGCAACATTCCTATAATGTTTGATACCACAATCCTGGAGCCCACTAGGAAGCTTCTAACACGTACATACTTAGACGCCCTTTAGGTGACCAGTGAAGCTAATCTGTACCCAACCTATACTTACCTTGCCTTCTGTAGCCTACTGAAATTCCTCCTGGACTTGGAATTCAGACCAAAATGTTTAAGCCTTGATCAGTTCCATCTTGTCAAACAAGTAGCATGGGCCTCTCACAAACACATCACCTTATCCCGGAATCTCCAGGTAATATGGTAGCACAAATTCTTAGACCTGGTTCAGGAGACACCCATCTTGTATTAAAGTTGGTTCATAAACAGAAGCTGGGCTGGTTCCATGGTGTGGTAGTTAAAGCAGCTGGATAACACATAGCCAACCTTGCCATTTGAGTCCTGGACCTGGTGGTTTGAGAAGCATATCAGGCATGTGTGTACGTGTATGTCTAACATCCCAAAAGGAGGAAGAGAGAGAGAAGGGATTGCAGTGTGACCATTTCCCATGGGGATACTTTCTCCTCTCTCTCTTTCTCTGTCTCTCTATGGCAAGTGCAAGTGCCCTCTTGGGGAAAAAAAAAATTAGAAGTTAACAGTAAGGTAGTGCTCTGTATAATTTTAATCACTGAGTGTAATTCTGTCACACAGCAGATCCCCATTATCTCCATGGTTTTGCTTTTCATGGTTTCAGTTACCCGCAGTCAACCGTGGGCCAAAATTATTAAATGTAACATACCAGAAATCAATAATTCATAAGTTTTAAATTGTGAGCCATTCTGAGTAGCGTGAAGAAATCATGCTCCATCCTTCCCAGGATATGAATCATTCCTCTGTCCAGTGTATCCACATGCCATGTGGTCCTGGTCCATTGCTCACTCAATAGCCATTCCAAAGCAATTAGAAAAATTTTTTAAAAACAAGTAATCATTTACAGAATATCTTAAGAAATCCTTGCCAAGCAAGATATTAGCTTTAGCTTTATAAATCTTTACATAAGATGACAAATAGAAAGCAAAGCATACAAATTTCATTTTGCTCTACATTTTAAAATACCGTCTTTTGTCCTCTTTAAAAGATTTTCATCTATTCAAAAATATTTTGAAGCTTAACTGTCCAGTTGAAGACAGAATGAGGGAATTTTCAAGTATCTTAACTAACTACTGTCAGATCTATACTCTCAGAATTACAACCCCTGTATTCAAGTTACCCCTATTTTACTTACTAATGTCCCCAAAATACAGGGCTAGTGATATTGGCAATTCAGATATGCCAAAGAAAAGCTGTAAATGCTTACTTTAAGTGAAGAGGCGAAAGGTTTTGAACTGATGAAGAAAAATAAATAATATTCTAAGGTTACTAAGATCTTGAGTGAGAACAAATCTCTTCATGAAGTTGTGAAGGAAAAAATTATTGATACTAGTTTTTCTGTCATACTTCAACCTGCAAATGTTATGGCCATAGCCAGCACCCTTACTTTATCTCTTCACAAGGGCATTGTATCCTCTCACAGCACCATGAGAGGAGTGAATACAATACAGTAAGGTATTTTGAGGGAGCGCAACTACTTCCACATAAGATTTTATTAAAATAATTATTGACCTGAGTTCTGAGCAGCCGCATTCAGGCATTAGGACCACTGAAGACCTTCTGCCCAGACTTCATCCTCTTGTCTGCCAGATCTAGCCAGGAGCCAGGTTAGAACACTCTATTTATTCTCTCTGTCTCTCTTCATCTCTCTCTATTTTTAAATTTTTTAAAAAAATTAAACTTAACTATCTGCTACTCTTTTGACTTGCTAATTCTTACCTTTCCCCCAGCTCCCATAGGACAAGCCAATCAGCTGCCATCTATACCTGAGTTCTGAGTGGCCCCATTCTACACTACACAGTTTTCATTTTTTGCTCAAAATTTTTTTTTGTTTTTGTCTTGTTTCTTTTTTTTTCTTCTCCTCTTTTTTCTTTTCCTTTTCACCTTTCTTACTTTTCTGCTCAGCCTCCACACACAGAATTTCTGAACAGGTCTAGGTGCTCTGTAACCAAATATCTGAATACTTTTAGGGTTAGCATAATCCTCAATTTCCAATGAATCGGTTGTGAAAAGGGAGAAAAACAGTACTGTTTAGAGAACACAGGTCACTTCCTTGTGCATGCATCTGAATGCTCAGATTTATCTCCAAAACACTAGAAAAAAATTTATAATTCATCAGATGACCAGAAACCACCACAGAGGCACAAGAAATATGAAGAACCAAGAAAATATCTTGGTTCCCAAATATCCAGATCATCAGTATCCCAGAAAGTGAAGAAACTAATAAGGACATTGATAATCTATTCCATGAAATCCTGGAAGAAAACTTTCCAAATCTAGAGAGGCACTCAAATATTCAGACCCAAGAAATACAAATGACCCCACATAAAATTAACCCAAGAAGATCTTCTACAAGGCACATCATAGCCAGATTGACCAAAACCACAGACAGAGACAAGATACTAAAATTGGCAAGGAAGAAATGTCAAGTCACTTTCAAAGGATATCCCATCAGGCTAACAGAGAACCTCTCATCGGAAACAATGCAACCAAGGAAAGAATGGAGAAATATATTCAGTGCTATGTGAAAAACAATTTCATCCAAGAGTACTATACCCTGCAAGATTATCTTTCATAGGGGGGAAAAATACAAAAACATTGCCAAATAAACAAAACCTGAAAGAATTTACCAACACCAGACCAGTTCTCCAAGAGTGCTGAAGGGAGAGCTATACCAGGAAAACTAAAGTAGGACACACAGAAATAAGAGTGCAAAAAATAACCAAGAGAATGGCCAACCTAATGGTAGAGACAAGTCCAAAGTTGAATGTTAACTTCCGGAGTTTGAATGGAAAGATTAGACCACTGCAAATTCAATAGAAGAGAGATTAAATATATGAGACTGAACTAGTAAAATAGAATTTTTTGACTTTAGACTAAACATTACTGATTTTCTTCAATGCTTTTATTTCCATATTTAAGGATTTTTGTCATCTCTTGAAGTGTTGATAGGTTCATCTACCTACTATTTAAACTGAATCCTAACCTTTTTCCCGGATTTAAGTCTTAAGCAAAATTCTCTTAATATTTTTTTGATGTTGATCTATTAAAACTACAACTATTTTTTTGAAGTTAAAAAATGCATTAAAATACCTGTTAATACCCATTTAATGACTGCAATAATCTATATGGCCCCAGCTAGTTGCTATTTTACAGTATGTTCACTTTGCTCATTGAGGTTTATGCCTAAAGTCAGATGTGTACTCACAGATATGTATATATCAGCAGTGATTGCTATTGAAATTTTTTAAATAAGATCTTTAGTGAATCAATAAAATGTGAAAAAATAAGCCATGGAAAACAACTGTAGATTCCAGAGACAGTGTAGGAGGAGAGGGGGAATTGACAGAGGGTGAGAGGTAGGGAATCAAGGAGGGAAAAAAAGGAAAAATATAAAAGAAACAAGAAATAGAAAATTATTTGTTGACAATGCATTATGGTAATATCCTTGATTGAGTCCATATACAAAGTATTCTGGATGGAAAATCTCATTTTGTACAATGTATTGATATACAGTGAATGAATGTAAGTAAATAAAAAATTAAAGACAAAAATAAATAAATAAATTTTATTTTACTCCAGAAAAAATAATTATTCAATTTAATTTATTATTATTATTCAATTAGACCAGTGAGAGACAGAGAAGGAAAGTGAGAAACCAAGTTGCCAGGTGTGGGACTTGAACTGGAGTCAGCCCTGTGGGAGTCCAGCACCTTAACCACCAGGCCACCTGCTGGCCTGCCACATAGCTTTTATAATAGTATATTTTTATAACTGCTCTACTTTATTTTTAATCCCTTATTTTTTAAATCTTACTAAAATCTCTTAATTCATAAATTAAACTTTATCATAAATGTGTATATATAGTAAAAAGCATAATGTATAGAGGATTCAGTACTATTTGTGACTTTAGGCAACTACTGTGGTCTTGGAATGTATTTCCCATGGATAAGGGCAAGACTACCGTATTTGTTTATTGATATAGACAATGTGGGACACACCCTAGTCTTATTATGTCAATGCTGATAGGTAGACATGGTGGCGTGGACACGAATGTGGATTTGTGCAGCCTGGAGAGGCTCCCACTGGTGGCAGCAAGCACTGGTCTTCCAGGTCCCAGAAGCCCATAGCTTATAGCACTGCACGTGACTCTCAGATCTGGCGTAGCTCCAGTTCAGGAGAGCTATTTTGCTGCAGGCTGACATTCTCTCCCAAGTTCAGAGGTACCTTTAGAGGAGAGTGGTGAGGTGCCCAGTGTTTGATAAGAGAAAGAAAGAATGGCCCTCTTCAAAGCAATGTGGGATTTAGAACTGAAAGAGAACTCTTCTACTATAATGAGGAAAACAAGCTAAAAAGTGACACTCTTAAAGCTGCTTGCTCTTTCTCAGGCTCTGCGAGAACTTTGAGTTCAGGAATGAATAAAATAAGAGTCAGTGATGTTTGATAATTTCACCATAAGTTTTCAGCCCCTAGATAATATTTTAAATTGCCTGGCCATGTCCCATTAATGAATAGCCGAACAAGTAACAGGTGGGAGTGTGCGTGTGTTCTGGAAGGATCTCTGGTTCATGTTGGTTATAAAATATTGCCTGAATATTCTCTCTGCTCATCTTAAAGGGTAACTCTAGTTACTTTGCTTGAGAAAGACAAAATAAAGTTTCAATGTAGTGTTGTAGAAGGGACTTGTTAGACTCAGGTAGCTTTGCCAAATTCTCCATTTTTACCACCTTAATATTCTATGACTTACGCTGTCATTTGGATTCAAAAGCTGGGGTTTTCATCCAGGTTCTGCTACTCACGAGAGAAAGCCCTTTAACTCCTTGAAGCTTCACTTTCTCAAACTGGGGTAAGGAGATAATTTTTTTCCCTACCTCTTGCCTTTTTCAGCATTTTAGCTCCAAGGAAAGAATGTGCATGTTGGATATTCAGCAGTTTTGCTGAAGACCCAGTGAGGTTTTGTTGTGACAGAATGCTGATATTCAGATTTTAAAATTGTAGGGAAGAGAGGGAGATACAGGCGAGTAAATTTTCATAAAGATACTGGTGAGCTTCCTAGGGGGGAAGGGACCTACATTCAGATCCATTCTCCTTATAATTTCAAGTTATAGAAGCCTTCAGGGTGGGCTGGATGATCCAGTACCATAGAAGTATAAAAAGCTATCTATACTGAAGTTACTGGTAGGTACAGTAAGAGTTACACTGGATGTGAGCAATGTGGCTGACTCCTAAACTTCAAAAAGCAAATGCTTTGGGTGCCAGCAGGTGGCATGGTGGTTGAGATGCTAGATTCCTACATGGCCAACTATAGTTTTGAGTTCCAGACCTGGCAGCTTGCTTTCTCATTTTCCTTCTCTCTCTCTGTCTCTCTCTCTCTGGATAAATCTTAAAAATAATAATGATAATAAATAAAATTGAATAAATACTAATTTTTTTAAAAAAACAAATGCTTCTGACTTGAGCAGGTGACTTAAGTATGTAAATCTAAAGAGATGATAGTTGGGAGTCCAAGCAATTTTTGGCATGGGGCACTCTCTGCTGAATTAATACTGAGTAAGGAGCACTTCTTTTTATCTAAAGGTCCACATTGTCTAGACAAGGGTTTGTATTTCGTTTGATGAGAGAGTAGGGGTTCTCAACATAGTCAGTTATCCCTTCATGTAAGAAATATTTTGAGATGTCTCTTCTCTATCCTGAAATGAATATCATGGATAATATCATATACATTCATATATAATCTGTAAAAAATAATCAAAGTAATATCCTAAGTACATTACAAAGGAAAAATGAATGGGAACCAATTTGTAATAAAGTAATATAATTGACTATACAATGCAACTGTCAGAATTTGGTGTGGCCTATATGCCAGCTGATACAGGCAAAGTGGATTGGAGAGTATCATTTTTCAAGTGGTGTAGCTGCTGGTGATACATTTCTGAAATGGTGAGCCACAATTGGTGATGATCCAGGCAAAATAAATAGTTATCTTCCTTTTCCTGGATATAATCACTGTATTACTGGAAAATTCAGTTATATTAGAACTATGGGGGAAAATAGTGCTTATCAGGACATTTGCCCAGAGAACTATAAATGGAAGGAAAGTATTCTTAATACATAGTGAAACATCTATGGATTTTGAATAGTATACCGTTTTTCTGGATGTGTGGAATGTGTCCTGGCCCTTCATACTAAAAGCCAGCAAAATGCCTCCAGTCATTGTAACGACCAAAATGTGCCTTCATAGTCTAAGATTCCTTCTGAGGGTGCCCACATTCTCAGTATAAAGCACTGAGTTAGAGACCCACGCTCACCAAAACTCATATGGGCCTAGCTGGAGATCCCCATGCCTTACAGTCAAGGCATGCATATCCAATGGAAGCCCTTTCTGAATATTATGGAATGCCAGGCTTCTGGTCTGTTTTATAAAGCAATCATCTTTTGGAACTAATTATGATCTTGAGATCAAAGGAGCATGTCTGAGTTCAGGCACTACGAGCTAATTGAGAGAAAGCAGGACTATCAGACCCTTTACCCATGAGAAAGTTCCTGGGGACATCTTGGATCTAGTAGAGCAGGCAGATGCTAGAAAGAGTATTTCAATTTTCTGCTCTCTTGGAAAAATATAGAGTCCTAATGATGCTGTGTTTAAGAGTTGGGCAGATCTGGGTTTGAATCCTGATTTTGTTCTCTAGTAGCTATGTGACCTTGGACATGATACTTAGTGGTTTGAGCCTCAGCTTTAAAATGAGAACAGACTTACTGTGAGGGTAGATGGTGAAGAGTAAGATCTTCAGTAAAGAGCTTTGCCTGGTTCTGGACACATGGCAAGAACTCCTTCTTTTTGACTGTTGTTGCTCTATGGTTAAAAAGTCATATTTCGGGGGATTATTTTTGGGGAGAGGTACATCAGTCACAACCAAAGTTACTTAGAACAACCCTCTGGCACAGCTCCATTTCGGCAAAATGGTATGGGAGTCTTTCTAGAAAGTAACTTAGGGAAAACAAGCCAGGGTGGGATCATTATGGCATGGAATATTCTAAACATGGAAACAAACATCCTCTGTCTGACCCTTAATACTTAAGGATATATTGTCCCTTAATACTGAATTCCAAGGGACCAATGAGTAACTGAGGCAATATGATGATCATGTAATTATCAGCATATGCAAGGAGTATTATGAAATTGTAGGTTCACCAGGCCACACAGAATTATTATCAGCTAAGCAGAGTTAGAACCTATTACTACTCAATATAAAATGGGCCTGGAATAGAAATTTTTGTGATTCTTCCTTATCTACACCCTTTTCCTAAAAAGTGAACATTAATAAAATGTGAACAATTAATGTGTGCTATGATGTTGGAAAACAAACACTCTCATGCACATACAATTTTCTAAGACAAACCACAGAGAAAAGGTGAATATATTTAATGAAAACATTTTGCTAGCTTAGAACTTACAGAGATTCAGCTTTCTTACGGAAAACAGCCCAAGACTCTTAGAGAAAAACATTGAAGACTAGAGAAGTATTATTCTTTTCCTTTATCAGTGTTGTTTTGCCAAGGAAGATCCTGGCTGTCATCCTCAATGAAAAAGTAAAAAGAAATCTGTCTAATCAGGTCTGTCCAACAATTTCTGTGAACAATCTTTCTAATTTTTTTTCCTTTGTACACTAAGACATGTGCTTTTCTTATAACTGTCTTGTTTCATAGGACTTTAGGACAATTAAAAACATAAAGATACAAACTAAATGAAGACCAAAGG
>NW_006159849.1:3470884-3488855 GCF_000334495.1 Tupaia belangeri chinensis
AGCATAGGAAATGTGTACCCATGGAATAAAAACTTGGCTTGGGGCTCCCAGCAACCAGGTCAAAGAGCAAACTCTCATTTCATTACAGGATTTTGAAAAACGAAGTTTCTGAAGAGGAGTTCAATTGTCCCTGGCACCAAGAACAGAAGATAGTTTCATCCCAGTTATTCATAAGGCAGATATTTTGAATTCTGATGATCAGTTTCCTCAAATGTCCTACAATAAATGCCACTTAATTGTTCAGGTCTGTTCTGTATAACATCCCTCATTGTTGACCTTTTGCCAAAATATAAGTCTATAATGGAAAAGAAATAACCTCCAGGCAATCTTCCATTTATACTACTCGTTTTCACTTGAACTTTTGCTTTCAAAACGTCAGGCAGTACAGAGTTAGAGGTTATCTCCAATAAGAACCTGGAATGCAATTCTTCTCAGCAGATGTAAAAGTGCAAAGCTGCAGTCTCGATATGGTTCACTAAGCTGGGCAGAGGCAACTTTCCCTTGTATATGTCAAAAGGGAGCCAAAGGCATGAAGGCTGAAGAGAAGGTCACCACTTCTGCAAGAAGAGGGGTGAGTTCACTGCAGAAGATGTAGAAAATGTGGGAAAAAGGGAAGAAAGAATAAATGATAATTTATTACCCCAAGATCACTGTTACTCACACTCCTGTATTTTCTCTTTCTTTTCCCTCGAGGGTGATGTTAACATAATCAGATTATGCATGTAATTTTACATCATTCTATAGTTAACTGTATTATGTTATTGGGGTGTGCAGGGGCTGTGATATAATTGTCACCATGACTTCAGGCCTTCCATGAAGTGTGGTCTATTCGCACATGCCATGAGTCAGTGATGTTTTGGGAAAATTCAATGGACTGGGGACCAATAAAGAGACCAGAGAGGTCATGGAAGGTGAAATCTGAGTGTGGGGAGGCATTTGGCAGTCAGAAGACTGTGTGAACATTAGCCCCCGAATTTAATAACCTCAAGGGCCTTCCCACTGAATGTGGGATTGGGGATTCAGGTTGGTTTGTTTATTTTTGTCAGAGGGTGAATGAACTAACCAGAGAGAGAAAGAGACAGAAAAGGAGACAGTACCTCCTATGGGGAATGGCCATGTTGCAGTCCTTTCTCCTCCATTTCTCCTTTTGGGATTTTGGGCATACGTGCACACATGCCCAATGTGTCCCCTAAGCCACCTTAATTATGGAGAGAGACGTTTGATTACATTCATACTAGTCCCCATATGTAAACACTTCCCAGTCATCTGTTGCAGGCTTTGTTAGGTATTATCTTTTTCCCTCCCAGAAATAAAACATTTCTGATGCTTAAATACAACCACAAATGCATGTCTTGCATGACCTTGAAAAGATTTCCTTGTCCTCTTATTGTAGAGCTTTGAAAAGTGTCACTTTTCCTTCTCCACTTTGAATTATCTTCTGTGCCAGGAAGGGATGGGTAAATGCATTTTCTTAAATTGTGGTAGGTTTTTTTTTTTTTTTGCTGGCCAGATGTTGTGGTAAAATTTCACCTTCTCTAGGGACTGTACTGTGACTATCAAGTGAGGAAAATAATCTTTTTTTTTTTTTTCTTTTTATCATTTGTGGCTTATAGAAATCAGTCCCAGTGTGTATGATTGCTTTGTTCTCTGACAGCCTTAAAAAGAAGGGGAGGGGACCTGTCAGTAGATCATCTCAGACAATCCCTTTTGTAGTAAGATTAGTTCTGAAGAAATTCAAACCCAATGTGACTTTAACCATCTCAAGTCTTCCCTTCCCAATAAATAAATGTTCCTGAAAAGACTCAATGAAATTAGAAACTTTGAATTGATTTAATTATGCATCTGGGATTAATGAGAGGATGTATTCTGCCTGCAGCTATGAAGCCTCCTCCATTACCTAGTATTCAATTAATGGAAGGAAACAATCAGTACATGTTTGGAATTTTTTTGCATCTCCAACACAGCAAATTTTATAAGCTGCTGGTATTACTTCAAAATGTTAAAGTCTTATGAAGAAAATGACCTTATTTTTTTCTTATATCTAAAGGAAATGAAATTTTTTATTTCTACCATACCTGGTGATCTGCTTATTTACTACTCATACAAGTGTTTGAGAAATGTAAATGTGGTCTAGGTATCTCACCTTACAAAAGAGGAGTTTCATGACAATTTGATTCAGAATTTAACTTAAAGTGAATTCTCTTTTCTCATTGGCTTCTATTTTAAAGCCAGAGAACCGCTTCCATATTGGGCTATGTGAATGAATTTAAGTCTCCAGCGGGCGCCATGACTGCATCTGGGCTGGCTTGATTGGTTGGCCTCATCCTGGCCATGGCGAGGAGAATGGCAAGATTACCCCTTCTGTGTCATTCTTTGAAGAAAATGAGTCTTTCTTAAGAAAGAAACTCTGAATCTGGCAAACAATCCCTTAAGAAGGCAATGTTACTAGGAGGTCATTTTGATGCACCAAAAGATTCCCTTTTTCATTCCAGAAAGAACAACTGGAAAAAAATTCAGATGATGTTAATCCAGTTACCAAAGAAAAACAGGGACCCCAGAGACCCAGATTCTACCAATATGAAGATTGGGAATAAAAAGGATGCGATATTGATTTTTAAGTAATATGTTAGAATAATTTTCTGATTATGTACATCTGAGTTAATTTACTTATGATTTTTTTCTTTATATCCTATAAGTCCTCTAATTTCCACAGTGTGCCTAAAAAATACATTTGATGGTTTTGAATGAAAATATGCTGCTAAAAAGTACAAAAAGGAGAATATATCCACATTAGCACCTATTAGCTTAAATGTAAATGTATTGTAGTATATAAATGATGATTAGTGCTACACACACATTTACTCCATCATTTTTCAATTAAAATTACTTATAAGATGAACATGTAAATAAGATACTTATTTTTGGTTTAAAAAAAGAGAGAAGCTCATGGGAAGTTCAGATTATGATCAGTCCATGGAATTCTGCGAACGGCAGTGGCATTTACCTGTCGGCAATCCTTTTTTTCTCCTTTGGAGCCTCTGGTAGCACTATTTCTAGAAGGACTTCTCTGGGTCTTTCCCTGAATCCTAAGAATTTCTGTCTCTATATTTGTGACTTTTAGAACTTTGTCTTCATTCTTTTAGCTTGGGTATTTACAACCATGGACAGATCTGACTCTGTATGGTTTTACTATGGTGTTCACTAATAGCCTCCAAGAGCCTTTCATGTGGAAGTTCCTCCCTTTTCTCTAACTGCTCTCACCCCTTTCTCTAATTTTCCCTCTAGTCTTACCCCTCTCTCTTCCTTCCTCTTTAATTCTCCCTCCCTCTGTTTGTTGTAGTTGTTTTCTCTTTTCATTTTTATGCATTAAAAAAATAGGCCCACCTGTGGTGTAGCATGCTACTGAGACCCTGTGCTCCAAAGGCTGATACCACACAGGAGGCCCAGGTCTGAATTCCAGGCCCCCTAAAGGTATGTTGTGGTGGTGTGCACCTGTAATCCCAGTGACTTGGGGAGGCTGAGGCAGGAGGATCACACATTTGATGCTGGCCAGGACAATATAGAAGACTATGCCTAAAAAGGAGCCACACAGAGAGTTGGGTATGGTGGGGTAAAGAATCGGACAATGTGGTGCCTGTCATCCAAGCAGGGAGTCTAAAACAGGAGGATGTGACAGCAAGACACTGTCCAAAACAAAGCAAAATACTATCAACTTTTTTTTTTTTTGGAGAGGTTTTTGTTGTAGGGCGCGAGCGCTCGCCAGAGAGACAGAGAGAAACAGAGACAGAAAGCGAGAAATCACCCCCCAGGGGCGATGGCCATGCTGCAATCTCTTCTCCATTCTCTTCTCAGGATCTTGGGCACGAACGCACACGCATCCGGTGTGAGTTTAAGCCACCAGGTCCAGGACTCGAACCGTGGTCGACTACGTGGGAGTCCAGCGACATAGCCATTATGCTAATTGCTAGTCCCAATACTATCAACTTTTAAAATAAATAAATAGTACAGATAAAATTAAGGTCTTTTTTATTTTAAGTATTTTTAAGTTTATTTCATGAGAGAAAGGAAGAGAAAAACATGTCCCTTTGACAGGGTCTTACACCACAATCCTGTCCACCAGTTTCCCAGGCAGCTAAGTTCATGGTGCATGCCTAGTGTGTACAGGCTGATCAGAGAACTGAACCTGCAGTCTTTCATTGGGTCCAGTACTGCTCGAGCAGTCTGTTACCACTGCACCGCCAAACAGCCCCAGGTCCAAGTCCTCTTTGATGCCTGGGTCTCATTCTTCTTCTCTTGCCTTTCCTAGCAGTAAGCTCTAATAAGTATCTTGTAAAGATAAAAATTCACATGATGGCCCTTCTTTGTTTACATAGCTGTTGCAGCAGGAGCCTCACAGAGGCTATTCACTTGCTTTGGTCATTACATCACTACATGTGGATGGGAGCTGGGTACCGGGCGAAGTAGTGGATAGTTCAGAAGCAAATTTAACAAACATCTAATTCTGCCAAAATTGTAAAAACAGAAAAGAAAAAAGAAGAAGCTGTTTAGGTGCTCCATGGGGAAACTTGTGAGAAAAAATCAAGTGTAAGGAACTTCAGCAGATGCAGCCAGGTCCTTTCCAGCCTTCAGAATCTATTCTTGTGGGAGTTGTATCTGTCTAGTCTCCCACAGTATAGGCAGCTAGAGCTTTGTTGACTGCTTCTAATTCTCCTGTCCTTTCTGGGAAACCTGACTTGGGTCTTCAGCATTTCTGACCTCATTCTTTATTGCTCTCTTTGTTTCTCATGGATTTTAATGTCTACATTTCTAACAGTGGCCTCAGGGCGGTTTCTTGATTCCCTGGCTCTGCGATAGGTTGACTTTGATGTTCTTTCATCTATACTGTCCTTAAGCTCTGCTTAATTTAGTTGAAAAAAGCTAATCAATAAACTCTGATACAGTCTCCTCACCCCAACCCACCAGCACAAGCTTGGAAGCAGGTAGAGGCTGGTTATCCTCCTAGCTGAAATTTGACTTAGCTCCTGCATAACTGAATTCCATTATTGCCAGCTCTCAGGTCCCTCAGGGTCAGTGGGGACCCAGGAAGCCAGACATCAACACTTAGCCTAAAGCCTAAACTGTCAACTCCAATTCTACTGTGTGGCCTGGTTCCTACCCAGACAGATCACAGCAGGAGTAATGTTGAAACTGACCACCATTTCAAGGCTCTTTTCTGGGTCCTGCCTTGGTTTTGGGTCAGAAACTGAAAGCTCCTGCTTGCCAGGAATTGTTGACAGTGACCCAGAGGACAAGCCTCCAAGTACAGGGCTAGTGCTGGGTGTATGTGGCGCCTTCTCTTTTAACCGTGACTTACAGGTCTGCTTGACTTTCTCTCATGGTGTATCCAGTTAACTTGTTCTCTCAGCCAGTGAATTGCAGTGATGCATAAATGGGAAAATGGAAAATATTGATCAGTCTTGTACAAAGCCTGCCAAAATTTTATCATCTTTTTTCACTTTCATCAAATACCAGGGAAATAATATGGTGAGTGATAGACTCCTTCAGTAGTCTGCGATTCAGGACTTGTGCTATAGATAATATTTGCTATGGCAGGAAAACTTGACTTAGTCTATAAAAGGATAATATTATCGCAGGACAAGTCTCTTTACTTTTACACATTACATTTTTAGCTTTCTTTGGTCTTACAAACCTGAGTGACTAAATTTGTAGTCTGTGAGATTAAGTGATCCACTGTTCCTCTGCATTGTTGAGCTGTCTCTATTCAAATGTAAATTATAGTGTTTGAGAACCTTCTTACCTGTCTTTTTTTTTTAAGGTTTTTGCCATAGGGTGCATGAGTTTATTGGAGAGACATAGAGACGGTGAGAGAAAAAGTGAGAAATCATGCCCCAGAGGTGATGGTCATGCCATAGCCCCTTCTCCTTCATTCTCCTCCTGGGATTTGGGGCACACACATACATGTGCCCGGTGTGAGTTTCAAGCCACTGGGTCTGGACTTGAACTGCGGATAGCCATGTGGGACTTCAGCTCTGTAACCACTACACCACTGCTGGCACCACCTGTCTTCTTTTCAAGATTATTAAGAAAAACAAATCAGGGACCAGCAGTTGGCATATTGGCTGTTGCTGAACTACCATGTAGTCAACCACGGTTTGAGTCCCAGACCTAGTGGCTTAAACTCACACCAGGTGCATGTATGTGCGTGCCCAAGATCTCGAGAGGAGAATGGAGGAGAAGAGATTGCGGCATGGCCACTGCCCACCCCCCGGGGCAGGGCGGTGATTTCTTGCTTTCTGTCTCTCTGTCTCTCTGTGTTTTTCTGGTGAGCACATGCAACCTGTAGCTAAAACCTCTCCCCCCCCCCAAAAAAAAAGAAAGAAAGAAAAACAGGTCAAATACATAAAATATCAGGCAAAGTAAGGCCAAAATAAGAATGTTCATCATCTTTTTAGAAATTTGAAGATGTTCCAAGTTCAAAATTCTAGCCAGCTGCTCAGAAAGTGCTCCTTCCAGGCAGCAGCAAGAATATGGAGTCAAAGGTCATTGGAGCATCTGACTGGATTCTCATGTTAGCTGCGCCCTTTGCCAGCTGGAGGACCTTAGGTCAATCATTTACTCTCTTTGAACCTCAGTTTTTTCCTGTGTGAAGTAGGGATTAACAAAACAAATTTATCTTATTTTTGTGATAAGCAGAGGTAGTGTGTGGAAAGTGCTTCGCAAAGGACTTGGCCTAGAATTAGCTTCTGTCCCTTCTTCTCTCCTTCCTGTTCTCCTACTGTGGTTCTGTATCTAGAAATTGGTGATGATGATAATAAACCCAAATTTATTTGAAGTTTTGATGTGAAACACTGTGAATGTTCAAGAATTATATATATTTATGATATACTATGTTCAGTTATTATATCATAGCTAGTATTCTTTTAACGGTCAAAGTCTTGGATCCCTGCTGAATTTCCAGCATGTTTGCATAGTTCAAATCAGGTAGGATAAGCTATTTATAAAGTTTAGATGAGGGCCAATCAGTGACATGGTGGTTAAGATGGCTGGATTCTACATGGCCAACTGTGTAATTTGAGTCTTGGACCCAGTGGCTTGAGAAACATGCTGGGCACATGCATATACTTGTCCAAAATCCTGAGAGGAGAAATGGAAGAGAAAGGATTGTGGCATGGCCATACCTCATAGGGGGTGCATTCTCTCTCTCTCTCTCTCTCTCTCTCTCTCTCTGCCTTTCCTCAGTAAGTACATGCACCCTCTAAGCAAGTTTAGGTGAATAGGAAGTGACTTTTCAGAGAAAGTATGTAATCATCATTTGTTCATTTGAAGTTAAGTGAAGTCTTAAGTCATCTCTAGGGTCCCTTTCATTCTTACATAGGTCCCATTGCCTTTCTACTGTCCTAGGATGCTGACAAGGAGATACAGCTGCCCCAGGCCTGCTTCACAGAAACTCCATGAGGGCTAGGAGGAAGATAGCCAGCAAGCTCTTTTTTCTGTACTTTCCCACATTCCCTCTTCTTCCAAAAGGTAAATGGACAGAAGGAGTATGACTACTTGGGGTGTTGCCAGGCAGCCCTTTTGCTATTTTAGAGTTAGTGGGAATTAGCTGATAATTGTTTAAAGCAAAAACAGAATCTGGGGACACTGCTGGGGAAAAGCCAGCACACAGAGCAGGTGAGAATCACCCAGGGACAAACTGTTACCTAGCTTTTAATGAGCTAATTTGCATTGAGCTCCTTTGTCAGGCCTGTCTACATCCCATTGCCTTTGCCCTTAATAATCATAGACGCTCTAATCAAACCGCCTCTTAGTTGGGCTGAGCCCAATTCATGTGAACTACAGTATTCCTCCGTGTGTCCAATCCTAACTACTCATGCCTTTAGCATATTCTCTCGTGTATCCAAGCCTCGTGACCTGAACAGCAGAAGCTCAAGTCTGGCTCTCAAATCATTGACCAAGAGCCCTTTTTCTTACACAAGACTGATAAGCAAATAGTAAGAGGCTATCACCCCACAGCCCTGGCAGATTTTCTTCCTAATGTCAAGGCTGATGTGGCATGGAAGTAGTCATTCCTCTTTCATCTTTTCTGTAGTATAGTGACTCAGACTGGACTCTTGTCCATATCCAACAGAGCCTGTGCACATTTTCTGAAATGCTTTAAATATGGGGATATACAAGTCATTACCCCAAGTCATCAAAACAGTAATTAACTCAATAGCCATGACATTATACCAGCTGTTACCCCGAGGAATGTAAAATTGGAAACCAATGCTGCAGTTTGCTTGGCTCAGCCACGAAGGCCATGAAGCAAAGTTGAATATTTTAAGTGTAAATATTGTGGGTATTTCAGTGCAGAGGGGCAGTAGATTGACTCTCTGTTTTAGAGGAGGATCGTGGAAACAAAGTGAGATGTGAAAAGAGAAACAGGAAAAAAGAAAAGATCCCGTTCTGGAGGAATATCTTTACAAATGAATATCTACAACTCTGTTATGTTGTTTATTATATTATGACTTTCCTCTCCTCTCCTCTCCTCTCCTCTCCTCTCCTCTCCTCTCCTCTCCTCTCCTCTCCTTTTCTTTCTTTCTTTCTTTCTTTCTTTCTTTCTTTCTTTCTTTCTTTCTTTCTTTCTTTCTTTCTTTCTTTCTTTCTTTCAGCATGTTTAACGTATTGTGAAACGTTTCTGATAAATTTCTCCCAGGAGGTTATCTCTGACAATGATAGTATGGAAAATTGGACTTTTAAAAAGTTTATTTCATGAGTAAGAGAGAAAGAGGGAGGGAGGGAGGGGGAGAGAGAGTGTGAGAGAAGGGAGAGAGAGTGTGTGAGAGAGAGAGAGAGAGACAGCACTTCCAATAGGGTCTTGATGTCACAATCTACCCCCAGCTTGAACCAGTCCCAGATCATAGGCACACATGTGTCCATTGTACTCAGGGCTTCAGACTTGAACCAGCAACCTTCCCATATGGGTTTGCCTTGCAGAGCATTGTGTTTTACCGCTGTGCTACCATTCGACCCCTAAACTTGAATATGTTGACTGTATGCATTTGTCCTCCTTTAAAAACTATGATTTTTGGGGCCAGCAGGTGGCATAGTGTTTAAGGCACTGGACTCCTATGAGACTGATTGTAATTAGAGTCCCAGAACCAGTGGCTTGAAAATCATGCTGGATGCATATGCCTAAAATCCCAAGAGGAGAACGAAGGGATTGCAGCGTGGCTGTTCCCCTGAGGGGTGATTTCTCACTTTCCTTCTCTCTGTCTCTGTCTTTTTTTCAATGGCAAGTATACATTCCCTATGGCAAAAACCTTGAAACATATATATATATATTTTTGGAGATTACATTTATTTTTCTTCAAACTATGTGATGGTAATCAGATGAGGGGTTTCCAACCAAGTAAGAAACCTACAAATACTGTAATAAAAGACTTTAAAAAGGATATTCATTTTTCTGATTATAAAATTTCCATGTGTCAATTTGTCATTATATGAAGAAAATACATAAAAGTATGAAGATAAACCTTTCCAATGTAACACTACTGTGAGACTACTCTTAATACTTTGTTAATACTTTATTGTACTTTCTTTTTTTGCATGCATGTATTTTTCACATAATTTGAATCATGCCATAATAAACATATATACTCATATCCTACTTTTTATTATTTTTAAGAGAGATATTTGCTAAAGGGCGCATGTGATTGCTAGAGAGAGAGAGACAGAAAGCAAGAAATCACACCCCTCCCCAAGGGAGATGTCCATGCCACAATCCCTTCTTTTCCATTCTCTTCTCAGGATTTTGGGCCCCCACACACATGCACCCAGCCTGAGTTTTAAGTCACTGGGTCCGGCCCCAAAATGTAGTCCACTATGTGGGAGTCTGGTAATGTAACCATTATGACATCTGCTGGGTCCCTATACCCTACTTTTATATAAACTTCATAAGTGGTTTCTTACTTTTGAAGACTTGTCTGTGGAAAAATTTTAGCATAAATGTGTCAGTTATATGTAATTATACTCGTGTTATTGGATATTTTTCACTGATAATTGATATTGCAGTGAACATTTTAGTATGCTAATCTTTGATTCTCTGCCCATTTCTTTAGAATATATTCTTAGAAAAGGAGTCCCTTTGTTTAGGTATCTGACATATTGCCAATTACATTTTAGATGATGTTGTCACTCAGTATTCTTTGTATGTGCTCCAACCTCACTACATCCTTTTGTTGTTGTTGTTGTTTTAATTGGCTAATGGGTGTGCAGACTCACCAGAAAGAGAGAGCAAGAGAAAGACAGGAAAAGTGAGAAAACATCCCCCTCCCCCATTAGGAATGGTCATGTCACATCCCTTCTCCTCCATTTCTCCCTCTTTTTTGGATTTTGGGAACATATATACATGTGCTCAGTGCATTTGTCAAACCACCAGACCCAGGACTCAACCTTCACAGTGGATCATATGGGATCCAGGAAAATAGCATTTCCCTCCTTTTTACCACGTTACCAATTAGCTTTTGTTTCCGCAAATTTTTTATTCCTCACTTTTTACATTTAACCATCACACCAAAGATGGCCCTCAATCTCATTGCCTCTTCAATGTCACTGGATATTATTTCTTCCTCTGATGGTTCTTAACTCTGGCTTCACTTTCAAATGAATGCAGGACAGGACTAGCAGTGAGCGTAATGGCTATGTCGCTGGACTCCCACGTAGTTGACTGCTGTTTGAGTCCCAGACCTGGTGGCTTAAACTCACACTGGGCGCATGTGCGTGCTCAAAATCCTGAGAGAATAATGGAGGAAAAGGGATTGCAGCGTGGCCATCCCCCCGGGGGATGATTTCTCGCTTTCTGTCTCTCTATCTCTCTCTGTCTTTCTGGCAAGCGCTCACAACCTATAACAAAAAAAAAAAAAAAAAAAGAAAGAAAAGAATGTGGGAGCAATAAACAAGCTGATGCCTAGGTTCCACTCCAAACCAATTAAATCACAGTTTCTGAGGAGTTGTGGGTAAGAGGGGTAAGGCATCTGTAACTTGAAAAACTCATAAATTAGTCTTGTTGATAGAAAGTGTTCAGAACCACTTAGATAATTTAGTAAGTGAAAAATATTTTCCTTCAGCATCCTTTTGGCATTAAGGTATATTAGAACTTAAGTAGTATATGTTTATCTCATTAGCTTAAAAAATACACTGAGAAATTATGGTCCTGGCCAAAATAGATTTTTCATATACTGAACAAAGATAAAGTTAATTCTGTACCAAAATAGCATTTCCCTCCTTTTTACCATGTTACCAATTAGTTTTCGTTTCCTCAAATTTTTTATTTCTTATTTTTTACATTTAATTACTGTACATCTTTACGGCATACAAAATAGACTTTCCAGGCATGAGAATACTGCATAGTAGTCCAGTCAAAAATATTGCCATATGCATTATGATCACAAGTAATTTTCTGTTTTTGTGTCCATTAAACTGTCCCTTTTTGCTCCCCCTTGATTCCCTCTGTCCTCCTCCCCCTTGTCTACTTTCCTCCCACACTGTTTCTGGTTTCCTCAGTTGTTCCCATGAGTTTTTAGAATAGCTTTATAGGGCCTTTTTTACTTTTTCTGATTTCATCTCTGAGCTTTATATCTGAAATTTGTTCAAAAGTAGCACATTTCAATGATCTTGCTTTTCTCTTTGCTATACAATTGACTATGAAATATTTTATTTATTTAGACATTTTCAACACTAGGACACACAATTTCAAATGCAAGGGTTTCTCTTCTCTTGTATCTTAATGGGGCATTATTTTCTCTATATCTTCTTTGTTGGTATATATATATATATATATATATATGGTTTTTGTTTGTTTCTTTGTTTGTTTTTGGAGAGGTTTTTGCTATAGGGCACGTGTGCTTGCCAAAGACAGAGAGACAGAGAGATAGAAAGTGAGAAATCACTCCCTGGGGGGCTGACCACGCCATAATCCCTTCTCCTCCATTTTCCTCTCAGAATCTTGGGCACACACGCACATGTGTCCGTTGTGTGAGTTTAAGCCACCAGGTCTGGGACTCAAACCATGGTTGACTACATGGGAGTCCAGCGACATAGCCATTACACCAACTGCTGGTCCCAATAAATATATTTTTAAAAACTATACATGGTCTGCAACTTTAGTCTTTTTGTTTTGCTGAAGATTCAGTGATGCTCCAGACATGTTCTGGGACAAGATTTTTACTGAGTTAGACCATAGAAGTCCTTTTGCTCACCCTATTTGTGTAAACTGATATATATTTTTTTCTTGAAATATTCTTCATGTGTGTGAAATAGGAAAAGAGACTGTTTTCTTCTCTCCTCTCTTCTCTCTCCTTTACCCATGCAATCCTTTTAAAGCCTCTGTTTCTTCATTTCTGTCTTGCAGCAGGCCCCACTCCTCGTTCTTCCCCAAGAAGAACTCCTTTGCACACCTACCCAAATACTTCCTCATATTCTCTTGCAGCCAAGAGTGATCATAAGACACAACTAAATTCAATTCCATGTAAGACAATTTCTGCTGAGAAAGTTGAAGAATAAATTCATTTTCTAAATAAAGGCATAGTCATACTGGAACCCCTTTCTCAAACTTCTAGCCTTGAACTCAGATGTGATGCCTGGACTTTAGTGACCATCTTGCAGCCATGAGGTAAGAGACCTGGGAGGAAATCAAGAGACAAGTAGAGACACAGGTTCTGCCATCTTTGAGCTGCTAAACTAGCACTATTGTCCACATGCAGACTTTGTGGGTGAGTAAAATGCACCCTTAGGTGAGTCAGTATTAGATGGGTTTACTGTCACTTTCAGCTGAGAGCATACCCAGTCCACCAAAATATTAGTCAGTATGACATTTAGCCATTGGTTGTATTAGCTAGCTGTTTCCTTTTTTATTCCATTTATGGGCTGATTATATTGGCTAAGTCTGTTCCTAAATAGAACAAAACCCACCTACCTTATTTTTCCTTTATTTTCTTCTACCTTGTAGCAGTTGTGAGACTTGGACCAGTCTTGGGCTAAGAACTGAGGGAAGTCATTGCCTCTTGTCATCTGTCTTTGACATTGTTTCTGCCTTATGCTGGTAGGTCAGTTTGCCTCAGCCTAAAGCTATGTAGGTTTAACTCAGATAGAAACACATAGGGGGTGATTGTCTATATCAACTTCTCCAAGACTTCTCCAAACACATATAACGATAATTATTTTCTTCCTTCTTCTTTTTTATTTTTTCCAGAACATGCATGCACTAACCAGAGAGAGAGAACAAGAGAAGAGAGGGAAAGGGAGAGAGTACCCTCAATGAGATGTGGTCATGCCGCAGTTCCTTCTTTTCCATTTCGCCATCCTGGTAGGATTTGGAGCATGCACATACGTGTGCCCAGCATGTTTTTCAAGTCCCCAGTGCCAGGTTCCTAACCATGAGGTTGGCCATGTGAAATCTGGCTCCCTTAGCCACTAGGCCACAGGGCCAGCCCATAGTTATTTTCTTCCTAATTGCCATTGTTTCTGTGGACTTCTGTCTTTTACAATTCTGGTAAGGTGGAAAGACTGTTATCTGAGGCATGATATTGGTACTTCTCGCTGTCTAAATACCATTTTAATTCTTCAATTTCGACATAATATCTGTCACCCTTAATGATTGAAACAGTTCTGGTAATGAATGTAATCTGAGGTTATGTATATTTATTTTATGCTGCCAAATGTTATGCTGGTGCCTTAATTGGTTTTGTTAGAGTGAGCTTGAAGTCTTGGGTATATAAAGCAATTAAAACCTTTTGGCATTTTGTATCAATCACTGAAGCATAAATTTTTGATTGGCTATGTGATGTACATATTTACTGAACACAATTAGTTATGATTTATGTCCACTCAACTGGGGAATGGAATTGCCAACAAAATGCAAATATATATGAGGTTAAGGAGAAATACATCAAGTGTTCAGTCCAATAGCTAAGTGTTTTATCAAGTTTGAAAATAAAGGCAAATTAAATCTTTTACCTCTGTATAATCATCATAAAAATTGACCTGCTTTAAAATTTTAGCTGAGAGATCTTTAGATGGATTTTGCATTATTTTCTAGCTGTTCACTATTTGTTTCTCTTAAGGTATGTAGGAGTTTATAAAACTGGTCAGTATTTTGCTATTATTTATTGCTTTAGTCATATTAAGTCTATGGAAGTGTAATGAAAAAATATGTAATTATAACTCTGGGCTTAAACTAAAATGCTGAAACAAAAACCTAGTTTGTTTATTTATTTATTTTTTAATTTAATTAATTTATTTATTTGAGAGTTTTTTTTGTTTGTTTGTTTTTTTTTTGCTATAGGGTGCATGTGCTCACCTGAGAGACAGAAAGCAAGAAATCACTCCCCAGTGGGGATGACCACGTTGTAATCCCTTCTCTTCCATTCTCCTTTCAAGATTTTGGGCACATGCGCACACGTGCATGTACACACACACACACACACACACACACACACACACACCTGGCAATGAGTTTCAAGCTACCTGGTCCAGAACTTGAACTGCGGTCGACTATGTGGGAGTCCATCAACGTAATCATTACACCTTCTGCTGGTCCCAAGACCTGGTTTATTTGTAACCAAGAATCACTAAGTTAATCTTCCTTCTCAGATATATAACATATACTGGACCATGAAGGCAGCTATGAAAAAGAACTTTTTCCAGAAGCTAATTCATATTACTTGCCCAATAAAGCAGGCTCTTCATGTAGCCTTATTATAATAATTCCAGCTCTATCTGATTGAAACAGAGATTGGTTGTGGACAGAACAGAGCCTTTTAAAATACTGTGTCTTTGAAGAGTTCCCAGGAAAATGATGGAAAGGAAAATCCTTGTAGATTCTCTGAAGACTGATATGTGAGGGGCTGAACTCCCACATGGCTGAGTTCCGAAACTGGCAGTTTGCTTTCTCACTCTTCCTTTCTTTCTATCTGTCTCTCCCTGATCAAAATTTGAAGAATAATGATAATAAATAAAATTAAAAATAAATCTTAAAAAAATAAAAATAACGAGTTATCTCTTATTAAAAAAAAAAAAAAAAAGACTGACATGTGAGATCGAGTAACTTTTCCAGAGACGGCTCTAGTGTATAAGTAACTTTACTTTTAATTCATTTATTCACTTTCAGATTCCTTTGTGGCCAGATAATGCCATGCAAATTTCAACCTGAAAGCTTGGTTTAAAATAGAGGAGGGACTTTTATGGTATATCCTGTATTCCAAGATTATTGGTATGTTCTAGGCATGTTTCCAAGTGAGAACTGGGTCAGGTTTCTGTGAGATCAGGATGTAGGTGAAGGAGAAATGACTCTTTTTTCATTTTTCGTATCTTTCTAGAGATGTGTTGACCTTTTCATATCATGAAAGGTAGAGCCAAAAAACAAACAGGTTTTGTTCTAGAAACCAACTGTTAAATATTGAAACCTCCCAACTTTAGCCTGGGCAGCAGAGATGCCGAATTGTATGCCTGCTCCACCCACTGGTCTAGTGGTTAAAACAGCTAAACTTCACATGGTCAAACATGCAGTTCAAATCCTGGCCCCAGGAGCTTGACAAACATGCAGAGCACATGTGCATATGCACCCAAAATACTGAAAGGAGAAATGGAGGAGAAGGAATTGCAGTGTAACCATGCCCTGTGGGGAATACTTTCTCACTCTCTCTCTCTCTTTGTCTCTTTCTCTGATGAGCTCATGTACCCTCTGGCAAATTAAGGGGAAAATAAAGCTGAAGTGTAAAGGGGCAGTGTTCTTTCCTATGGATACTATAATCATCAATGAGTCTTCTTGATATTCTTAGAAGTAGACAGGTAATAGTTATCTTACCTCTTTCTGGATGGAGGAACAAGCAAGAGAATTAAATTTCTTGTTTTCAGCAACTCTTATTTAGACCCCATCCTGTGTTCCCATTCGGGCACCAGGTCTTAGCTCTGTTCTTGGCTTGCCAAGGAGAAAGGTGGCCAAGCCCTGTCACCTGATTACGCTGTGAGCTCAACCCCTTTTTCCAGTCTCTCCTTGTTAATTATCAGCGCAGACAAACCCTCCTGTGGTAAGTCTCAGTAAAAACCCTCACAGGCCTCAAGCAGTGAAGAAAGAAGTACAGTAGAAAAAAAAATCTTTGCCATGGAAGCTAATTGTATGCTTTTAATTAATTGCTCCAATTAGTCCCACTCTTTTCAGTTATACGCTCTATAACAATGTCAGCTGGGATGCTTCTAGAAATGGAAATTGCTCTAATGGTCAGGTACTCGTCAATTAAAACTCTTGCTATGTGCAATTAGCTTCTCTTCATGTTTTCATGGCAACCCTGGGGACCGTGACAAGTGGCATGAGTGAGGCTTTACTGCCACTACAGTAAACGGTGTCATTTTCCATTTCTGTAATTTTGATAGCATACAAATTTTATTATAGAAAAAGGAAATTATCTATGCTACTACAATTAATGATGCTTTACATTTGGAATCATTTAAAAAGATTTAACCTTTTAAATTTTGACCAAGAAATAACATAAATGTCTTTGAAAAGGTCATGGGAAATTTGTGAAAAAAACTATGCATGGATTTCAAATATTTTTTGCACCAAAATAAAGTCACATTTTACTTCCATTGTTACATGGACTTTTGGAAGCACCCATATACTAATAGTGGATGGTGGATAGTTAAGAGCTTCAAATAACTAAACACTTTAGGAGCATTTTTAATATACTATTGATATAAATACTTGTGATTAGCATATTTGTTCATTATGGCTAAACTTCTTTAGGATCGCAAATAAAGAAGTGGCTAGGCAAGACTTAATTATAAACCTGGGACTCATAAAATGATTTCCCCTCAGATATTTAGCTTTTTCCTTCTGTAGCCTAAAAATTCACAATAAAATAAAGTTTGCTTTCAACTAGAGCTAGGGCAGTATGACAGTTATTGTATGGTTCGTGGATAATTAGAATTCTTTCACTGCAATCTCTTTTAAACATACTGTGACTTATTATAAGTATACAGAAAAGCTCACAGCACACAAAAATATTTAGTTCAGGGAACCAGCAGTTAGCGTAATGGCTATGTCGCTGGACTCCCATGTAGTCGACCGCGGTTCGTGTCCCGGACCCGGTGGCTTAAAACTCACGCCGGGCGCGTGTGCGTGTGTGCCCAAGATCCAGAGAGGAGAATGGAGGAGAAGGGATTGCGGCGTGACCATCCCCCCTGGGGGGTGATTTCTCGCTTTCTGTCTCTATGTCTCTGTCTGTCTGGCGAGCGCACGCGCCCTACAGTGAAAATCTCTCAAAAAAAAAAAAAATAGAAAAAAAAATATTTAGTTCAGTGGATTACCAAAAATTCAGCCCTAGGTCAAGAAGGGAAACATTGACAGCAGCCCAGAAATCCTCCTCTTACATCTTTCCAATCACTTCTTTCTCCTCCCAAAACACCCACTTAACTGTTGCTTTGGTCTCATTATTTCTCTCCTTTCCTCTAGGATTTCAGAAGTATCTTCGTGCTTCCCACTATTTTCTTTACCCTTTAAATATTTTTTAAAAATATTTTTCAACTTTTTGTCTCTTTATGATTCAATCTGAGTTTTGTTTTTTTTTTCCTTGAACTTGTCCACTAGTTCTAGTTTCTCTTATGTATAAATTACTCTAAACTAAGCTGTTGAAGTCTTGATTTTGGTCACTGCATTTTTTTATCTTATAGAATTCTTACTTAATTTTCCCTCCAATTTTTATATTGTTTGAAAAACAATTTCTGTTCTGATCTGAATTCACAATCTGGTCTTTTATTTTCTTGAAAGAGTAAGCATACTTTGTTGTTGTTGTTGTCTGTTTCATTGATATTCATGCTCTTCCAATGAATACGAGAGAGATGATGTATTTTCCCAGGAAATCATAGTTAGTGTTTTCTCAACGGGGTGGTAACAAAGAACCAACTTAGATTCTTTGGAGATTGGTTTATAAACTTT
>NW_006159849.1:3488919-3538296 GCF_000334495.1 Tupaia belangeri chinensis
CCCTATTAAAAATAAGTCCAGTGTCTGAATCCACTGTGGGTCTATTTTTATTATCTGTTGGTTCTATTGTTTTTTTTCTTTTCTTGCTATTAGTTTATAGCATTTCAGAAGTTATATTGAAAAATCATTTGTAGAAATAATTTGATGGGTAGGATAATTTCTTTCTACAGAAGAGATTTATGTTTTCTTTTCAGTGCCTGGAATCTCTTGCATCTAGAATTACCTTAATCCTTTAAAATATTTTTCTTTCTTTCTTTCTTTTTTTTTTTTTTTTTTTTTTGGGAGTTTTTTTTTTTAGGGGGGGTGGTGCCCCCAGAGGCAGAAAGTGAGAAATCACCACCCAGGGGGATGAACATGCTGCAATCCCTTCTCTATTCTCTTGGGATCTTGGGAATGCATGCACATGCATCTGGCATGAATTTAAGCCATAGGGTCCAGGACTCAAACTGTGGTCGACTACACGGGAATCCAGTGACAAAGCCATTACGCCAACTGCTAGTCCCTGAAATCACCTTAATCTAAATTCAGGGATGAAGATGATTAAAAACTGAGTCGGGAATATCCAGTCAATTTCTAGTATAGCCCTCTTAGGCTGACCCAGGCTCTTTTACCAAGCCCAAGAATACAGCATTTATGACTTTATGAGATTGCGAAAACCTTCTTATTTTTTGGCTGCCTATTTCTGAATTGGTAAATGCCCCCAGAGGAAAAACTCAAACATTTCATTTTTACTGTCTTGTTAGTTCATCAGTGCTGACAAGCAGAATGTATGTATATGATCTGTGAATACATATGTGTGCATATGTATGCACATATGTATCTAAGTTATCCTCAACAGAAGAATTGGTCCAAATCTCCTAATCTGCATTACTAAATGCAAAAGACTACTCTACACATCTCTTAAATAGCCTCTCATTCTCTAGTCTTTCCTTTTTTAAAAAGAATTATTTATTTTGACAAGCAGAATGTATGTATATGATCTGTGAATACATATGTGTGCATATGTATGCACATATGTATCTAAGTTATCCTCAACAGAAGAATTGGTCCAAATCTCCTAATCTGCATTACTAAATGCAAAAGACTACTCTACACATCTCTTAAATAGCCTCTCATTCTCTAGTCTTTCCTTTTTTAAAAAGAATTATTTATTTAATTTGCCCCTTCTTCAGTCTTATTTTTTTTTATGATAATTTTTTTCTATAAGGCATGTGCACTCTAGAAAAACAGAGAGAGACAGAAAGTTAGAAATCATCACCTAGGGGGATGGCCATACCGCAATCCCTTCTTCTCCATTCTCCTCTTGGGATTTTGGGCACATTTGGATGAGTTTCAAGCTGCCAGGTCTGGGACTCAAACCACAGTCAGCCACATGGCAGTCCAGTATCTTAACCACTATGCCACCTACTGGCACCCTCCCTCTTTTATACTAATTGTTTTAGAAACGAGAACTAGAATTGTAATAAACAATGATTGCATATGGATTAATTGAGTTTTGCATCTACTAGTGAGAATTTGTTGATCACCATATCTGTAAACTGCTTGGTTATTCCCTTGCTCTCTTTCTTCTCTGATATCCATCGCAGACTAAGCTCTCTTACTCTTGGGTTTCTTAGTAGATGTGACCAAAAGGAAAATCTGATAGAAAGTTGGAGTGTAAGAGTAAGGAAAAGTAGTTAAGGTATTCTCACTTCTAGTTGTATCCTCACACAGTAATTCTGCCTCCTCCATCCTTGCTCTTTCTGAGCTGTGGTAACACCATTCTTCCCATTACCTCCTCCACCCCTAAAGGTGGTAGAGGCTTTCTACTGTTGCAAACTGTGGGTGTCTTTTTCCACTTATCTGCTGAGCTCTTCCATCACTGCATAATTATTTCTTTCCAAATTCCCACTCTGTTAAAGACCTAGTGCTGTTACTTTAACTGTCTTTGGGTTTTGCATAGTATGACACATACAGTACATAGTCTTTATCCTCAGGGTGGGAATTATCTCCATCAGGAGTAAAAGTCATCTGTATATGAAGAAACTACAGATAACCACATGTTAAGTGTGACACTGAATGATTTGGACAAGAAGGTCAAAGTCGCTTAATAAAGGAAGTGATTTCTGGAATCCTTGATGACTTTTTGGTGGAGATGAGGTAAGTCAGGCCACAAGAAATGTGTGGTAGAATAGAGCAGAAAATACTAAGCTAGAAGATACGATCAAAGAATTGAATGATAAATTTTGGGGAAATGCAGTCTTTGTTTAGAATCTCCACATAAAATTAGCCTTTGAAATTATTCCCTATGCAAACTAACAGCATAGATGCGTAACTTGGTGATTTTCGTGCATGCTTTGGAAAATCTTTACACCTTGAAAATCCTTTAAAAACCTGATGTGGTCGTGTTTTCAATCTCACTAAATGCATTTGGTCTTGTGGTCTGTAAGTCTGAGAGTCACTAGATATTACCCTGTTATTTGTTGCAAACAAGCTGTGTGTTTGCAGAAGCTACTTACAAACAACTGATTGAAATCTGTCAAAAGGCTTATGAGCAAATACGTATTTTTCCAGCAAACAAAGATACATGATAGGGTGTATAATGAGAGGGTCTTTCTTTCTTTCTTTTCATTTATTTATTTATTTATTTTTGCTGTAGAGCATGTGGTGTTACTGGAGAGAGACAGAGAGAGAGGGAAAGTGAGTGAGAAAGCACCTCGTAAGGGAGATAGCCAGACCACAATACCTTCTTCATTCTCCTCTCAGAATTTTGGGCATGTGCACACACACACGGTGTCTTTTTTAAAGCCTCTAGGTCTGGGACTTGAACTGTGTAGTTGGCCATTTGAGATCCAGGCATTTTCACCTCTGTGCCACTTGCTGCCCCAAGAGATGGTCTGCTAAGTCAGGAGTTCACTATACTTTTAGGTGGGCCGAGGTATCTGAAATTAATTAAGAAATGGAGAGTATTGTGTGAAACCAATTTGTTATATATGAATAATTACTCTGTGTTGCCGAAGTAGCCCAGTGCTAAGAATTAACATGCCTCTGTTTGGTGTGTATTATCTGCACACACTCAGTGGAAAGAGCATTGAATTCAGATCAGAGCTGAGTTAGAGATCCCTCTTTAATAATTTTTAGAAATTTGATATTGGGCAAAAAATTTAGCTTCTTGAGTTTTGCCTTCCTCATCTATAAATTGGGAATAATGCAATCTCTCTTAAGAGGCTATTGTGATAATTTAATTAGTGAGACTAGTAGTTGGCATAATGGCTATGTCACCGGACTCCCATGTAGTTGACCACAGTTCAAGTCCTGGACCTGGTGGCTTGGACTCACGCTGGGTGCATATGTGTGTGCATGCCCAAGATCCCGAGAGGAGAATGGAGGAGAAGGAATTGCAGCATGGCCATCCCCCATGAGGGGGGCGGGGTGTGATTTCTTGCTTTCTGTCTCTCTGTCTCTCTGTCTCTCTGTGTCTTTCTTGCAAGTGCATGTACCCTATAACAAAAACCTCTCCAAAAAAATTTAATTATTAAACGATCTCATTAATATAGCTCTTTGTTTTACAAATACTTGTTAGCTACCCTATTATGTCAAAGTTCCTATGCTTTGCCAAGTTACGAGACTTGCTGGTTGACATCTAACTGCTCTTCCACACATGAACCTCCTGCCTAGAAAAGAGACAAGGAAAAGTCACATCATTTTCTTCCTTGCCTTTTTATTTTTTAATTACTACTCCTGAAGTTCTGGCACCTGGCCCACAGAATATTTGTCCTCATTATTCATGTTACCTACATGACGCACTTGGCTCTGCTCCAGAGGTGGAAGTTGAGCTCAGTAAATGGCCTACTTATTTGCTTCATAGCTAAGCTCCATTTCCTTTCCTCTCTTACTTTCTGGAACCCTCACAATATATACATGTTATAAAATCTACATGAAATAACAAGTCATTACTTGCAAGGTATATTTTCCCCCTCCTCAGGGCCTTATTAGCAATTGATAATCTCAAATTTTTATTTCCTAAGCAGTCTCCTGATCAGGTATTCCTTGACCCCATTCTGTTAAGCATCCTAGCTGCAGTACTGTGAAACTTACATCAGCTAAGAATCATAGAAAACTGGCTCGGGGGCCCCCTGAAGCTTGTAATTTGCCCTCCTAGAACAAATGCTAAAACCGGTCAGAAGTAGTATTCCTCACAGTATTTACTCTGAGGAACAGAGCCTTTTGCAGCTTATGGTTATCTTGCCCTCCAACCACAGTAATAATATGTTGGCCATGAACTGCATACTAATTACTTTGATTATTCTAGAGGTTTCATTAGCAACAGCCCTCTTTTGCTCCCAAGTACTGTCAAACTCTGAGAAAGGGTTAGTATCTAAAAATACCATCTTCACTATATCCCTGTAAACAAAATAAATTCCAGCATTTGCGTTTTGTCTGCTGCCCTTCCCCCTGCTACCCTGTTTCAAATCATTCAACCATTCACACCCACAATGGTTAAAGTCAGAACTATCATCCTGATTTCTCAAAAGAAACTCTTGTTTGTTTGCGTTAATAGGGCTTTCAGAATCTCCTCTTAACTCAGATGAGAGGGACAATTGACCACTTTCTCCCCTTTCATTAAATTAAAAACCAAAAAATCCCCCAGAAAATAACGACTATGGCCTATATTGTTAATTTTGTTAAAAAGTTATCAACATCCTGCCAAAGTTAATATGTCATCTACAGCCAAAGGAGAAATAGTTGCTTGATAGGAAGAGATCAAAGAAATACTATTATTATTATTATTATTTTAAGAGAGTCCAGTTAATGTAGGGACATGTCTTTCAATGGAGGTCAGTTCCTGAGAGCAGGATGATCATGACTCTTCATAGTAATGACTCAGAATCATTAGAAACTATCTTCACTATCCTTTTTTTTTTTTTAGAAAAGTTTTTGCTATAGGGCACATGCGCTCGCCAGACAGAGAGAGACAGAGGGACAGAAAGCGAGAAATCACCCCCCAGGGGGGATGGCCACACCACAATCCGTTCTCCCCCATTCTCCTCTGGGGATCTTGGGCACACATGCACACACACCCAGCATGAATTTTAAGCCACTAGGTCCGGGATGCGAACCGAGGTCGACTACATGGGAGTTCAACGACATAGCCATTACGCTAGCTGCTGGTCCATAGAACTATCTTCACTATCCTTTAAGAAGGCAGAGAAGAGTGTAATTTGTCTTAGATTTTTGTCAGTATACCTAAAATATTGGTGTGTCCACAGGTTGCTATCAATCATTTGAAATATCCATTTATCCAAACCTTTATAATTCTCATGCATTAATGAACACTTAGCAAGTATTTTCTAGGGTCAGTCAATAGGGCACTATTTTCAAAGACAATTTTATTTTTAACTGATTTATGGAAGAGCTAACAAAATTTAGTGTTGGGAGACCAGCAGTTAGTGTAATGGCTATGTCGCTGGACTCCCACATAGTCGACCGCAATTCGAGTCCCGGACCCAGTGTCTTAAACTCAAGCTGGGCGCATGTGCGTGCGTGCCCAAGATCCCGAGAGGAGAATGGAGGAGAAGGGATTGTGGCGTGGCCATCCCCTCTGGAGGGTGATTTCCTGCTTTCTGTCTCTCTGTCTCTCTCCATCTGTCTGGCTTTTCAAAAAAAAAAAAAATTTAGTGTTGGTATTCCCATTAATTGAATGCAATTCATCAGGTTCTTCACTACCTAGCATCAAAGCTGAAAAAATTTATTACAGTGCTTTCTTGTCCAAACACATCTGTGCATGACATGTCTTACTGCCCTTTAATTTAAAGGTGATAATATGGGTTAGGCTCTGAGAGAAGAGAGGATCTATGTTTGGCCACAGTTTTTTTGCTTGAGCCAAGGAACAATGATTTCCCCATTTGTCTGCCCTTGTGTCTTCAGTGCCTTCTCTTCTGTTAAAAGCATTTTTTGGACTCTTGTGATTAAAATTGCCAGACTTCTCTTATTGCTATCTCCATACTTACCAACCCATCAGCATTCATTGCCACCATAAAATTTATCTTGCCAAAAGTCCAGAATAGTCAGTTGGCTGCAGTTCCCAATATCAATCCCTACAGTAGCCTTGGCCCTGCCAGTGGGACTATAATCCTTGAAATCACTTGGCAAAGGCTTCCCATACTCCATTGGTGTTTGGCAAGGTACAGTCAGCTTCTGCCTCTATAATTCTCTTTTTATATATGTTTCCATGTCTGAGAAATCCCCATTTCACTGGCACTTCCCTTCTTGAAATACATTCAGATCTTGGAGGTCTGGTCTCATCTTGTTGGCAGTAGTACTGGCTGTCTTATGTAGGTGACACTGAGGATCTTGGTTATAAGTCAGTACGCTTTAATTTAAGAGTTTATATGGGATATAATTGTATTCCTTTTGGTCTGTGCTCTTGAGGGGGATGCCTTTTAGTAGGACCCCCAAATTAACGTGTACTGAGTAATACTTTGTACCATGTGCTTTATCAAATCCTAATGACTCTACCCAAAAAGTCCTGGTTCCACGTGTTTGTCCTCACCTCCAGGCTGTTACTCTAGTGTAGGCTTTTAGTCACATTACTATAGCCACTGCCAGAGTCCCAGCTGGTCTCCTCACTTCCAGTCTTATCTACCGGTATTTTTCAACACAGTAGCCTTAAAGCACAGATATGCTCATATTACTCTTCTGCTTCCTATGAGAGAATAAATTCAGCGTCCAGTCATTGAACACAAGACCACGCATTATGTAAGGGCACCTTCCTGACATCTTCTACTATGTCTACCTCACTCATCCTGCTTCACCTGTACTGGCTTCCTTGTGTTTCTTCCAGTGTGCCACATGTGTTCTGCCTTGTGGCATCTGTACTTGCTGTTCCTTCTGGGAAGTAGGATATTCTTCACCTCTGATCTGTGTATGCCTCATTTACAAACCTCATTCTAAGCTCTGTATGTATCCCTCTTATTAGAAAAGTCTCCTGACTGCTCTACCAAAAATAATGTCCTCCTTTCCCATGCTTTCCTGGTCATTGTCCCTTTTTGTCCTGTTAATTTATTTGCTCATTAGTTTGTCCATTACCCCTGCTCTACCCCAGACATTTAAGTACCACTTTGGATGTTCATAGTTATATCCCTAGATCCTACAACAATGCTTGGTACCTAATATGCCCTTAGTAAATATATCTTGACTAGGTCACAGAATTATTCCTTATTTAATTTTCACAGCACTGTTTTTAGAGGTTAGTTGCTGGTACTCTGGTTTGATAAGCTGGAAAAGAAGGCTTAGTAACTTGCTTATAGAATGCAGCTGCTATGGGGCTGAGTTTTGAACGTGGGCCTTTGTGACCCTGAGTTCAATGTCTATCCTATAATATTTTTAATTCCATCTTGAGATGTGGAGACCTATAGAATGCTAGTAAGTGGTATTTTTGAACTTGGAATTGGCCACTGATGTTCAATGGAAGAATGGAATTACTAAGTTTTAACCAATTTTACAGCTGGCAGTAAAATTTCTCAAGAAGCTAAGTTGTGGCCTATCTGCATATCTTTCAATCAAGACTCTTCAGTGTCTATATGAAGGACATGGAGTTTAGTTTTATACTTACATTCTGTTCTAAATGAGCAGGCAGAAAGCCTACTGATTAGTTACTGCATTGCAGTAGGTATTACTTACCTACCCACCCTCTCCCAGACAGATAACAAGGACATAACAGAAGCTAGAGTATATGTAATCTGGATCCAAAGCAAGAAAACAGGATTTTAGCCAGATCATAATTACTCATTCAATAATCAGAGTCAAATAACTAGCCACAAGTCAGACACAGAATGTTAGACATTAAGTTTTCAAGATTTTCAGTAACAGAGTCTTGTTATGAATGGAGCATAGCCCATCACAGAAATATCTGGCTAGTGTTAGACAAAAAGTCACTGAAGACTAACCAAATGCCCATACTAAGCCTCTTGTTACTACATATTTTACCAGAGCAAAGGCAGTATCAGGGATCAGGCTGACCCCAGCGGGTGCATGACTTTTGACTACACTGTCAGTATGGGAGTCAAGAGAGCTCCATGAGTGGCTGCTGGTGTATGTTTCACTAGGGTTCATCTCCGGATATTGACAATTCTCTCTGGTTGATGTCACTGCATTTTTGTTGACATGTAGATAATGCCCTACAGATTACTATCATTTATTTCAATTTAAATGGCTACAAACACAAGTCTGTTTAAATAACAGGGAATAAATAGTTATATATACATTTTTTGAGAGATTTTTGCTATAGGGCATGTACGCTTGCCAGAGAGACAGAGAAAAACAGAGGGACAGAAAGCAAGAAATCACCCTCCAGGGGGTTGGCTGTGCTGCAATCCCTTCTTCTCCATTCTCCTCTCAGGATTTTGGCCACACATGCACATGTACCTGCTGTGAATTAAGCATCTGGGTCTGGAACTCGAACTGTGGTCAACTACATGGGAGTCCAGAGATGTAACTATTATACCCCCTGCTGGTCCCAAAATAGAATTGAAAAATGTGTCCAAGATAAGTCAGCATATGGTAATATTACTTATGGGGCAAATGTGATTTTGGAACATAAAAGTAGCAACCTACCTTGAGATGCCTTTTCCACATATACATTAATCACATATTTTTAGAACACCTATTAAAAGCCAGTTAATGTACTTTATGTTGACAATACATAGGTACAATAACAACTTCTCTGTAAGCTACTTCTACACTGTTTTATTTCTGTTTTTAAAAATTCAGCTTTTAAGAATTCTAAAAGGGGAAATAAAAGTTTGAGGTACATGAAAAAGATGGATTAATTAATCTGATGGTTTAGTTATCAGTTCGAGGAAAGAAAAGCCTATCTTGTAGCTTATCTCCCTCCACATTTAAAGGAGGGGTAAAATATGCAGCAAGAGAGAAAATATTAAGATACAGTAGGTAAAAGATGTTCTCTTCCTGATCTTAAGGTCATTGAAAGATTTACATGTGTAATGTATTGGATCATCAGAAACATCATAATGCAGTTTTGCATAGAAAAATATGTCATGACTTTTCCACCGACCCAATATATCCTATGTGTGTATGTGTCTAAGTATATTTATGTGTTCTCCACTCCCCCTCCAATTTCTGTGCTGAACTCCTAAACCCAGTACCTCAGATTGCAGTTATATTTGGAGATAGGGCCTCGATGGAGGTAATTAGGATAAATTCTTTGACTAGAATACACCTTAATCAATGAGTGGTGTCCTTCTGAAAAGAGGATACAGACAGGTATAGAGGGAAGATTTGAAGATACGGACAGAAGAGATCAAAGAGAGGCCACAGAAGAATCCAACTTTGCCAACTTCTTGATCTCAGATTTCTAGCCTCTAGGACTGTGAAAAATAAATTTCTCTTGTTTGAACACCTATCTATGGTACTTTGTTATGGCAGTCCTAGCAAATTAATACAAAGACATGTACATAAGGACTCCAGCCCTACAGAAATATTCTCAGATGCTGTCACATGCTGGGCTTACTCAGCTCAATGGTAGGATGAAGAATATTCCTGGTCAGGTACTCTAGCTACATGTATGTCAAGCACTTCATGTTCCTGTTAGCTCATTTACTTAGTGAACAGTTTTTAAGCTCCTGCTGTATACCAGGTATTGAACTGGGTACAGGAAATGCACAGATGAGTGGCATGAGAATTTATCCTCAAGAAGCGAGTAATGGACAGCCAATGCCATAGTGCGAGAGGTCTTCTGACATACCTGAGCAGAGCATCCGAACTAGCAAGATGGTTGTTCCTGCGCATGTTCCCTTAGCCTACTGTCTTTTTCTTACTTATTTCTCTTACTGTAAAGTCCTCTTTTTTAAATTGAACTTCTCTAGTTCTTGCCTTTTGTTTTTTTTTTCTAAATAAATGAATATTGAATATCAACCCAGGATTGGTAGTAATTCAGTTAAGATCTCAGGAAATCATTCAGAGAACATGTTGCAGTAAATCAGACTTGGTGTTAACTCTGACCCAGAGTGTTATCATCTGTCTGACTCAATTCCAGAAGAGGAAACCACCTCCTGTGACCTTTTCCCCTGTATTTCAGGCCATAAATAGGTGCTGAGGCCCTGCCAAGTTGGGTCACTGTGGCTCATAAGGGACTGTCAGTTCCTTACAAACATTACACAGCTGCGAAATTACAATGCCACCCAAGGTGACTCATAAAATCTGCCCCTCTTAAAAAGGAATATTAGAAATGTCACCTCCTGGCTATCACTATAATGCAATTATGAGCCCTAGTTCTCAGCTGACTGCCCGAAAGAGTTCTCAGAAGAACCAAACAGGAAATCTGAGAAACCTAAGGCTTTGACTTATCCAAGGCAAGAATTAGGAAACAAATCAGGAGTATGATAAAATGTAAATGATGTTTGATATCTACTTGTATCAGTCAGAGTTCTCCAGACAAACAGAATCAATACCATATATTTAAATGTATGTATGTATATGTGTGAAAGTTTTCAGAAAATTTGTGATAAATGTTTATTATGAACAAACTATGTATGGATTTTTTAAATTTTGTAACAAAATAAACTCACACTTTATTTTCATTTTTCCATCAATTTTTCAAAGTATCTTTGTGCATGTGGAAAAACTAAAGTATAAGTTTACTTTGATACAAATATGTCTTTTGAAATGAATGCATTTTTTAATAATATAAATTTTCCATAACTTTTTTTGAAGATCCTGCTTGTTTTTATGTATTTAGAGAGAGAGAGAGATAATTTGTTAATTTAAGAAATTTGGTCATATAATTATAGGACTTGAAAAATTCAAAATCTGCAGGGCAAGCCAGCAAGCTGGAAACTGAGACAGGGTTTCCATGTCACAATCTTGAACCCGAATTATTGTCTTTTGTGGGAAACCTCAGTCTTTGCTTTTAAGGCCCTCAACTGATTGAATAAGACCCATCCACACTGTGGAGAGTAAACTGATTTACTTAAAGTCTACTGATCGGCCCAGCTATGGTGGTACAGTGGTAGCAAAATGCTCTGGAATGCTGAAGGCCATGTGGAAGATTGGGGCTTGGTTTCCAGGTTGTCTTGAATAGGCTGAGCATGAATGCCTGTAGCATACATGCCTGTGATCCTAGCTGGCAGGAAGAGGATTGGGAGAAGGATCATGGCATGAGCCTCAGTTGGGGATCTCTCTCTCTCTCTATCCCATGAAAGAAAAAAAAATTTAAAAAACCCTAATTATACATGTTAACTATATCTACAAAATACCTTCATAGTAATATCTAGGCTACTATTTGACCAGATAATAGGGAACTAGAACTTAGCCAGTTGACACATAAAATTAACTGTCACATCCCTTATAACTTAAGCAGTATTCTGAGTTCTAAGTCATGTTATTGGGAAATATGAATCTCAATGAAGGTAACTACTCACCAGAAAAATATTCTAAATATCATTTATTTTCTTTGAATGTCCCAAAGTGAATTCTCAGGACATGCATTTTGTATGATTCACAGCATTTGGGTAGAGAACAGAGAAGGTTCTGGAATCAAATATATTTGGGAGGGACTAGCAGTTGGCATAATGGCTATGTCACTGGACTCCCATGTAGTCAGTCATGGTTCGAGTCCTGTACTTGGTGGCTTAAATTCACACCAGGCGCGTGTGTGTGCGTGCCCAAGATCCCAAGAGGAGAATGAAGGAGAAGGGATTGCGGCGTGGCCATCCCCCTAGGAGCTGATTTCTTGCTTTCTGTCTCTCAGTCTCTCTCTGTCTTTCTAGTGAGCACACTCACCCTATAGCAAAAACCTCTCAAAAAACCAAAAAAAACATTCAGGAATAATTGCTTACAAATTCTTCCTTTAGAAGATTTATCGTAATTCATATTAAAGCCATTAAAATTCTCTAAGAGAAACTAGTTAAACTAAACTTTAATTTAATAGTTCCCAGACATCAGACACCTCACCCTTTCTTCTTTTTAGTGTTATTCTACAAAATAGAAATGGAAATTTTCTACAAGGCTCTCTGATGCCATCAATGCCCAAACTTTAGGTTAGGTGCCCTTTCTTCTGGTCACTCTGCATCATGATCATTGCGTCAGCTACCTGTGTTGTGGAACCCCAGTCCTTACTGGCTTAAGATAGTAGCCATTTATTATTTCTCCCAAGCCTATACTCCACAGATGATTCTGCTAATCTGGGCTGTTCTTGGTTGATCTTAGCAGGGCTTACTTATGTATCTGCAGTCATTGATCAGAAGGCTAGGATCTGGCTTGGTCTGGCCTGGCCTTGACTAGGATGACTCAGCTCACATTCTGCCAGCAAGCTAGCCTAGAGTATTCTCATTATAGGGGCAGGGTTGGAGAGAAAAGGTAGTTATATTCATCTAACCCCATCATCAAATGCAAATCTGAGGTCTTGTGCCAAAGTGGCTGCATCAGAATTAATAAAGAAGCGTAGTGAAAATGCAGGTCCCAGGATCCCTGTACTTCAGAGATGCTATCAGTAGGAATGGTCACTCAATGTGTAGAAAACTCCTTAGGTAATACCGATGATGACCACTGTTAGAATCCCCTGCTTTGGACTCCTCTTTTTTTAAGCAATATTAAGCTCTTATAAATACCACACGGAGAGAAGTTTAAGAGGGAGTTGGTACTTTGTACTAATGAGCATTCAGTCTCAGGAAAATAAGTATATGCAAAGTTATAGAGCAGTAGACCAGAATTTCTGTTCTGTCTCTTCTCTGGCCTAAATCTGTCCTGACTTACAGAATCCCTTACAGATCTACAATTAGGTCATCTTCTCAGATTGTGACTGACACGCTTCATTTTGTGTGTGCCATGTCCTCAGTCGAGAGAGGCAGCTGTGGAAGAGGAACTAAGTCCAGAGGAGGACTAATTTAGCCAGAATTAAAGGGGCTAGGAATAGATGATTCTAACCACAAACACCAAGCCTGCCAGGAGGTCAACGGAGTGACTATTATAAGGGAGTTGACTGTGAAAATAAAGTACCATGCATTATCTGCAGTCTAAATAAAAGAATATCTCCCAGATACACACAAACACACACATACACACACACACACACAAACATTCACAAACACTCATACATACACATATGTGTGTATATATATACATATATATATGCATATATATGACATTTCTCCCCAAAAGATATTTATATATAGCTTGAGCATCCCTAACCCAAAACTCTGAAATGCTCCAAAATCTGAAACTGTTTTGAGCACCAACATGATGACACACGTGGAATATTCCATCTCTGACCTCATGTGACAGATTACAACCAAAGTGCTCCCATACAAAACTATTATTTTAAACTTCCTTTGGGCTCTGTGCCTAAGATATTTATGAAAAAAATGAAGTTAGGCTTGAGTCCTGTCTATAAAATATCTCATTATATATGTATGCAGATATTCCAAAATCTGAAAAAAATCTGAAATTTGAAACCTTTCTGGTCCTCAGTATTTCAGATTTCAAGATTTGTTATGATTAGTAACTTATAGGTATTCTGAATTCACTGTATCTAATCATTTGTCTGCATATAAGTAGTATATATAACCTTGGTCAACAGATAGTACATATACAATCAACTAGTGGCTTGAGGAAATTCATGTAATTTTTTATATTCTAAAGTTGGGAATGATATTAGTCAACTTTAACTGTCATAACAAAATACCACAGCCTGGGTGGCTTAAACAATACTCATTTATTTTTCTCACAGTTCTGTAAGCTGGAAATTCAAGATCAAGATGCCAAGAAGGTTGATTTATTATTATTTTTTTTAAGAATTATTTAATTTTAGGGGCCAGCAGTTAGTGTAATAGCTATGTCGCTGAACTCCCATGTAGCCGACCGCAGTTCGAGTACCGTACCTAGTGGCTTAAATTCATTCTGGGAATGTGTGCGTGCGTGCCCAAGATCCTGAGAGGAGAATGGAGGAGAAGGGATTGCAGTGTGGCCATCCTCTGTGGAGAGTGATTTCTCATTTTCTATCTCTCTGTCTCTCTCTGTCTTTCTGGCAAGTGCACATGCCCTATAGCAAAAACCTCTCCAATATATATATATATAAATATACATATATATATAAATATATATATATATATTTAATTTTATTTATTCATTTATTTATTTTAATTTGACCAGAAAGAGATACGAAGAGAGAGAGAGAAAGAGAAGGAAAGTGAGAAAGCAAGCCACCAGGTCTGGGACGGCCATGTGGGACTGTCCAGCGCCTTAATCAAGAAGGTTGGTTTCTGAAAGGCATCTCTTCTGGCTTGTAGATGGCGGCCTTCTGTCTGTGTCTTCACATAAACTTTTCTCTGTGTGTACCTGGAAGAAGAGCAAGCTCTGGTGTCTCTTTCTCTTTGTATAAGGCCACTAGTCTTATTAGGTTCAGGCCCCATTTAATGACTTCATTGTACTTTAATTGTTTTCTTAAAGGTCCTATCTCCAAATACAGTCAAATGGGATTTCAAGCTTCAATACATGAATTTGGGGAGGACGCAATTCATTCTTTGACAGGAACCATAGTGTTAGACTATTTCTGAATACACTAAAATGCCCACCCTCCTTGTAGCTGCCATTTGGGATCTTCTTCCAGACATATCTGGGCCACAGAAGCTTCCCTAGCTCATTTCTGAGAGTGGCGGCCCGCAGACATTTTTGGATTACAGCCATTTTATGTGACTCAAAAGGTCCTTTGACCTCTCTACCTCATATGTTCCATCTAATTACATAAAGCAGTAGGGGGAAAAAGATGTGGATTTCATGCTTACTTTAGAATAGTAAGCTTATGGATAGATTTGATGTCATAAAACAGTATAGTTTAATCTTAATGAAATAATTTTATTATGCTTGATCATATGTTGCATCTAAAAAAAGAACAAGCAAAATTTTCTTGCATCACCAGTGAATGTACTGCTGTAGAGGTATATTTTATATCTTCTTTACCAATAAGGACATAGATATTATTAAAATTACAATGTCTTTATAACTCAGTAGAGGTATTAGAGCACTTTAGCTAAAAGCTAAGTAAGCAAATATTAATGGTATGGTGATTAAGAATGAGGACTCTAGATCAGGGGCCCACAAACTAGGGCCCTCTGATGAAATCCTGTCCTGCTGCTTGTTCTTGTAAATAAAGTTTTATTGAAACATAGCCATGTTCTTTGTTATATAGTATTTATGTAGCCTGTTTGGAGGCTTTAACAATAGAGATGATAAGAGACCTTATGGTCTATGAAGCCCTAAAACTTTAGTACCTGGCCCTTTATAGAAAATGTTTGCTGACCTCCAGTCTGCATCTGTGCATATGAATGTTGGCTCTATAGTTTCCAGCTCCATGATCTTGGCTAAGTCTATTCCTTAGCTTCCTCATCTGTGCACTAAGGATGATAGTGTTATGTATCTTGGAGGGATATTATGACCATAAATGAGCAGGTAAAGATCTCAGCATAAGCACTCGATTTAACACTCAAGCAGTAGTTGTTGTTAACTGAACAATCCATAACAAACTAAATTTGTCATGATGATATTAAACTAAAAGGAATTTATAACTGAAAAGGGCAATTAACAGTAATTAAAAACATGACCATTCAGATCAACTGTGGTTAGGCTTCTCTCTAAGTGTTCTTTCTAAAACTTCACAGGAATTCTATTTATATGTGGGGCATGCCCAAATGGGAACTTACAAACATTGGCAAGCATTGCCTGGTATCAAGCCATTTTAGTCAAATATAGACTAAATCCCTGGTAAACTCTAGCGATATACCAAGTTTAGCTAATTAAGAGCATCTTTAGTAGCCCTTAACAATTCACTGAGGATTTGCCAATATATAGCCTCTATTTACTCCTAAAAATTAGGAAGTTAGTGGAGTTAAATTGAATTTTCAGTTCTGTTCATAGCCTACCAGGTTGTAAATTGCAACTGTCTATCTGTTTTTTTAAAGTTTTTTTTTTTAATTTCCTATGAGAGAGAGAGAGAGAGAGAGAGAGAGAGAGAGAGAGAGAGAGAGAGAGAGAGAGAAACAGGAACTCTCAATAGGGTCCTCATGCTTCCATCTACATTTTGCTTTGGCCAGCCAAGATACAGGCATGTATGTGCCTAATGTGTTCAGGGAGGTCTCCAGATACGAACCCAGAACCTTTCCATGTGGGTCAGTCTTGCCAAGCATTGTATTAACTACTGTGCTACAATCTACACCCCCTTCCCCTGACAACCTTTTCTCGGATGGATGGTGAACAATCATCTTGTTTGTGGACTCAGTGAAACCAAGTCATGAATTCAGTTCCTAGTTATATTGTCAGCTTGGTTCTCTCCTGTGGCTCCTGCCTGTAGGTTTCACCATGGTCAGCTGGGGCAAATGAGTCCCTGGGGAAGATTAAACATTGGATTGTTGGAAAAGTCACGATGCAGTTTTGCATAGAAAACCAAGAAATGCATTGTGACTATTCCGACAACCCAATAGTAGTATAAGCAGCTGTATAAACATGAATATATTTGCTCCTCTAGAAAATATACCTCAGTGGTTTGTGAAAGATCAGTGGCATTATGTTTGTTAAAGTAAGGAAAATTTATAATGCAAAAAAGAGGGGCACCCAAGGTTGCTGTTCAGTCTACCTAGGAGTTATGTGAGATCATTGGCAGTTCTTTACTTGTATGGTTGATACCAAGAATAGCAATCATAACAAATAAACTAGATGTTTAATGAGAAGTATGAAGCGTGAGTAGAAAGTTACTTGTTTAATCTGTTGGTTGTTTAAATTCTTATCACTGTCAGAAGTCTCTTCATAAAATTTCAAAATGAAATATAAACAATCATTAACCTGTGATCATAACTGGAAAAGAGCCATCAAGAACAGTTCCTCAGCAGTATAAGATTCATTTACCACAGTAACTAATTTTATTTTCTTTCTTAGATATCCAGTAGGCTTTTTTTAAAAACCAAAGTTTGTCTTATTTTATTTTTTGAAATTAAAGTGCAAGTTTATTTTGGTGCAAAAAACTGTGAAATCCATACATAGTTTTTTACATAATATGTATTTTCCTTCTTTTATTGTAATTTCTGGTTTACATATAATTGTTGTACATTCTTTGCAGGGTACAGTATGGCTTTTTAAAGCATGTATACAGTGTCTAATAACCAAATAAAAATATAAACATATTTATTCTCTACAACATTTTATATTACGTTATGTTGGGCATGTTTGATATTTGTTCTACCCATTTCTTAAAAGTATGTATTGAAGTGTCAGTGACATGTTTTACTCTGCTGAGGTGCAACATTAAACAACCTGTACCACTTGTTAATATGCATTCTTGTGTATGTTTTAAGTAGACTTGTTAATAGACTTCTTTTTAGAAGTTCAATATTCACAGCAAAATTGAGTGGAAGGTACAGAGATTTCTGAACTCATACATAGCCTTTCCCATTATCAACATCCTCTTCCATGATGCTTTATTTGTTAGAATTGTTGAACCTACATTGTTATATCATTATCACTCAGAATCTGTAGCTCACCTTATGGTTTGGTCTTGGTGTAGTACCCTCTGTGGGTATTAACAAATGTTTAATGACATGCATCCACTATTAAGACATTGTAAAAAATATTTTTACTGCCCATCTTTATGTTCCACCTATTCATCCCCCCTCCTCAACCCTGGGAAATCATTGATCTTCTTATTGTCTCTATAGTTTCATTTTCTCTGGAATATTACGTAGTTGGTATAATACAATATGTAGTCTGTTCAGGTTGACACTTAGTAGTATGCATTTAAATTTCCTCCATTTTATTTCATGGCTTGAGAGTTCATCTCTTTTATTGCTGAATAATATTCCATTGTCAGAACCAACAGTTGGCGTAATGGCTATGTCGCATGTAGTCTACTGCTGTTCAAGTCCTGGACCTGGTGGCTTAAACTCATGCTGGGCACGTGCACGTGCATGCCCAAGATCCCAAGAAGAGAATGGAGGAGAAGGGATTGTGGCATAGCCATTTCCCCTGGTAGGTGATTTCTCACTTTCTGTCTCTTTTGTCTTCTGGTGAGCAAAAACCTCTCAAAAAAAAATTCCATTGTCCAGTTATACTATTGTTTATCCATTTGATTACTAAAGAGCATCTTGGTCAATTATGAATAAAGGGGGTATAAACATGAGCACGCTTTCATGTGCACATAGTTTGATTCTCTTTGGTACATATCAAGAAGATCAATTGCAGAATCTTAAGTATGTTTAATTTTGTAAGAAACTTCCAAAATCTTCCAAAGTGACTGTACCATTTTACATTCCCACCAGCAGTTACTGAGAGGTCAAGTTCCTATTCCACATCTTTGTCTGCATTTGGAGTTGTCACTGTTCTGGATTTTGGCCATTTTACTAGGTGTGTAACAATATCTTCTTGTTTTAATTTGCATTTCCCTGATTACATAGATTCAGAGCATCTTTTCATATGTTTATTTGCTATCTGCTTCTTCTAGATGGTGGTGTATGAGACACTTTGTGAGGCCGACCCACTAGCTAGGTTCTGGGTTCACAATGAAGACTCTCTGAGTACATCACGCATATGGGCCCATGATCCAGGCCTGGATGAAGCTAGGTTGGGTCATGGTGTCAGGACCCTCTCTTTCTTGCTTATGTAATAAATGAATAAGCTTTTAGAAAAGAAGAGTTCTTAGCATATTTTAAATTATAGTCCTTCATGATATTAGTCTTTCACAAATATTTTCTTCTAGTCTATGACTTGTTACTTCAATCTCATGGGACAAAAATTTTAACTTTTAATGAAGTCTAGCTTATCGATTATTTTTTTTTATATCTCATGTCTTCAGTGTTAGATCTAAAAAGTCATCACCAAACTCAAAGTCATCTAGATTCCGTCTTATCTTTCATGAGTTTTATACTTTTGTGTTTTATATTTGTCAGTGATCCATTTGAGTTCATTTTTGTGAAGGGAGTAAAGTCTGTCTCTAGGGTTTTTTGTTGTTGGTTTTGTTTGTTGGGGTACGTGTGTGTGTGTGTTTTAATATGGATTTTCAGTCCTACCACCATTTGTTTAGAAGACCACCCATTAGATTTCCTTTGCTCTTTTGTCAAGATCTGTTGACCATATTTGTGTAGATTTATTTTTGGATCCTTTATTCTGTTTCATGGATTTATTTCCTGAATACTGTAGCTTTATAGTAACTGGTAAATTTGGATAGTATTAGTCCTTACACTTTCTTCGGCTTTAATATTATGTTAGCTATCCTGGGTCTTTTGCTTGAGACACAAATTTCAGAATTCATCTGCTGATACAGAATAATTTGCTAGGATTTCGATAGAGATTGTATCAAATCTGTAGAGCAATTTGGGAAGAACTGATATCTTGATAATATTGAGTCTTACTGTCCATGAACATTGTCTCTTCATTTATTTAGTTCTTCCTTGATTTCTTTCATCAAGGTTCTCTGGTTTTCATCATGCAGATCTCATGTATGGTATGTTAGACTTACACCTAAGTATTTTATTGCTTATGTGCTAAGTAAATTATATTCTGTTTATAATTTCAATTTCTACATTTTCATTGTTGGTATACAGAAAAGCAACTGACTTTCTCTATTAATCTTGTATCCTACAACATTGTTAAGACTGGTCGTTAGTTCCACGAGTTTTTTGGTTGATTCATTTGAATTTTAAACATAGTTGATCATGTTACCTATGAACAGGACAGTTTTATTTCTTCCTTCCCAATTTGCATACCGTTTATTTCTCTTATCTAATTACATTTGCAATAATTAATTATTGTTAATAATTAAAAGCAGTAGTTGATAGTAGCAGTCAAAAAGCAGTAGTGATAGGAGACATCTTACCTTTCCTGCTCTTAGTGGGAAAGGTTTTGGTTTATCACTATTAAGTATGATGTTAGCTGTAGGGTCATTTTTGTAGATATCCTTTTTTATTGTGGGAGTGGCGGGGAGAGGTTTTGCTATAGGGTGCATGCGCACACCAGAAAGACAGAGACAGAGAGACAGAAAGCGAGAAATCTCCCCCAGGGGGATGCCACACCACAATCCCTTCTCCTCCATTCTCCTGTCGGGATCTTAGGCATGCACGCACACATGCCTGGTGTGGGTTTAAGCCACTCGGTCCGGGACTCAAACTGCAGTCAACTACTTGGGAGTCCAGTGACATAGCCATTACGCCAACTGCTGGTCCAGTAGATATCCTTTTCTAAGTTGAGGAAGATCCTGTCTATTCCTAATTTTTACTGAGAATTTTTATCCTTAATGACTGTTAAATTTTTATCATATGTATTTTCTGCATTGATTGATGTAATCATGTAACTTTTCCTTTGTTTCTTCATATGGTGGATTATAGTAATTGATTTATACATGTTAAATCAGTCTTGTATAACGGATAAATTCTACCTGGTCATGGTGTATAAGTTTTTTAAACACTGTTGAATTTGATGTGCTCATATTTTGTTCAGAATTTTTTTGATTTATGTTCATGAGAAGTATTGGGCTATAGTTTTCTTTCTTTTTTTTTTTTTTTAATTTGCTAAAGGACATGTGTAATCACTGGAGAGAGACAAAGAAAGAGAGAGAGAGAAAGTGAGTAAACATCTCCCATGAGGAATGGTGCCCTACAATTTCTTCTCCATTCTTCCTTCCTCTTGGGATTTTGGACATGTATGCACACTCGCCCAGCATGTTTCTCAAGACACCACATCCAGAACTCGAACTGCATCATCAGCCACGAGGGATCCAACTGCCTTCACCACCAGGTCACAGGTTGGCTCAGTTTTATTTTCTTACCATATTTCTGTCCAGTTTTAATACCAGGTTAATGCTAGACTCATAGAATGAGATGGGAATGGATTCATCTGTTTCCATTTTCTGAAAGAGATTATAGAGTATTGGTATATCTTTTCTAAATTTTTGGTAGAATTCACCTGTGAGCTTATTGATTCCATTTTTAGTTTCTGGTTTAATTCCATGTTGGTCTGAAAGGAAACATTGTATGATTTCTGTTCCTTTCAATTTGTTAAGCTATGTTTTACCAGCCTAGAATGTGGTTTGTCTTGGTGAATGCTCCTTATAAGCTTGAGAAAAAGATTCTGCTGTTGTCAGATAAAGTAGTCTATAGATGGCCATTATATCCTGTTAATTGATGCTATTGTTCAGTTAATCTACCCTTTCTGATTGTCTGCCTCTGATGGATCTGTGTATTTCTGATAGAGGACTGTCAAAGTCCTTATTAATGTAGATGCATCTATTTCTTCTTGCAATCCTATCAGTTTTTACTTCACATATTTTGACTCTCCATTATTAGGTGCATACATGTAACATTTGTTATATCTTCTTAGAGAATTGACTTTGTCGTTATGTAATGCTGACTTTATCCCTGGATAAAATTCCTTGTTCTGCTATATCAGAAATTGCTTTTACTGCATCCCACAAATTTTGATAAATTGTGTTTTGTTTTAAGTTAGTTTAAAATATTTTAAAATTTTTTCGTGGTTACTTGTTTGGCCCAAGTATTATTTAGAAGTGTACTGCTTAATTTCCAAGTATCTGGGGAGTTAGTATTTTCCAAGATTAGTATATATAGTCTTTCTTTCTTTTTTTTGGAGAGGTTTTATGCTCTATGATGCGTGCGCTCGCCAGACAGAGACAGAGAGACAGAAAGCGAGAAATCACCCCCCAGGGGGGATGGCCATGCCGCAATCCCTTCTCCTCCATTCTCTTGGGATCTTGGGCATGCACGCACACGTGCCCGGCGTGAGTTTTAAGCCACTGGGTCCAGAACACGAACCATAGTCGACTACATGGGAGTCCAGTGACATTGCCATTACACTAACTGCTGGTCCCATAGTCTTTCTTTCTTTTGATAACTGTTAGGATGTTTTAGCTTTCTCACTCACTTACTTTTAATCTCCATATGTGTATTTAAAATGAGTTTCTTGTAGGTATCATAAACTGTATTTGAACTTTTTCAATCCACTTTGAAAATCTCTGTATATTAATTGCTCCATTTATTTTTTTTAACTTTTTTTTTTTTTTTTTTAATTGCTGAGGGTATATGCATTCACGAGAAAGAGAGAGCCTTTCATTATGTTACACTCTATTTTCTTCCATTCCTCTTTCCCATCAGGATTTTGGCACATTCACACATGTACCCAGCACGTTTTTCAAGCTTCCAGGGCCAGGATTCAAACTGTAGCTAGTCATGTGCAATCCAGATCCCTTAACCAGTATGCTTTTGGACCAGCCTGGAATTGGTGCATTTAGATCATTAATGTTCAGACTGATTATTGATATAGTTCAGTTGACATCTACCTTTTGTTACTGTTTTCTATTTTTCTCCTTATTTTTTGCTCCTATTTTTGTCTTCTCTTTTTCTGTCTTTCATGATTTCAATGACATTTTAAATGATTCCATTTTCTCTTAGCATATCAGTAATGTATTATTATTATTATTGTGATTGCCCTATAGTTTGCAATATACATTTACAACAAGTCCTGGTCTACTTTCAGATAACACTGTCCTCTTCATGGGTAGTCTGAAGAGTACCTTATACTTACACAATAATCTTAATTTTTTCACCTCATCTGTTGTATCGTTTATTTTTACTCATATATAAGCATACATAAGTATGTATGGGTTTGTGTATATATACACATACAAACCAAATACATTATTGATATTATTATTTTGAACAATAGCATTATCTGTTAGGGCAATGAAGAAATAACAGTTTATTTTACGTCTGTTTATCCTGTCTCTGATGCTCTGCCTTTCTTTATGTAGGTCTACATTTGTGAACTATATCAATTTCCTTTACTTTGAAGAACTTTGATTTTTTTTTTTTTAGGAAGCTCCATGCTATTTTCCAAAATGATTGTGCTAATGTACATTTCCACCAACAGTATACAAATTTCCTTTACTAATATTAATAGAATTGCCATATGATCCAGCAATCCCACTTCTGGGTGTATATTCCAAACTAATAAGAAACAGTATGTTGAAGAGATATCTGCATTGCCATGTTCATTTTAGCATTATTGACAAAAGCCAAGACAAGAAATCAGCCTATGTGTCTGTCAGAGGGTGAACAGATAAAGAAAATTTGGTATATATACATAGTGGAATACTGTACAGCATTTTAAAAGAAGGAAATTTTGTCATTCACAACCACACGGGTAGAGCTGTAGGACATTATGCTGAGTGATATTAGCCGTGCACTGATACTGTATGATCTCACTTATGGGGGGCTCAAAAAATTCTTGGAAAGCTGGAATTAGAGTTTTTTTGGAGCAAAAAAAATTTCTTGAAACCCGTGCATATCTTTTTCATAGTATGCATTATTCATGAACTTTTTGTAGACCATTTATTTATGGAATCTAAAATAGTCAGTCTCAGAAACAGAGTAGAAATGTGGTTACCAGAGGCGGGTGTGAAGGGAGCAGGAGGGCTGTAAAGAGGGAAGATGTTGATCATAGGCAGTAAATCTAAGTTAAACTAGAGGGATAAGTTTTAGTGATCTGCTGCAGTGTGTGATGATCATGATTTATAATAATGTGTTTATATTTTTAAATTAATTTTTTAAATTTAATTTAAATTTATTTTGTACATTCAATCATATATGTTACTTAGCTTGTAAAGTAAATGTTCCAACATGAATAAGTTTCTCACCAGTCCAGTAGGGAATACTATACACATTATCATCAACAGATAACAACCCATTTAGTTGTCCCATAAATGTCTTGCCGCTCTATTTTTCTCCTTAATATCTTTCCTCAGACTCTCCTCCTCTTAAAGACGAATTTTTAACATTCTCAACAGACAAAATGAGTTGGTGAGATGAAGGATGTGTTGATTAGCTTGACTGACTCCACAATGTGTACATAGATCTAAATATCACATTGTACCCCATGGATATAAATAATTATTTGTCAGTTAAAAGTAAGTCTTAGGGTCTAGGCAGGATGTTACTAGAAGTAGGGCACCGCTACATGATACTGGAGCCATCTTGGAGGTCTGTATTTGAATTCCAGGCCAACCTGAATCTACTAACACACTCATAATCCTGACTGACTGGGAGGCTGGGGGGAGGATAGCAATGGGAAGACCTTGTCAAGAGTCTCTTTCTCTTTTATGAAGGAAATTTAAAAAAAGTAAAAATGAAATAAAATTACATGTGGTGACAGACTGATACTTTAAACATAAAAACAAAATAAAATATTACAAATAAAAAAAAGTTCTATCTCCTGGGAACAAATTTTCTCTATTTTGTTTGTTTAAGAATGTCTTTATATCTCTTTCACTTTTCAAGGATAATTTTGCAGGGTACAAAATTCTAGGAGGATTTTTCTTTTTCCTTTCCACATTTGAAGTATTTCAGTCTGTTTTCTTCTTGTTTGCATGTTTCTGATCAGAAGTCAGATATGATTCTTATCTTCACTCTCCTCTATAGTAACAATATCTCTTCCTCTGACTTTCAGATTTTTTTCTTCACCTTTCATTTTTTTGTGGTTTGAAAATGATATCTCTATCTGAAGTTTATTTTTGCTTTGCATGTATCATACTTGATGTCTCTGAGCTTCTTGGGGAAGTTCTCTGTTTGGGAAAATTCTCAGTCATTATTGTCTCAAGTATTTCTTCTATTCCCTTTGGTGTATGGTAATCCCTTTATGTGTATATTCCACCTTTTCATTGTTCTACAGTTCCTAAATATCCTGTCCTGGTTTTTCATTTAGTCTTTTTGTTTTCTTCTCTTTGCTTTACAATTTTGGAGGTTTCCAATGAGATAGCCTCAAGCTCAGAGATCCTTTCTTCAATTCTGTTGCCTATCTATGAGCTCATCTAATACATTCTTCATTTCTGTTACAGTGTCTTTGATCTCTACCATCTTTGATTTTTTTTCTGAGAATTTCCATCTCTCTGCTTACATTGCCCATCTTGTTTTTGCATATCATCTACTTTATCCATTAGAACCCTTGTATGTTAATCAGTTATTGTAAATTCCTGGTCTTTAGTTCCAGCATCTCTGCCATGTTTGAGTTGTGCTGTTACTGGCTCTGTCTGTTCAATCTGTGTTCCTTGTCTTTTAGTATGCCTTGTAGTTTTTTCCCTGGTGGCTGGATATGACGTACTAGATAAAATGAACTGTTAGAAATGGACCTTTACTAGTGTGGTGGAGAAGTGAGGGGAAGAAGAAGAAGCGGTAGCTGTATGATCAGGCCTCAGTCTTTTAATGATGAGCCTACGCCTGTGGACTGTGAACTTTGTAAGTTTGTCTCACTTTTAAAGTTTTTTCTCTCACTTCTTAGGTGAAACAGGATACAGAGAAGAAGGTGAATTGGGTTATTTCCCTTCCCTCAGGACAATTAGTCTCTTGATAAAACTCTACCAAGTTAGGCTATAGTTAAATAGTTTCTCCTGAGCCAGGCCTTGTTAAAAACCAAACAGAATGTTCTGGGATATTTCAAAATGATTTATTTTGTCCTTTGCCTGCTAGAGTTATCAGGGGATTTTCCTCAGCTATTTATTGTGAGAGGCTGGTAGAGCTGTAGGAGGTAAAACTCACAAAACCATGAGGCTTCCTTGTCGCTGGCCTTCCTGGATTTTTGACCATAAAAGTTGGCCACATGAGGCCTCCAGCAGTTTGTCAGTTACAGTTCAGATTTTCTACTGTAGGACTGGTTCCTGTGGCAGTTTTTACCTTGGTAAGTTTTAGTCTTATTTTTTCTCTGTATCATCTCCCTGTCTTCCATTTTGAGGGGAGTAGTTGCCTTGTGATATCACTCCTCTTACAGATTTAAGAGTTGTTAATTTTTCAGTTCGTTCAGGTTTTTACTTGTTGTTAGGATGCTACTTACACACTGAGTCAGACTACAAAAGTCCCCAATCAATTTTTAAAATTCCTATAGATAGTTACTCCACAACATGCTTCATAGTAAAAACTTGGTCTTGTCTTGTCTTTACTTTTTTCTCTTTCAGCATGGCTCCTTTCTTTCCTTCTTTTTTATTTTTTTAAATTTAAATTTATTTATTTACATCAATTTACTATATATCATTATAGCATACAAAAATGAGATTTTCCATCCAGAATACACTGTATATTGGTTCAATGAAGCACATAAACATATGCTTAGGGAATGAATGTAAATTAATTAATTAAAAAATGTTTCAGGAAACAAAAAACACAACATTTCTTGGAATAAAAAAATGCATTAAAAAATACCTATTTGATGATGGCAGTAAGCTAGATAGCCCCACCTAGATGCTACTTTATAGTATGTTCATTCTACTCACTGATGTTTATGCCTAAAGTCAGACTTGTGTTCATGGATATGTATATATAAGCTGTACTTGCTCTGAAAACATTTAGACTAATTAAGCTCTTTAGTGAATCAGTAAAATGTGTGTGGGGCAGGGAGGCATAGAAAACCTGGTCTTTTCTTCTGAGGCTTCCTTGGCAACCTCTCCGTGGTCTGTGAAAATACAGGCAGTGCCCTGTTGCTCAGCTCTTTCTCTCCTGCCCTTATTATTCTCTAGTTCTGTCACTACCTGGAGCTCTCCCTCTGTTGCTTTCTACCCCCCGCCCCATTTTTATCAGTTTTTATTCCTGTATATAAAGACCTTAAGTTTGACCAGATCAAGTGCATCTATACCCAACTTTTTCCTGGGCTAAGAAATAACTAAATAATGTATTATTGAAAAGAAAGGCAGACATAAAAGAAAGTATTTATGTGTTTATAGTTCTTATTTACCTTGCTTGGTTTATAAAACAACATCCATTTTCTCATTAGAGAAGAGATACCTGTTTATTGTAGGAAGTTTGCCAAAAGAAAGAAATCTAATAAGGACATGCAATTACTACCATTCTGCTACCTGGAGGTAACCATGTAATTGATTAATTTATTAATTACACACACACACACTCACACACACACACACACACACATATATATATATATCCACTGTCGCTGAACTCCCACGTAGTCGACCAAAAAGATATCATACTATGAATACTTATGTATAGAGTATTTACTAGATACTGTGCAAAGCATTCTATGTTTATAATTTTGTTTAATCTTCAATATCTTCTATGTGATATGACCTCTAGTATTCACATGCTAATGATGATGAAATAGGGCCCAGAGAACTGTTACTTGACTAAGGGAAGTACAAGTGACAACCCAAGCAGACAAGAATGTAGGTAATACTTCTATGCTAATTTAGTCACCATATTGTTCAGCTAATATTGGGTTTTACAATTTAAGTTGAGTTTATTAGTGACTAGAGTATTAATTCTGAAAACCTAATTAGCTTTTGAATAAATATGTTAATGTGCCTTAATAATAGTTCAAAATATATAAATTTAATTTCTTTTTTTAACTTTATTTATTTATTTTTTGAGAGAGAGCAAGACAAACCCAACGAGGTCCTAAGTTTGTGATTTATACCCATTTATCAATGAGCACAGGTCATGGGCAGTCATGCATACACCTGATGTGCTCAGGGAGTGAGGTTCCAGGATGTGAATCCAGAACCTTTCTCATGAGAATCTAGTTGTATTATCAGTATGCTACTGCTTGGTTCATATACATTTAAGTTTCTGAATAGAGGACCTTTTCTACCTTCCATAAAATGGGACAGAGAAGTATCATTCATTCCAAACACTACAAACAGATTACTTATGTATAGAGTATTTACTAGATACTGTGCAAAGCATTCTATGTTTATAATTTTGTTTAATCTTCAATATCTTCTATGTGATATGACCTCTAGTATTCACATGCTAATGATGATGAAATAGGGCCCAGAGAACTGTTACTTGACTAAGGGAAGTACAAGTGACAACCCAAGCAGACAAGAATCTAGGTAATACTTCTATGCTAATTTAGTCACCATATTGTTCAGCTAATATTGGGTTTTACAATTTAAGTTGAGTTTATTAGTGACTAGAGTATTAATTCTGAAAACCTAATTAGCTTTTGAATAAATATGTTAATGTGCCTTAATAATAGTTCAAAATATATAAATTTAATTTCTTTTTTTAACTTTATTTATTTATTTTTTGAGAGAGAGCAAGACAAACCCAACGAGGTCCTAAGTTTGTGATTTATACCCATTTATCAATGAGCACAGGTCATGGGCAGTCATGCATACACCTGATGTGCTCAGGGAGTGAGGTTCCAGGATGTGAATCCAGAACCTTTCTCATGAGAATCTAGTTGTATTATCAGTATGCTACTGCTTGGTTCATATACATTTAAGTTTCTGAATAGAGGACCTTTTCTACCTTCCATAAAATGGGACAGAGAAGTATCATTCATTCCAAACACTACAAACAGATCTTCATTCTTGTGCTTATTCTTGTTTATCATTTCTTCTTTACTGTTCTAAAAGAACTGATGCATCTGTCACATAAGAAAGGCAAACAGAGAAATGATCTTATTAACCCATAAGAAATTCACATTTAAATTCTCCCTCCAATACCTTCCTGTGACACTTGTTAGAGTGATCATCGCACACTGATGATTACTAAATTCATTGCTTTCTTTTTCTTCTCTCCTAATATTCCCCCAATGATATCAGTCATCAAATGGCCAAAAGTTAAAGTTCTCAGCCAATTTAGCAACGTCTGACAAAATTATTTTACCCATTCAAATATATGAGTGTGCATATATGTATATAATGTTACATATTATATACAATGTATATATGTATATAATACATTGTTCTTAATGTTACATTTTATCATTATATAGTATACATTGGGCTTTCTGAAAAGTCATGACATAGTTTTGCATAGAAGAACACGTCTGACTTTCCTGGAGACCCAGTATATTTTTTCTTGTATCAGTGGTTTATGTCTCTTAAAACCATACTTTACTAGAATGTTATCAGAAGTCCTACCACATTTCCTAAAACTATATTTTGTGAGATAATGTTTATCTCTGATCGTTATCATGTATACTTTCATAATCTGCTTTTCCATGTAATGGATTAATGGCATACATTTTAAAGACCTACATACTTCTTGATGTTTTAGTTGTATTTATGTTGTTTGTGAGCATGAAAATTCTATCTATTTTATAGATGAGCTTCAGAGGGCACTGCTCCAGAATTTCTTTAAACGATTGTGATTTGTTTCCTGAATTTCCTGTGAAATGTTAATACTGCTGCTTTCTACTAAGAAAGTAGAATAAATCAGCACCTGAAAGGGTATTCTTGCAGTATCTGATTTCAAATGCTGGATAACAGGTTAATTTAGATCATAAGATTTTATGCTTAAGGGATATGAAATATAAAGTAATATTATTCATTTCACCCCTTTATTTTATGGATGATGAAACAGAGATTATGGTTTGCCCAAAGTTGCCAGCAAGAAGTGAAGTGTCCTGCCTAGGGACAGCAGTCTCCTATAATAATGGAAGGCATTTATTTACTCTACTATTCCCCAAAGTTTTCTGGGTTTTGAAAAACTATCTGGAAGATCGAATATAAATATACATGAGTTTGTAGTGATATAAAGAAATAACTGGTTAAAAAGATACAATTGATTTTTATTATTTGCAATTGCTGCATTCTTTTTCCTTTAAGTTCTTTATTTTATTCACAATATATAATATGCAAGAGAGAGAGAAGTACCCGTGTCAGGGCCCCATCATGTCTTGATCCCCCTTTTCCAGCCTTCCAGCTTAGTAAGGATCTTGGGCATATGCACTTGGTATGTTCTCACGCCAACCCTGGGATTCAAGCCCATTGATTGGCCAAATGACTTCCAACAATGCAGTTTAGTTTGCTACTGAGTGTACCACCAGGCTGAACTTGCAATTGTTATATCCTATAAAGTCACCATGAACAAATATTAAATTAGCAAATACTGACCCATTGATCCTAGAAGACATAAAGGGTTAAGTTCCTGTGAGCCTCTGGTCAGCCACTAAATAGATAACATTGTTTAATGCATATTTCTTTTTAAAAACATCTTATTTAATATATTTTGTTGGTTTCTTGACACTGAACTCACAACCAACAGCACCATACCTAATCCCTGAATGGTGCTTACTGAACACACGTGTTTTGCCTATAAGGCACATCAGAGCCTTCTTGCACTTAAAAACAATAGACGGCCCTTCAGCACAAGCTTGGGACATTTTTAACAGTAAAACAGCCCCCCCGAAAGCATAAAAATGTTGCAAATATGAGACTAAAAAGTCTACAAAAATGTCACTTGTTTATGGAATGAGAACTGAAACAAAAAGGCAGAAGGTCACTTCTTTGACCTCAGCTGGGAGCATGCACTTTGTATGTTCACATTTTTTGCTATTATGTACACGTTCATGGATGATTGAGAAAGTGGCGTGAATATTGACTTTGCATTACAAATAAATTTTAGTGAGTAGGTGAATTCTCAAATATGAAATCCATGAATAATGAAGATTGATTGTGTGTGGAGAAGTGACAATTCGATTTTTGCAGTAGAATTCCAATTAATAAATTCGAACAGAATAAGGAACATAGAAAATTGGCATAAGACAACTCCCACAGTGATAGTTATTGCAACTAGATCCACCCATGTATGCTAGACATAGTGGGCAAGTATTTGAGAAATAAATGCATTTACATAGTCTCAAAGTATCTCCTCAAGGTACTTGTTGACTATAGGGAGAAATCTAGTATATTCATATTTACTTAAAACTTGATCCTGTAGGGAACCAGCAGTTATCGTAATGGCTATGTCGCTGAACTCCCACGTAGTCGACCGTGATTTGCGTCCCGGACCTAGTGGCTTAAACTCATGCCGGGCGCATGTGCTTGCGTGCCCAAGATCCTGAGAGGAGAATGGAGGAGAAGGGATTGCGGCGTGGCCATCCCCTCTGGGGGGTGATTTCTCGCTTTCTGTCTCTCTGTCTCTGTCTGGCTGGCGAGCACATGTGCCTTATAGTGAAAAAAACCTCTCTCTCAAAAAAAAATTAATCCTGTGTAAATAAATAAAAAATTAGTTACTTGTGTGCCATTAGCAGATATTGACTAGCAAATAGAGATAATAGGTGATATATACTCAAATTCTAAGTGGTAAGGGTGCTTCCATATTTTTTTATTGCATTTTCTTACTTACCTAGATAATTCGCTAATTTTAGTCACAGCTGTTAATTTCTGTGTAATGGAAAGAAGTTACCACCTTATCAGGTAGAGTCTTTGGACTTTTCAAGATTATTGCTTCTGTGAAATCCTTCCAGGGAAAGGTGAGCACTTATTCTCCAGTGTTCCACTATGTGTATTTGAATTGACTAGGAAATTGATTGCATACATGCTTATGTCCTTATCAAGGTATTTCCTAAGTATAGGGGCTACCTCTTTCTTCTTTATATCTCCAGCGACAAGCACAATAGCTCACAATAAATAAATATTAACTGGAAATGGGGTGGCATGGAATGGGATAAGATAGGTCTAAGATAAATACCCTAGGTCCCTTGACAGCCCATGTCCATATTTTTTCCACAAATGAGATTTTTGTTTGTTTGTTTGTTTGTTTTTTGAGAGATATTTGCTTAGAGTACACACACTCGCCAGAGAGACAGGGAGAGAGAAAGTGACAAATCACCACCTTCCCCATGGAGAATGGCCACACCACAATCTCTTCTCCATTCTCCTCTCAGGATTTTGGGCATGCATGCACACACACCCATTGTAATTTCAAGCTGCTAGATCTGGAACTCGAACCATGATCAGCCATGTGGGAGTCCAGCATTTTTACCACTATGCCAGATGAGATGTTTTTCTTTGCATATTTCTGTATGCTAATGATTATTACCCATAAGCACATTCTTTGCAGTATTTAAAGATACCTGCAAATGAAGACAGGCCTTTTTATGTACATTGGTTCAAGTGAATTGTTATTCCACATGGCTTAGTTCAGATGGGACTTTAAGTGTTGTATTCACATACCTGCCTTTATCCTAGTAATGTTGACACAGTTGTCTGTAGAGGCAAGATTGATGGCAGAATTGATTAGAGATTTTAAGGAAACCATCTGAAAAAGTTTCCAGTGCTAAGGCTGGTTTTGAGCACTGCTTGGATGGTTTCAGGTTGAACCTACTGTATTAAGGTAGCTAACGGATATCTCAAACAACTCCTAAATTCCAGAGGCTTAGCATGATACCTTTTTCTTGTGCATGAAGAATGTGTTGCAGATGTTCCTGGTCAGGCAGTGTTTCAGACTCAGACTTCTTTCATTTAATGCCTCTACCTTCCTTTAGAGTCCTCTTCCCTCAGCTGGTAGGTTTTATGGGCCAGGTCCAGAAGTGGTTTTCTGCCTTATGTCCACTTTCCCTTAGATGTAAATCAGTCATATTTCCACTCTTTCATGCAAGGCATGCTGGGAGCTATTGTTAAACTTTGTGTACCCAAGAGAAAAGAGGGAAATTGTTTGGTGAACAACCAGTCTTTCTCCTCAAGTCAGCCATGCCTGGCATCACTTCTCTGAATTCTTGTGTCATTTGTTTTTCTTTTTCTTGAGACACTTAATGCTTTCTTCATTGTATTTGTTCATTAAGACCCATTATTAACATAATGGGCTCCTACAACACACCAGTTGATGGGAATTGCAAAGAAAAATTAGGATATAGAGCCTACTCTGCACTATCCCAGTATTTGGAAGTCATGAGACACTAATTTTTAATTTTACTATCGAAACAAAAAATGAAATGATTCTATGACCATCTAACCCACAAAATAAGTCCTTTAAGCTAGTTAAATAACTACTAAATATTATTTTTCTGCTCATTAGTTTATTTGCATTTTGCCTTTTTGTAGTTTTACCAGAGGAAGTCGAGCCAGATATCTGAGATTAACATACACACACACATACACATAAGGAAGGGGCAGCAGGTGGCTTGGTGGTTAAAGCACTAGACTTCCACATGACCCACCATGGTTCAAGTCCCAGACCTAGTGGCTTTGAAAATCACATCAGGCTCATTTGTGTGCATGCCCAAATTCCCAGGAGGAGGATGGAGGAAAAGGGATTGTGGTTTGGCCATGCGCGATTTCTTTCTCTCTGTCTCTCTCCAGCAAGTGCACGTACCCTACAGTAAAAACCTTTTAAAAAAATGGAAACAAGTTGTAAATTTTCTCCCTTAACTTAATCATCTTTGAAAATTTAGAAAAGGCTATTATTCAGTCTCGTTAGAGAATTAGAGAACTGAGAATCACTGTCAAGTCTGCAGTTATCTGTGGATGTGGTACTTGTTAGTGGTAATTAGTTCAAACTTAGAAACCTTGTCTAACATAAAAACCCTTTTTCTCTACATACCCCAAACTCTATCCTTATTACCCAATGTATCAAATCTTCTTTAAAAAATGTTTTATTTGTGTAATTTTAAAATAGGATCATAATAAGCATACTGTTGTAAGTTTAAGATATTCATTTATGAATGTGTCCTGTCTTATATTAGACATCTTTTTACTAGAATTTTATTTTGAGCATATTAAGAGTAAATGGATTGGGAACAGAAGATGGCATAATGGTTATGTTGCTGGACTCCCACATAGCTGAAAATGGTTTGAGTCCTGGACCCAGCAGCTTAAAACTCATGGCAGGGGAGTGTGCATGCATGCCCCAAATCCCAAGAGGAGAATGAAGGAGAAAGGCTTGCAGCCTAGCCATCCCCGCTGGAGGGGTGATTTCTTGTTTTCTGTCTCTCTGTCTCTCTGGTACGGGCACATGCCCTACAGAAAAATCTCTCCAAAAAAAAAAAAAAAAGGCATGGATCTAGCTGTAGTCTGCAGTGGCAGGTTGGTTGCTGCTGGTTGGTAGGCTAAAGCCACATGAGGGGCCCAGCTTCAATTCCTGGCCCACCCTAAAAACCAGAGACAGTGGTGCATATCTCTATTCCCAGCTACTCAGGGAGCTGAGGCAGGAGGATTGCCAGTACATGGCCAGTGTGGACAGCATAGTAAGACCGTGTCCAAAAGAGTCTGGCACAGTGGCGCACACCTGTGGTTCTAGCTACTCGGGAGGTTGAATCAGGAGGATCACAACATCATGAGACCTGCGAAAAATAAAACACACACACACAAAGTAAATAATTCAATAGATTAAAAAGCAATCCCAAGCTAGCTGATGGTGTGATGATTAAGGTGGCTAGATCTCATTTGGCCCCCTGCAGTTTGAGTCCTGCACACGGTGGCTTGGGAAACAGAGTATGTGTATGTGTGCATGGCCAAAATTCCAAAAGGAAAAATGGAGAAAAAGGGGTTGTTACATGACCGCCACCCATAGGGAGTACTTTCTCACTTCCCCTTTCTCTCTAGTGAGCACATGTACCTTCTAGCAAATTATTATTTTTTTTAAAAAAGCAATACCTCTAAGAAGTGGATATTTGTATGTTTAGTGGGGTATTAAGGAAAATTATATAAAATTAAGGACAATAGCTGAGGGAGTTTTGGTTCTGAAGTAGACAATACAGCATAGTGATCCATTATTCAGACCTGGGGTTAAATTAAAAATCAAAATAACAATCATAATCATGATATAGACTATTTTGGATGAATGAAATAGTTATATTGGACTCAATTGCTCAAGCACTTCTTTATAAGATAAATCTAACACTAATACCCAAATATTCTTGCCTTTACAACTTACTGACTGTAATCTTCACAAGCTAGGTTTACCTTATTTGTAAAGTGGGCCTGACACTAATATCTATCCCATCAGGCTTTTGAGAGGATTAAATGAGTCGATTCATGTGAAGTGCCTGGTATATAGTAAATGTGCAGTAATTCTAAGCTATTATGAAACTATGTATGAATTTTTTTTTTTTTTGGAGAGATTTTCACTGTAGGGCGCGTGCGCTCGCCAGCCAGACAGAGAGAGACATAGAGACAGAAAGCGAGAAATCACCCCCCAGGGGGGATGGTCACGCCGCAATCCCTTCTCCTCCATTCTCCTCTCGGGATCTTGGGCACGCACGCACACGCGCCCGGCGTGAGTTTTAAGCCACCGGGTCCGGGACACGAACCGCGGTCGACTACGTGGGAGTCCAGCGACATAGCCATTACGCTAACTGCTGGTTCCCACTATGTATGAATTTAAAAGCAGTAGATAGTGGTCTTTATAAATAAGCTTAAATGAGTGGTTCTCAACTGAGGGTGATTTCCCACACCCTTTACCCTATGGGGCATTTGGCAACATCTGGAGACATTTGTGGCTGTCCTACCTTGTGGTGATAGGGAATTGCTATTGGCATCTACTGGACAGAGGCCAGGGATGCTGCTGAACATTTGCAATGCACAGGGCCTCCTCCATAACAAAGATTAAAGAATTCTCCTGCCCTAAATGTCAGCAGTGCAGAGGCTGGGAAATCCTGCCGTAAAGGACCACTGGTGCTGTGCTGTCATAGATGAAAGAGAATTTGCCATGGGAGTCACACAGTTAGGTAATAATCTCTCTTACCATCAATCTGTATATCTGGGAAATAGGTTAGTAGTACCCAATTCACCTTGTCTTTGTAGAGATCAAGTGAAAGATGATGCTTAACTGTTGTAAACATACCAACTGCAAATAGAGGTTAGTTCTAAATCTATTTCCTTTAACCTTTTTTACTTTTTCTATTATTGCCCCACTAAAGAATTTTTTTAAACTTTTTTTTGCATAAAATTTTCACAACATATGTATGCTATTTGTTTATGTAATCAGACAGGGTTGAGGATTGGAGGGCAGAAACCACTATATCTAAGATTTTTTGTTTCCTAAAAACCAATTTTTGCCTCCTTGGATAAATATCATGAACCCTGAGAATTTATGTTCCAAATAAAAGGGAAATGAATACTGAAAGTAAAAAGTATTCATATTTTAATTACTTATTAAATTAAAAGTAACTTATCCTCCATGCTGCATTTATTATCCCTACTTAGACAATAACAGAAAAGTAATACTACTTATTTAAAATGCTGAAGGCATTTAAATGGATAGCAATGCCAAAAATAAGAATGGGGATTTAGTAAAATATGAAAATACAAAAATAAAATCTGATAGGGGTAAAAAATATGAGCAATTGAAAAGGAAATGAAAGCTTTCTAGAAAGACAGCTATTCCGAAGGTAGGCTTATCATAAAAAGGAAACAGAAGATTAGTTTGAGAAGCAATAGGATGGAAGGGAAATTGTGCTTGATAAGGAAGCTGAAGGAAATAATATGAACTTTTCTTTTTTGTAGGTCATCATTATTACAATAACTAGGTACTTATTTCTGCTTCACTTAAAAGGGAAAGATTAAATTAAGCACAACTAAATCTACAAACAAAAAGTCATGTCACACACTGGGAAAAATGGGAACATATAGCCCGTAGGTTAACTGCCTAGTAATCAAGCTATAGGTGAGGAAGGGATTTTGGGGCTGCCTGGCTGTCTGTATATTCCCTTAGTTCTGCCTCCAGTAATAGATCATCAGTGGAAGGCTCCTCTCTGAGTTTTCAGCCTTCTTTCTTACCACAGTACCCACTCACTCTTTTCTCGTCAGCTCAGCCTCCCAACCTCCCAGCAGTTCTGGTGAACCCAGTTGTGGGTTTCTCCTTCCTTACTTCTGCTTGTATCCAATACTTCTGGTAGGACTGCCTCTTAGAGCTCTATTTTCTACCTCCATACTGTTTATTCCTTGTAATTCTGACTTGCCCATGCTGACAGTCAAAGGTTAGAGATGAGCATCACTTTACAGGCAAAGCTCCGAGAGGTGTATGACACTGTCCCCTTAAACCACCTGAGGTCACAGAGTTAGTAGGCCTAGAATTGAGGTCTTTTAACTCAAATTTAGAGGTGCCCTCTACTCCTACAGTCTGGACCTATCTAGCAGCTTCACTGATGTGTCATACATCTTCAGTGAACATGTTTTTTCCTACTGATGAGTGAATAGATATTTTTCATCTTGCAGATGAATCAAAAATGGTAAATAGAAATACCAAAATATTGCATTATACATTTATTATTTTATTTCTTGCTCATTTGTTAGCGAACGGGAGCAAAATTTTGACTTTGCCTTTCTTTCTGACAGCATTTTGCTATTGTTCAAGATAAGAGTTGATGTTGATGTCACAGTATGAACATCATACACATTGGCTCTATGTAGGAACATGAGTGTCTAAGTGTACACTGTAGGTAAGTGAGCACGTGTAGGTAGAGAATGAGATGTTCACAGTCGGTGCTGGGTGTTACATTCCTTGAAGGTAGTTTTTCCAGTTTTTTTTGTATCCATGACCCTAGTCTGGCCCTGGAACATGGTTGGTGCTTAACACATGCTCACTGATGCAAAGGAGCTATTGTTTCCCTTCTTCTCCAAGTGGGGTATCTGCCAAGTTCTTAACAATTCCCCCTTCTCTGGAAACTCAGTACTGGTATAGGCTAGTTCTTCCTTGAACTCCCACACCCATCCACCCCAACTGACCGGGTTGAACACCTGACTATAGTTGGGCTATTGGACTACATTCCTTCCCCTGCGACATTGAGGGACTGAGGGTCGATCTTTGTGGCTTATCCCAGGGCATATAAATGCATGAGCTGTTGTGGAGCTGTCTTGTGCATTGCAGATTGGAAAAAGCAAGCCTTCCAAGATAAAACACAGAAGGTAACACACAGAGAAATGCAGATGGAATATGGAGAGAGAACCCTAGGGATTCCAACCCATTCCTATGTCTTGGTTGCATTGATGCATCTCATTCCATGAAACACTCTTTTAAATTCTTTTTTTAAATTTTATTTTGTTGTTAGATGGCATGTACACTCACTGGGTGAGGTTGAGGGGACAGGTCTTCTGACTCAATTGGGCATTCCCAAAAGGATGTGCCCATGCCATAATCCTTTTTCCTCCATTACTTCTTTCTGTCAGGATTTAGGGTATGCACGTATACATGACCCGCATGTTCGCCAAGCCACCAGGCTTGAGTTCAAACTACAATCAGCCGTGTGGAATCTGTCTCCCTTAATTACTGAGCAATAGGACATGCCCACTTATATTCTTACAGTGCATTCCATTCAGTGTTAAAATTGGGTCAAGTTTGTTTCAATTGTTGGTAACAAAAATTCTCTACCACTATGTCAAACTTTCAGATCTCTCATTATGTCAAACTTCATGATTTCTCAATTTCAGTGAAGGAAACTATACTAGGCAGAAAAAAATATGTAAGTGGGACGAGACGAAATTTATAAAACAGAAATTATTTGTGAATCTTAAGGTATTAAAAAATAGATTGCGGAGGGGCAGCAGGTTGCATGGTAGTTAAGAATCTGGATCCCACATGGTCAACTTCATGTTTGGGTTCTCGGATCCAATTGCTTGAAAATCACTCCAGGTGCACGAGTGTGTGTGCCCTGAGCCCCAAAATGAGAATGGAGAAGGGATTGTGGCTTGACCATCTCCCATGAGGATTGATTTCTCACTTTTTTTCTCTCTCTCTGGTAAGCACATGCATCATATAGCAAAGCAAAACAAAACAAACAACAACAAAAGGAGGATATGAGAATAATAGAATGCTAAAAGCTCAATGCCTTGTTAGTTTTGAAATAATAGGGAATTTGTACCTTCAAGTTTAAGTAAGAACATGAAAAAAGAAAAATGGATATCTAAAAACGATAGAATAGCCAACTATAAAGCAAAGGACCTAGTATTTAAAATAGGATACATAAAAAACAGAAGAGTCACTCGTTGGTGCTTCTTAAACTTTGTCCCTCTTATCCAACCCATCATCAAGCCTTGTGTATTTTCCCATCTAACAATTTCTTGAGTCTGTCTCAGGCCAGCCTGTTCTGAGTGGCCATCACTTCTCACAAGAACTCAGGATTGGCCTTCTCTAAGTGGTCCACTGGCTACTGCTCTTGTCACCAACGTGACCAGAGCAAGCTTCTGAAATTCCTAAGAGATCCTGTCACCCATTCAGGTAGTATTCACCAATGTGACTAGAGCAAGCTTCTAAAATTCCTAAGAGATCCTGTCACCTATTCAGGTGATATTCAGTGTCTTAAAAAAAATAAGCCCTGTAAAGTATAGCCCTAGTCCACCTGTCCAGTCTCACTTGTACCCCACTACCCTCCATGAAAAGGCTCCTCACAGGGATTTCTTTTCAGGTCCTTGACTTGTCAGTCTCCTTCTGCTATGAGGCTTTTGTACATGTTGTTCCCTCTTCTAGAACCTTCTTTTCTGACATCCCTACCCAGCATTTCTCGGCCTTGCACACCAGATGTAGTATAGCTCCTAGGGTGGCATTGTGTACACACCCTTTTTACCTTTACCTTAGTTATTGTGGCAGTTGTACTTTGGTGTTTTCTCTATTATTTGAATGTATGACTGCTCTTAGACTGTAAGCTCCACAAAGGCAGGAGATTAGGAGAGTCCTGCTGCAGTCCAGTGTTTTAGTCATAGCCTTTAACAAAGCAGTCCTACTAAGAGGATTGCTCAAAATGAAAACCAGCATTCTTTCCAAAAAGTCGTTTGTTTGTTTGTTTTTTATTTTGTTTTTGTTTTTGTTTTACAAATGCCATCCAGGCACTAAGCAGCACAGGAATTCTGATGAGAACACATTTTTCAAGAATTCATCTCCACCTTTCCTTTCACTCGGGAGGTGGCCTCTTATCTGTGGCTGCTGGTTATAACCAGTGAACTGAATACTTGAAACCAATTTGCTGGCTTGAGAAGAGGTTATTGATTCTCACAGCATGTATATACTTGGAAAATTTCATTGTTTAACTCTCCATGTGGATGATTCTTGCCTTATACTCCTTCAAGTCAGGCAGACTGGATAAGGTATATGGACTCTCCTTGTTTTATTGAAGTCTTCTGGGGAGTTGAAAAATATGCTATAGAGCTGAATGTTGCCTTGAGTTAAAAACACTGTGTGATTCTCAGAAAATATTTGGTTTTGTAAGCATTTGTTTTATTTGAAGAGAGGGTGTTGAGAGAGAAATTTCTGTGCATTTTGTACAATACCAAGAAGACAATAGGGCTAATTGATAGGATACCCAATTAAATATATTTCTGGGGTCTTATTTAAACTTATTGCTTGAGCTGTTGATGATTTATTGATTTCAAAATTATAAGGTCTAATGTATTCTTTGTATGACATTTTAGTGGTATGGTTTTATGATATAAATCTGTGTTCTTGAAGCAAACGGAAGCTTTGTCTGTCACTGGTGAAAGGGAGAAGCAGAGAGTATCAAGCACATACACATTCCTTGAGTGATCTTATGCTATTGTGTTACTTTCCACTAAGAAACAGTTCAAGTGAATAATTAATGTTCTACTGTTTGGGTGGATAAAAATGAACAAAACCTCAGCACATCTGAGGTTCAACATCTCTTCTGGGTGTTGTTTTAGAATGTATGTGCAGTGATGAAGCCACATATTGAAGAATGTTTCCCTTTCCTAGAGGCTGGACATGTGGGTCCCATTCCAATACAATCCCCTACCACTCCATTTTTTCTCTAGAAATATTATTACTAGCTGAGGGAAGGTTCATTCTAGCAGGAAGTCTGCATTTTAAACCAATGTGAGAAACCGTGTTAGCAGGAGGAAGTAATTTATTGTTCCCAGGCATCATTCATAAAATGATTCTTTTGAGCAAGTTTTCTGGTAAATCCACAGCCACTGGGGAGGATTTTAATTTGTGACAAGGAAGTTTCTTTCTGCTTAATGGAGAGAGACATCTCTGACCCTTACCTATATGAGCTTATGATGAGGGATAGGCCCTGCGGGTATTTATTGACTCGAACTGAAGAGTTTTTCTTACATGGAATTATGTTTGAGAAAGGAAACTCCTTAGGGTTTTATTTGACCTGACCAATTAGTGGAAAAAAGAATCAAGTGAATATTTTTCTCAAACATCTGCATCTTTGGTTTTGATTTCTTTTTTAACTGACAAGTCATTTTTCTTTCAGATCTCATGGTTGATGTAGGAAGCTGGTATATGAACCAGAGACAGTAACTGAAACCTAAGAAAGGAGCACCTACGTACAGGCATGTCTAATGAACAAGGAGGGGCAGAAGCCTCAATAAACAGGACAAGAGATGAGCCACACATGGACAGGTGGCCATATGAGAAATACTGATTTCCCTATTGTGACTATTAGCAGGTAAACCATGTACAGCACTTAACCCCAACTTAAAGATCTTGTGTTACAATTTTCAAAAGACTGTGCAGCAGGCATACCTGCTACACTACTAACAAACAGATTGTTGTATTTCTGGGATATTATGCACTTTGGTGATTGGCAGCTTAAGATCCTTCTGCTGAAATACTGAGGAAAATTCCAGAGTTAGCAGTAACTCTAATACTGAGGCAACTTTCAAGAGGTGAGATTCAGGTCTAGCCATGGTGGCATATAGATGGTGCCACATGGAAGCCACACGGAGGGCCCAGGATCAGTTTCCAGGCCAACCTGAACAGTCTGGGCATGGTTGTACACACCTATGATTCTGGTTACAGGCTGGGGCAGAGGATCATGACACAGAGAGACCCTGTCAAAAACACCAATCTCTCTTTCTCTCTTTCTTTCCCCAGTCTTTATCCCCTTCTCTTGTTAAAAAGAGAGAGAGGAAGATAGAGAAGAAATTCATCCTCTTTAGGTATTAGGATCACCTTGGAATGTAACTTCCAACCCAGTCTAGAGCAGATCACATGGAAGTGAAATTCTGGGGCCCAAGAACAGGGAGGAGCTATCACTATGAAGGAGGATGTGGACTCTGCTTTCTCTTGCCCAGGGAATGAATGACATCGAAAAAGGAGTGGGGAGAATACTGACAGAATGATATTTTTAATATATTAATCGATTCCTCCTAGCAGTTCTGGTTGCCTCTGCCCCCCAATTCCATTTAGGCATCATTTATTGTTTGAAGAAAAAAGTTTCACCCAAGAACTAGAAAGAAAGACTTTTGACTCAAAAGTCAAGACCCTGAGGGTACTTGGTATAGGAACTCTCAGACGAGTTAGAGCAAGTCTTGGAGGATATGAAGTTTCCCAGGTGTGTTGGAGCAGTGGGGAGAAAGTTAGCTCTAGGGGAGGAAAGGGCTATTAGATGCAGTGGGGAGGTGCAGAGGAGGGAGGTGGAGGTGGAGGGAAAGCAGAGAGAGATACTGGATACTGATGGGCCCTCTCTTCTGAGAAGAAGGTCCTGCTCTAGGAGAGAGTGATAGATAACAGAAACTCCAGGTGTATTGGAGTGGCCATTGCTGCCCAGGTAGAGCCCAAAGAGACACCCAATTCTAGGACAGAGATGACTGAATGGTGTCTGTGGCACAGAGGGGCTGAGCCAGCCTCAAGGACCCTGGGCACTCACAGGTGTGCATCAGGTATATTTTAGGCCAACTGGGCTGGAAACTGAAACTACCATTGCCCTGTGGGATGTGGCCTTTCTTGAGCAGCGCATTACTTCTCTGCCACGGGGCTGGCCCCAGGTTATGCTTCTTATGCGATTGACTTTCTAGGTTACAATTTGAACTTGAAAGTCAATCTCTTACCCAATCAATAGATGAAAAAAATAAGGCATACTTGGTGAACACTGTTTAGTTCTTTTTTCCTGTAGTTTAGAAAAACACAAATCTTGACCATTAGTATGTAGCTAGATATGTGCATCCTCTCAGGTTCCTGCAGGTAGCTCAGTCAGCTTTGCTGAGTAAGAGCCAATTCTGTAGCTGGCATTTTCCTCGGAATTTTCACTGTTTTAACTCATCAATCCTTGAAACAATATCTGTAAGATTATATATTATTCCCAGTTTACTGGTAAGTAAATTAAGGCTCAACAAGGTGAAATCTCAGAGAATCCTATGAATTGTCTTATATTTCCTGCACGCAGGTTGAGCTGATATTTTTGTGGATAATGCCATATATTCCTTTGTCCTTTTCCTCCAATAGTCATTTCCTTTTTCTCATGCCTGCTCCTTAATGACCCATCTCTGGCCTTTAGTCTAACATTCCTACTTCGTAGATTGCTCCTCTTCTCTGTCTTCCCCATTTTAAAAGGCACAATTCACATTTCATCTGTTCCCAGACATTTTTTTCAAACTTCTTAGTCATTAGTTTTTTATTCACCTTTGTGTGCCTTTAGCGTTTCATACACCGAATATGTCTATCAAATCTATACATTAAAAGTCAGCTGTGTCTTGCAGATTTGGGGTTTAGAGTCTGCTGCTGGGTTATAAATCCAGAAATGTCCCATCTGTGCATCCACAGCACCTATCATGAATTTAGCATCTCAGGATGGCAGATATTTTGGTGTCTCATACATAATAAAGGCTTAATGCACATTTGTAGAATTAAACTGAACTTAAAAAATTGTTAACAACCATGTAATCATCACTTAACTACTATAATATACCGTCTGTTACATGTTACCATATCCATTCATCTGTTCATCCTTCTATGAACATACACATTTTTTCCCAGTGCTTTTCACATATATCTAATGTTTAAGAGTCCTTTGACTTTGGAATCAGATCTGGGATTAATTCTTGGCCCTTTTTGTTATATGACCTTGGGGGTGTTGCTTAACCTGACTATATTTCTGCCCTTTTTAAATGGAGGCAGATAGTTATGCCTACTGCAAAGGCTGTGGTAAGGATTAAACGAGGTAAGATATATAAAGGGCCTGGCACATGGTACGTGTTCAATATATGGTAGTAAGAGGAAAAGGACAGCATAAATATTTATTTCAGCCATCAACATTGATCTACAGTGATTTGTGCTTCTGGTGTTCTTGCTTCTAGCTTCTGCTTTTGGTCCAACAGAAAAGAAATTCTCAAGACAATCAGATTTATACTCTTCCTTGGTTATGAGCAAGAAGTCCCTGGATCCAGGAGGTAAGCAAGAGATAACTTGTGCTTTGCTCTGGACACTGCATTCTGAATTCCTGGCACAATTAAAAGCCTATAGGACTAACAGTATCATCACCAAGCATCTGCTTTCACTCAGACAAGACAGGAGATCTTACTGCTTATCTAAAATTCAGAAGAATATTCACTGAAAATGGAGATAATGAGGAGAGAATGTCAGAGCTCTACCACAGCCATGAGAACCACTTTCTGAGCCCTTTGGACAGAGATCTGCATATTTTCTGAGTGTAATCCCTAATTAGTACAACTCTCCTTCCTTCCTTCCTTCCTTCCTTCCTTCCTTCCTTCCTCTTTCTTTCTTTCTTTCTTCCTTCCTTCCTTCCTTCCTTCCTTTCTTTCTTTCTTTCTTTCTTTCTTTCTTTCTTTCTTTCTTTCTTTCTTTCTTTCTTTCTTTCTTTCTTCTTCTTCTTCTTCTTCTTCTTCTTCTTTTTTTTTAAGTCAGTTTTTTGCCCTAGGGTGAATGTGCTCGCCTAAGAAGAGACAGAGACAGTGAGAGGGAAAGTGAGAGGGAAGTCACCCCCTAGAGGAAATGGCCACACCACAATCCCTTCTCCTGGAATCTTGGGTACATATGCACTTATGCCTGGCATGATTTTTAAGTCACCAGGTCTGGGACTTGAACTGTGTTCAGTCGTGTGGGAGTCCAGTGACATAACCACTATGCCATCCACTTGACCCCCTCCTTTCTAAGGTTGTAGAATGTCTCCATTCCTGGAACCATTTTTAAATTATGTTCCAGATCATCTTACCTCTGAGAGGGCCCTGGAAAGCTATGGCCAGAGAGTGGAGGAGGATATCCTCTCCTCTGTGGCCTTGGACCAGACAGCCTCATGGACACTGGAAAGTTGGAAAAGGGAATTTGCCTTCTTCTTCCTGCCTGGATTCTCACCATGCTCATCTCCATACACAGTCACACAATGTCCTATATACTCCTTTGTTCAAGCATATTACATACAGGATGCTGTGAATATCATGGTTTGAATAAACCTGTGGCCTGTCATGTGAGCTGTTTTAGGTGGTGCACTCAAGCAGTCAAGTTCTGGTCTCTTCATTTGTATAGGCCAATAGAGTTACTTTTGGATGAAATGGAAAATGCCTTTTGTCCTCTTCTTGATGACTTTTAGATGATATGTCTCTGTCTCTCTCTCTGTCTCTCTGGTGAGTACATGTGCCCTATAGCAAAAAAATCTCTAAAAAAAGAATCATGGAGATGAGCAAGGTGAAAATCCAGGCAGGAGACAAAGAATACAAATTCCTTTTTCCAGCCTTTCCATGTCTGTGAGGCTGTCTTATCCACGGCTTCTGGGGTCTTGGGGTAGTCCACTGGACTTTAGTTAAAAATCTCTAGGACATATTTTACTTTATGACATAGCTGAATATAGTCTCTTTTATGTAAAACTGTATAGCTCCTCCTTTTAAATTTTATTTTTATGAACTTTTTCAAAGTTTATTTCTTTCATGAGAGAGAGTAAACACTCTCAACGAGGTCTTATGCGATCTGCCCCCTCTCCTCTGAGTCTTTTCCAGCCATCCAGGCTCATTGGCATGTGTGCACATGCCTGGCATGTACAAGGTGGCCTAGGAACCAAACTTCCATCTTCCATATGGCCTCCAGCATTGCATAGCTTTACATCACTGCTGTGTCACTATAGCTAAGCCTGTATAGAGCTTATAGTGAGAGGTTAATTGTGTCTTCTATGTAAAATTTTGGTTGACCTTTTCATTACTTTATTTTCTCTCATTTTATGGCCATAAAATGGAAAACTAACTGACATAAATAAGTTAGGAACATTTCCAAAGTAGAGTATGTTGGGCATAAAATAGAAATAAGGACAGCTCAGTAGAGCACTTGAGGAGAGTCTCAGCTGAAGAAGAATCAATAAAGGTTATCACAGCCAATCAGAAAAGCAGTGATACAATGATCAGGTAGAGAGGATAACCTAGGATAAGAAGGCAGACATGCAAAAGAAGTTATTGTGCTTTGTTCATTCTAACATATCTGTATTTCTTGGTTTATCATCACAGGGGTCTGGTGGCTTGGTGTCTTTGAAATGTTGTTGTCATTGCCCATGCAGTACAAATTTTGCTGTTATTTATAGTGATGTCACTGTATAATTTCAACCCCTCAAAGACCCATTCAACAAACTGTTTAAGAAAAATTAAATCCTGATTCTTGTGGAGAACTTACTGTTGTCTATTGGTTAGACTGAAAATGTAATACCAAAGCTTTTAGATTTTACTGTTAGTTGCTTAGAAGAAATTTTCAGTTTTACAGTGTAATGCTCTCAAATGCTACATTCTCAATGTTCTTGATGACATAGGTGCTAATATTATATGAAAAATGGGAACAAATATGCCAATCCTAAGTTCAAAAGTGACTTGGGAGAGTTGGACTCTAAATGTGAAAAAGTTTCGGATAGAGTTTAATAGGCTGCACTTTTTTCCCTCTTAATGGCATATAATAATGGTGCATTTTATAACCAATGATGTCCTAGATTCAGTGTAATATGGTATTCGTATTGGTTTTTACAAAAGAATATTGGAGAATACTCTCAACTTCAAATATGTCTTGAAGAATGCATATGTAAAATCGTGGTGGTAGAGGAGAAGGAAGTAGACCTGGGCATATTTTACTTTATAATAAGGCCAGCTACTGAGATCTGGGAAAAAAGAGAAAGAAGAAACACCATGTATTTAAACAATCATAAAATCTATTAAAGAAAACTGTATAGGTTTAACTAAGAAGTAAATTTAAGAGGAAGGCATTTTAGAAGGAATTTTTTTAAGAACTAAGTAGGCAAATGAATAAGAACTGATGGATATACCCAGGTAGACTTTCAAAAAGTCTGAGGACAATTTGAACAACAAAGAAAAAAAATGACCATTGATTTGGAATTGGGGTAGAAGAGGCAGTTCAGAGATTTTGTATTTTTCAGGTTCTCCCATTATTTTTTTTTTAATTTGCCAGAGGATACTTGTGCTCATAGGAGACACACACACACACAGAGAGAGAGAGAGAGAGAGAGGGAGAGAGATGAGAAAGCACCCTCCTCCATGGAGGGTAGTCAGGCTGCAATCCTTTCTCCTCCAGCTTTCTCTCCCTTTCAGGATTTTAGGCATGCTCTCACACTTGCCCAGATGTTTTTCAAGCCTCAGGGTCCAGAATTTATATTTGTGGAGCTGGCCATGTGGGATTCAGCCACCCTAACTACCATGCTACCAATTGGCCCCAAATTTGTTTTATAGAGTTGCAACATCTAGGATTGGAAGTCAGCTTTCCTCATCTTTATCTTAGGCTGGAGTGCCCAAGAAAAACAGCCATTTTCCTAATATTTGGATACCTAATAGTAGAGTCCTTCATGACCCCCAGTCCACAAGTCCCATTATTTTTCTATGTGCTACCATTGAGTTTATCAAAAAAGCTTTCATATAAAACTTAGGCTGTTCTTCTCCAGGCTGAATATGCCTTTCTTCTGTCGTACTCTATTCCCTGGGGTCCTTACCTCCCTTGAGCCCGAGTATCGTTCAATTTGTCTGTATCCTATATAAGTCATTAACATAGGTCCCATTTGTCTGGGACTTTTTGTTTATGCCTATTTTTTCAGGCTTAGTCATCATCAGTAACCCTCAAGAGCATTCTGATTAGAACAATATCAGATATGACCAGTCTACTTACAACTGAAACAAATGTAATATTGGAGGGTGGGCTGAGTAACAAAAAAGTAGAGGAGGGCTGTCACCATTCTAAGACTGAGTACTTTACAAGTGCAGTCAAATGGATGCCTCAGCGCCTTGGCCCATACATCAGATCATCACCTCCTATTCAGATCATGGCTCATTGAAGTCCTCAGATTTGTCTACATTCGAGACCTTGAAGCCACATCTTCTCTGTGTAGAACTTTGCTGGTGGTTATTTGGCATTCGTTGCTTTTAAATTTTATCATCTAAGGATTCAACCTATCATCTAGTTAGTTAAGAAATTTGTCATCCATAATGCTGGCTTATCCCTTCTAACTTCTTGCTATTAGAAGATATTATCTTGCTTTTCTGTATTATTATCCAAAATTTTCATTGAAAATCTTGCGTGGAACAGTTCTGTGTACTTATTTGTTTCTAGTTTGGCCTCCATTGACTTCTTGGTGGTAATTTAAGATCACAAATTTACTTAGTTGTTTATCATTCAGGCCATATATTTCTAGCTTGTGCATGCAAATATCTTGGTAGATATTTGCAAAATTTTTTTTGTGATTTTGGATGTCTAATATAGAATGCCTTTTCCTAATATATGCATCTAAATCCTGGACTTCACACACACACACACACACACACACACACACACACACGAGGGGACTTCACAAAAATGTGTGAGAACAAATGCAGCTGAACAGTGGTGCAGCAGTAAAATAGAATGCTCTGTAAGACTGACCCACATGGAAAAATTCTAGGTCATGTCTAGAGACTTCCTTGGTATGCTAGACACACACTAGCATACCAGGCTAAGAGTGAATTGTGGAAGAACCTATTGGGGGTGCTGTCAATGTCTCTGTCTTGCTCTTGCTCATAAAATGAATAAATAAACTTTAAACAAGTTTTTGGAAAAATAGAATTAAAGTACAAGGTTATTTTGGAGCAAAAGATTTTGAAATACATGCATATTTTTGCATAATACTAGTTTTCATGAACATTCTGAAGACTCTGTATGTGTGTGTGTCAGCACATACATACAACTAAATAAACAAAAGAAAAGAAAAAAAAGACATAAAAATGTAAGTTAAAGGGCAGTGTTGCAGTGGTTATGTGCTACTCAAGAGAAGCCAGATCCCACATGGTGACCATGTGAACATGGTCAGTCTGAAACATACCAGATGTGCACACAAGTGCTCAAGAGCTGAAGGACTGAAGGAAAGAGATTGGTACATGACCAGACCCTGTAGAGGGTGTTCTCTCCCTCCATATGCACTCTCACATATGTGAAAACATAATTTGTCATGAATAAAGGGATTTTTTAAAAAGTGATTTCAATCTGATGTGACTTTATAGCAGATGCACTTCTTTTTTTAAGACTCCACAGGGCTTTGGAAGTGTGATGACTGCACAGGGAATAGGTCAGTGCTCAATGAGTATTTGTTGATCCAAGCACAATTTTTCACTGAAAAATAGGCAGAAGATTTTGCTCATGGCTCTTGCTGTGAAAAAAAGCCTAGTTCTTTACACCTGTCAAGGACATCTGCTATGGGAAGTCCCAGACTCAACTTAGGCCCACAGCAAAGTACGAATTAACTATTTGCTAATCATGTAAATATTATTGCTGAAATGAAAACATGATTGAGGCTAGACTTGTAAACCATATTCAGAAAGAGCCAGCTCTTTAATATAAGTAATTAATTAGGCATTACCTTTAAGTCTGGTGATAGATCCCAGGGTGTTAATCAAGTCAAATATCACCAGCTGCTGAGAGAGCAGGCTCTCTCAGAAAGCATTCCCTGCACTGAAGGGGAAAGTAT
>NW_006159849.1:3538675-3540194 GCF_000334495.1 Tupaia belangeri chinensis
TCCCTACACTGAAGGGGAAAGTATGTGGCAATAAAATGGATTTTCTGAGGCTCCCATAGTTAAAGACACCTATAGAGAGCTTGTTGGAAAGTATTATGGAGGTGCTTCCGTAACAAATAAGACAAACGCTTTTGTGAGTCTGCTGAAGTAGAAGAAAAGCCTAGATTTGGAAGCCTGACAGACTTGGGTTCAACTCTTAATTCTGCTTTCTATAGTCTTGGAAAATCACCAGATCTTACCCTTAGTTTCTTCAGTTTTAAAATGGGGCTGACAACCCTCACCATGTAGGGTTTTGTAAGAGACTACATGAGCATTACCCAGAGCAATCTTAACTATTGAGAAGGATTCTATATGGCAGGTGGGGTGGTCGCGAGGGTGGTGGCTGTTAATGATGGGTTGGATTCTGGTCCTCAGTCTGCTGCTGATTTGTCCTCTTTGACCTTAACACACCTTAACATTTTAGAGCTTACTCTTCATTTCTAAGGATCCAAAAGGGTAAATCTCTCCCTAATTCATTCTATGAAGCCTCTATCATCCTCATTCTTAAAACAGATAAGGTCAGGACAAGGAAGGAGAATTATATACCAATATCCCTGATGAATATAGAGGCAAAGATTCTCAAGAAGATACTGGCAAATCATATCCAACAACTTATTAAAGAAATTATACATCATGATCAGGTAGGCTTTATTCCAGGAATCCAAGGTTAGTTCAACATACACAAAACCATAAATGTAATACACCATATTAAAAGGAAGAAAGATAAAAACCATATGGTCATATCGATTGATGCAGAAAAAGCATTTGATAAGATACAACATCCTTCATGATCAAGACTCTCAGCAAAATCAGCATAGAAGGGTCATTTCTCAACACAATAAAAACTATCTATGAAAAACCCATAGCAAACATCATCTTCAACGGAGAAAAGCTGAAAGCTTTTCCACTAAAAATGAGTACAAGACAAGGCTGCTCACTTTCTCCACTCCTTTTTAATATAGCACTGGAAGTCCTCACCAATGCCATCAGAAAAGAGGAAAAAATAAAGGCATTCAAATAGGAAAAGAAGAGGTGAAACTCTCTATTTGCAGAAGACATGATTGTTTACATAGAAGACCCAATGGTTTCCATGAAAAAATTCTGGAAGTAATACATGAATACAGTAAAGTTGCAGGATACAAATTAATATCTGGAAATCTAGCAATCTGGCAATATATCACTCCCTGACCAAAAAGTATACTACAAAGCTGTGGTTATCAAAACAGCATGGTACTGGAACAGAAACAGACATGTGGATCAATGGAACAGAATAGAGTCCCCAGAAATAAATTCCCAAACATACAGTCAACTGATTTTTTTTTTTTTTTGGAGAGATTTTCACTGTAGGGTGCGTGCGCTCGCCAGACAGAGAGAGACATAGAGACAGAAAGCGGGAAATCACCCCCCAGGGGGGATGGTCACGCCGCAATCCCTTCTCCTCCATTCTCCTCTCGGGATCTTGGGCATGCACGCACACGCG
>NW_006159849.1:3540527-3553854 GCF_000334495.1 Tupaia belangeri chinensis
GCGTTGAAAAATCCACTCTCGAAAGATGACATACAAATAGCTAAAAGGCATATGAAATAATGCTCAACATCCCTCATTGTAAGGGAAATGTAGATCAAAACAACAATGAGATACCACCTAACCCCAGTCATGGTATGTCCTCAATGTATACCGAGTGTCCGCACTCTATGACTGAAACTGATTCACTAAAGGATATAGAAACACAGTATAATAGATGTAAATACCAGATATATTGTTTGTGAAAGAGGAGGATCTGAGGAAGGATATTTAGAAGAAAAATAGGGACGCAAAGCATTAATGGCACAAAGAAATGTGGTATTATCTGTTGAAGATATTTTGTAGTTTTATCAACTGTACTAGGGAGAAATGTTCACCTGTTGAAATATCCATTTTGTAAGCCAAATAATAATATGATTGAATCTATAAAAGAAAATTAAATTAAAAAAAAAAAAGAAAAGGCAGATGTGACTATATGGTGTTCTGGGCAAGATACCCACCATTCTATGACAGGGATGAGAACCAAGGCAATTTTGTGATAAATGGGGAAAAAAAAATCTTAACTAATATGTGGGAGATGATGTACTCACCAAGACTAACATTCCAAGGGGTGTTCATTTTCCTCACTCCCACCCCATCCTCCCCCTAGAGGAAGCCGGAGCCCACCTGAAGCGAGCCATTACCTCCTGTCTTTACCACCATACCTGCCTAATCATCACAGGCTGGGTACTGAAGGCGTTTGTTCAGAGCAGGGAGTACGCAGCATTTTCACTAGGGCACCTTGAAGGAAACACTACATTTTGGAAGGTCTGAAGGGTCTTGAACTATTGGGACACTTAAAGTAATATTAATTTCTCTTATTGAGAATTAATATATACTTAATAGAGACAGACATGAACACATAATAGTTCAAAGACCATTACCATTAACATTGTATGAATAGGGACCCAGCAGTTAGCGTAATGGCTATGTCGCTGGCCTCCCACGTAGTCAACCGCGGTTCGCGTCCTGGACCCGGTGGCTTAAAACTCACGCCGGGCGCGTGTGCGTGCGTGCCCAAGATCCCGAGAGGAGAATGGAGGAGAAGGGATTGCGGCGTGACCATCCCCTCTGGGGGGTGATTTCTCGCTTTCTGTCTCTATGTCTCTCTCTGTCTGTCTGGCGAGCGCACGCGCCCTATAGTGAAAATCTCTCCAAAAAAAAAAAAAAAACATTGTATGAATGAAAAAATAATATATAGTATGTATGTCCTTCCAGTTGCTTATATTGGGTTGGCAGAAAGATTGTGATGCATTTTTGCATAGGAAAACAGAAAAAATATGTCATAACTTTTCTAACAACCCAATATATACCTCCCTCCCCAAAGAAAAGGCTACACACAATCTACTTATAACTTATTTTTTTGAGTATTTCTCTTTTCTCTCATCAATGCTATTTAAGTTTTGCTTATTTCCTTTCATTGTAATGCCTTGGGGCCAGTCCTGTAGTACAGTGGTTAAGCACTATATAGAGAAAGGTAAATTCTGTATGGCCAAACAGGTTCTACTCCTGGCCCCAGTGGCTTGAAAAACACACCAAGTATACATATGGCCCAGATCCTGTTGGGGTGGAGAATTATAAGAAAAAAAGGATTGTGGTGTGACCAGGAGGGGCAAGAAGAGTTTCTTTTTCACTTGTGCACCCTCTGGCATAAAATAAGAATTAAAAAGTAATGCCTTGGTTACTTAGCAGAGGTCCCACAATGAATTGCTTTCCTCTAGGGAAAATGCAAGGCATATTAGGGAGCAGAAAGAAATGTTTAGAACTTGTATTTTTACTTCTTTTTAAAAAAATTGTGTGGTGGATCAGCAGGTGGCTTGGTGGTTAGAGGCACTGGACTCCTACATGGCTGACCACAGTTAAAATCCCAGACCCGGTGACTTGCTTTCTCATTTTCCCCCCTCTCTATTTCTCTGTCTCTCTCTGATCAAACTGGAAAATAATAATAATAATAAATAAAGTTAAATAATTCTTTTTACTTTTTTATTTTTTTAAGAGAGTTTTCTTTGCCATATTGCATGTGTATTCATCAGAGAGACAGAGAGACAGAAAGTGAGAAATCATCCTTCCGGAGGGATAGCCACACCACAGTCCCTTCTCCTCCCTTCTCCTCTCAGGATTTTGGGCACACATGCACATGTTCCCTGTATGAGTTTTAAGCCACCAGGTTTGGAACTCGAACCACAGTTGACTATGTGGGAGTCCAGTGACATAACCTGGTTATGCCATATGCTGCTCTCCATAAAATAATTCTAAAAAAAACATTATGTGTGTGTGTGTGTGTTCACATGTGCGTGTCTGTGTATTTCATAGCATGTAGAAATATGTCTGTAGGTAGAGCTCTAGAGCTGGGACAGTAGCTCAAGGGACTGAAACTCTTTCCAGCTTCAACTCTTCTACCCTCAGGTACAGGCCTCACCCTCGACTGGCTGCCTCATTTCAAGATGGCTGCTGAATGTCTACATCTTACACTCGCATTCTGGGCATGAATAATGGGACGATATACAGGTAAATGGTGTCTCCTAGTGAGGCTTTGCTTTTAATTCCAGAAGAGATGCCTTCCTTCTCGCTGGTCAAAACAAGGCAAGTTGGGAAATTGAAAATTTTAGCTTTTCAGCTTCTGTGGCAAGGAAGTTAAGAGGATAGGAAATAATGAATTACTGAGGGGTAGGCAGTCCGTGGGGTTTGCTACAGTCCTCTCTCCAGAAAAAAGCATGCACTTGTACAACACACACATGCACCCATACCCATAGACAGAGGAGGAGCCACTCCATAGTGCCAGAGAACCACCACGTGCGTGGTTACTCTGTTCAGCCCAAAGACAGAGTGTGAGTGAAGCACTCAGAGGAGAAAATGAAAGTATATGTCAAGGAGAAGAATAAAGGAACTAAACATTTAAGGGACCCAAAATGGAAAAATATCTGTTGATTATAATGCTTGTGGTAATATCTTTGACTAGTTCATCCATAATGGGAAAATTCATTTGATATGCTATAGTGATGCACAGTGATTAAATGTATAAAATTTAAAAATAAATAACATTAAAAAAATAAAATATGCCTATGTATTGTGCCAAATACAGTGGTTTCCTTTATTCAAAAAAAAAAAAAAAGAAAGAGAGAGAAGAAAAGAAAAAGAAAAGAAAAATATATGGGTGAGAGTGCAGGTGGAGAAGGCAGAAAGCTATAGGTTATAAGCAGCAGAAACTGTAACAACAGTAAAAGATAAATATAGTGCGAGGGAGATGGGTAAAGCAGTCCTCCAAAGGGGAAAGGATAAACAACCATTTAGGCATCTGAAGCCTAAGGGAAGGTACGAGCCTGAAGAAGCAGAAGTGAGCTCTCCAATGGGGAGGTGGGGTGGCAAAGGTGATGGTGGGGAAGGGAAGGGCACCACTTAGTGAAAAGTTGGCCAAGTCCCATGCACTTCTACAGGGTCCTAGCACATTCATTAGGAATTCAGGGGGTTTCTCCAGAAGGTTCAGTAATTTGGAGATTTGAAGTCTGGTAGAGAACAGTCAAGGTAAACTCGGTTCTGTAGAATTCTGCAATATGGAATTAACTTAGATTTTATAAATAATTTCTAGTGCATGGGACAAGCAGTTAACGTAATGGCTATGTCGCTGGACTCTCATGCAGTTGACTGCGGTTCAAAGCCCGGACCCGGTGGCTTAAACTCACACTGGGCATGTGTGCGTGGGTGCCCTAGATCCCGAGAGGAGAATGGAGGAGAAGGGATTGTGGCGTGGCCATCCCCCTGGGGGAGTGATTTCTCGCTTTCTGTCTCTCTGTCTTGCTGGGAAGTGTACGAGCCCTATAGCAAAAAAACAAAGCAAAACAAAACAAAAAAAACTCTCCAAAAAAAAGAAAAAATAATAATTTCTAGTGCAGTTTACTATGACTACTTACTGTTCTCTACAGACTTCTCAGAATTGATAACAGCGTTTGGGATTATGCTAATTGCCAATGAGATGTAAACAAATAGCTTTGTCTCTGAAACCATCCTTTGACAAGCTTTCCCCAGCTGGAAATACCACAGTTTCTTCCCATTATCTATGACTACTATCTCTAGTATCCCCTACTGTCTTTGACCTATTTTGTTTGTTTGTTTTGTTTGTTTGTTTTTAAGAGAGAGATTTTTGGTACACTTGTCAGAGAGGCAGCAAGTAAGAAATAGCACCCCCCCACTGGGACCAGCAGTTGATGTAATGGCTATGTCACTGGACTGCCATGTAATTGACCGTGGTTCGAGTCCTAGACCCGGTGGCTTAAACTCATGCCCAGCACGTGTACGTGCATGCCCAAGATCCCGAGAGGAGAATGGAGGAGAAGGGATTGTGGCCTGACCATCTCCCCTGGGGGGTGATTTCTCGCTTTCTGTTTCTCTGTTTCTTTGTCTATCTGGGGAACACACGCACCCTATAGCAACAACCTCTCAAAAAAAAAAAAAAAAAAAAAAGGTCCCCCCTCCCCCCCCAGGGATGATTGTTTATTGCAGATACTGAAGGTTTTAAAAACTGTAATGCAGGTGATAGGCACATAGGAAGTACTTAATGTTGCATGATCACTGATTTGTATCATTAAATAAGCATTGTCAAGAAGAGAAAATGAAGCAGTGATATCATGAAGTAGTTTTCATCTTGTAAATAACATACTGAACTTTCAGTCACATATATTGAGATGAAATTTTGAAGGATGCCTACATCAGACATCCTGTCCTGTCTGACCAGGACTGTGTCAGACATTTCTAATCCATCATGGCACTTTTACATATTGAGTTTATACTCCCCCTCCAAATTTTTCTCCACACACCCATTGTCAACTTGATTGGTGTTAGGTGAAATAAAACTTACTTTCTGTTCTTCTTTCAGTATTGTGTTGTCAGAGGTGCTATATTTCCTGGAAGATGAAAAATATATAAGTTTTCAAGTAATCCTCTTCTACTGAAATTTCAACCAAACCCTTAAATAATGAGAGGTAATCACTCTTCTTCATGTTCTTGAATAAGCAGGGTGAGTTATATAGGTGAGTGGGAAAAGTTAGCTGACAGAACTTATGGTCTACTTGGAAGATGCTGCTAAGACCATGACATTAATAGCTACTTTCTTTCTTTCTTTCTTTTTTTTTTAAGAGAGATATGCCAGAGTTTGATAAAAATCCTTTGAAATCCTTTTCCAAAACATATTCAGGCTTTACTGTCCAATTCATTTAACTCTGGGTTCTACAGCATCTGTTTTGTTGTTATTAACTTTGTAAGAGGGTATGTACACTTGCCAGAGAGAGTTGATGGAGACGGGACACTCCATTGGAATAGTGATGTGGCAATCTCTTCTCCATTTCTCCCTCACTGTGGTATTGTGAATATGCATACACACATTCCTGGTGTGTTTTTCTCAAGCCACTGGATCTGGGTCTTGAACCACTCACTTGGCCATGTAGATCCAGCCACTTGAACCACCATGCTACCAGCTAGCCTAAATAGCACTTTTACTTATATTCATCATCATGTGATCCTCATTCTTCAAGGATGGATAGTCATATTTGTTACATACTATTTAAGAAGATATGGATACAACTTTAGAAAAAGTTCTATCCTTTATACATAAATTTAAAAAAGTATACCTCAATGAAAAATTATATAAAATAATGATGATTTCAGAAAAGAAAAAAATATATAAAAAATAGCTAGAATATGAGAAGATGCTCAGTCATTAGTTGACAGATACACAAAATAATGAGTGATCACTTTACCTGTATTAAACTGGCAAAAATTAGGAAGCTGGATACTGTCTAGAGTTGGTGGGAATGTAGGATCATGGGAATTCTCATGCACTGCTGATGGAATTGCAATTGTTATAGAAATTCTGCAGAGGACTCTAATGGCAACTTTAAATTAGGTCTGTGTGTGCTGTCTCACCCAGCAAGCCAAATTCATTCTTAGGTACATATATCACAAAGGAATTCTCCGAGAGTTCATAATGTCTAGGCTTGCCTGGGACAGCCATAGAATACAGCTGCTGTCCTGGTGTAGTTATTAACAGGACACTTTCATTCCCAAAAGTGTTCTCAGAAGTGTCTGAGGCTGGTCATCCCAGCATATTCAAAATGGGAGAGATTTGGAGGCAGTTTGAGAAGTGGAAAAGCAAAATGTACTGGAATCAAACCATTTAGCTGAGAGAAGTAATAGTCTAGGTATCCACATAAGATTTTAAAAATGAATAGAGATCTTAAAAACAGTGCTGGATGAAAAAGAAAACATACTGATGTTTATAACAATAACATTTGCATATAATTAAGACATATGCACATAAAATTATATGTTTCGTGAGAACACTTACTAACAAAAGGACCTGATTGGAATGGTTGCCTTGGGGCAGTAGATGAATAAGAGTGGAATAAAGGAGGAAAAGAGAAATAAAATGAGAGGGGTTGGCTAGAGCAAAGATAATAATGAACCATTGAGAAATAATGTGATTTAATCAGCCTCAAACTCTGAAATCAAATGTGAGTTCCATCAAAATAGGTGAAATTTTCAAAAAGTATTAAAAAATATAGCTTTATTAGAAAATATTTACCTATTCTCTTTAAAGTTTCAAAAACATTTAACACTACTTTAAAAATATCTTATGTGAGATCAGCAGTTAGCATAATGGCTATGTCGCTGAACTCCCACGTATTCGCCACAGTTCGAGTCCCGGACCCGGTGGCTTAAACTCACGCCGAGCGTGTGTGTGTGTGTGTATGCCCAAGATCCCGAGAGGAGAATGGAGGAGAAGGGATTGCAGTGTGGCCATTCCTCCTGGGGGGTGATTTCTCGCTTTCTGTCTCTCTTTCTGGTGAGTGCACATGCCCTATAGCAAAAAACCTCTCCAAAAAAAGAAGTAACTTATGTAGAACAAAATAAATATAAAAATATTTGAATGAGAAAGCACAACAGAATGAATATAGAGCTAAGAAAGATAAGGCAAAGCCAGGGTGAGGTTAACATCTAAATCCTACATTAATAGGACTAGTACATTGCTAGAGATGAGTTGTACATTTGACATTAAGTTGTCCAACAGACAAAGGAGATGTCCTCATACTTGATCCTCGTTATCTGTAGCAAGAACCACTGCACATCCACTCCAAGTATTAGAAAGCAGCACACATTTCCCATTCTGAAGATCAGAGAGAAATTTTTCCCTTGGGCTGCTATAAGGAGGGCACTGTGTAATGAAATAGTGACCTAGAAAACTAATTTCTACAGAAAGACTCATTCCAAAGCTATGTTGAAAACCAAAATGTTAGTGTACTCTAATAGAGTTTGGGCTCCTTGAATTTCCACAAAATTACTTGGTTTCAGTTTCAGATTAGTTCCGGAAACATTCCTAGGTATGTAATAAACCTGTGGCCCGCAGACATTGGGGCTCTTCCGCTTGCTTATGAACCACGGGGCCAGAAATTCCTGGCTATTATTGCAATAGCTAATAAAATAACTAAGAGATTAGGAGAGACTATATCCTCCATCTCTTCCTGAAACAATTTCAGTAACAATTAAGTTTTTATTGATTAAAAACCAAGCATAGTAATTGTAGGCATCATAGAAGATAAATCCGCTATGTGGAAACAGCTGTCACTCTTAGAGTAAAGCCAGCAAAAAATAGTGCTAAATTAAAGAGGTTAGTGGCAAGCATCTGCAGAATGCATCCTCCTTGAGAGTTATCTCCCAGTGGGGGGTGTGTGTGTGAGAGAGAGAGGAGAGAGAGAGAAACAGAGTCTGGTGTTCTGGTACATTTTGGTTTGGAGCAAGGCTAGTTCATCAAGTTCTTTTGAAGCCCTGTTAAAATACCCCCGAGCAACATCCAATTATATCTGACTTTGTATTCATGAAGCAGCCTCTGCTTATTAAATCAGTTTCTAAGACCCTGAGAAAGGAAGGTGTGGCAGATTGACACCAAAATGGCCGTAACTGTTTTCTTTCTTATCCAAACCCTATACAATGTGACTTTGGAACTCATCTCAACAAGGGGGGAGACTATTTCTTCACTTTTTGGATCTGGACTAGCCTTATGATTTGTTTTGGCCACCAAAATGTGGTAGAAGTGATGGCGTGCCTGTTCTAAACCTAGGTTTAATGCTCTTCTCTGTCTTTCTCTTCTACACATCCACTATGGGAACATTCCTCTCAGGCCAACTTGCTCAATATGTAACAAGTCACGTTTACTCTTGTTGCTCCAACTGATTGCCCAGACAATACCCGACCCATGTGAGGCCTCCTTAGATCAGCCAGCTTGCATGCTAACTGCTGGATGACCAAGAAGCCTGAGCAAAACCAAGAGTGATCAGTTGAGCCTGACCCAAATCAGCAGAACTTATCAGTCGATTTCAGTTGTGTGAGCAAAACAGATGTAATTACTTGTTAGTTTTTTTTTTTTTTTGAGAGGTTTTTGCTATAGGGCGTGTGTGCTCGCCAGACAGACAGAGAGAGACAGAGAGACAGAAAGCGAGAAATCACCCCCCCAAGGGGGTTGGCCACATCGCAATACCTCCTTGGGATCTTGGGCACACACGCACACACGCCCGGCATGAGTTTTAAGCCACCGGGTCCGGGACGTGAACCATGGTCGACTACATGGGAGTCCAGCGACATAGCCATTACGCTAACTGCTGGTCCCAAGATACTAACTTGTTTTAAGTCACTGAGTTTGGTTATTGTTGTTACAAAGCAATAGATAATTGGTATAAAAGGGTACCCTCACATCGCTAGTATGACTAAAAGAAAACACTGTCCATTATAAATTTAAAAATTATTATTACAAAACAATAGAAATAGTAACTCTAGGCATTCTGGTTTGTCTTTTAGGATCTTATAAATCAATAATCTTGGAAGTCCCTGGGAATTTGAGTAGAGTGAGGGAAGAAAGCTAAATTTCCGGCTTTTCAAGATAGAGGAGCAAATCTGAGACAGACAAGTGACTCTCAAAAACCTCCCACTTGGGATTTCAAGCATGCCTGTGAGAGGGAAGTCATACAGCTCTCTTATGAATAAAATGTCTTAAAATTTGTCACCTTTTCTCCATTTCTTCCAGGTTTATATGACAGGGGATTGTTTTCTCCTAAGTATCCTTAATTACGTCTGAATCGCTTCACACTCTGCTGTGAATTCTCTTACAGTTCCACTCTGAGAGCAGCATTTTCCACTCTGTTGGGCTGTATCTCATCACCTTTCCTCAGGGAAATAAAAGGAAGTTGTGGAAAAAAGTATCTGTCACAAGGGAAGCTGGGAAATAGAATCTTTTAATTGGTTTCAACAGTGGTTTCTCTGACCAGTTCTGACCCCCTGACATTTTCCTTTCTTTGAGTTTCATTGTCAGTTTTATTGTGAGGAATTTGGTTGGGCTTGATGTTTACAGCAGGGGAAAAGGCAAAGCCTGGCTCCTCTGTTCTGTGAGTTGCTCGTATCTGTAGGCTGTGACTGAGTCTCATTATTGCCACCACTGCTGGGCAGGCAGATCTTTTTGTTTATTTTTTCTGTAGGGTATGTGTGCTCACTGGAAAGAGACAGAGACAGAGAAAGAAAGTGAGAAATCACACACACCCCCACCCCCAGGATGGGGTCATGTTGTAATCCCTTCTCCTCTGTTCTCCTGTCAGGAGTTTTTGGGGATGCACACATATGTGCTCTGCTTGATTTCCAAGCTGCCTGGTCTGAGACTTGAATAGCTTAGTTGGCCATCTGGAATCTTGTGCCTCTGGGATTCGCTATTAACACTTGGAGAGATGAAACAGGAATGTTACTGACTTGAGGATGCCACTGTGAAAAGGTGCCTATCTGAGTACTACAAGAAATGCAGATTTTTTTTCTTTTATAAATACAAAAGAAGAACCAGAATTCTTCAAAGCCCATGTAAGAAAATAAGCAGGGTTTGGGTACTATATTATTACTATCTTCAAGTATGTCCCATCATGGGAGTCAGAGAATAAAATGAAAAACAACTAAGTACATAATTAAAAATTACCTCCCCCCAAAAAGAAAGAAAGAAAATCAGGACTTAGAATTCGGCTTGTAAAATATCTAGGAACTTTGGGAATATTTTTGTGAGATTGAAATTGTGCTCATGCTCTTTCTCCTTTTAAGAAATTAAAGAGTTACAACATGATGGTAGGCTGACCTCCGGAATGGGAACAAAGTGCCTAGATTTGGGACACACTTGGGGAATATTCTGGCTCTGCCATGTTAACTGTATGCCTTGTGGCAAGTTACTTAGCTTTTCTGAGACTTTGTGAAATGAGAGTGGTATTAAATTTGTCATGAGGATTAAGTAATTGAAGTGCGTATAATTCCTAGCATGGAACTTGAAGCATATAGACATTTAATAAATGTTAGCTCTCTTCTTTTTCCTCCTGTTTTCACCCTTTCTGACTGTTCATTTTAGTTTGTTTACTGACTTCCTTCCTATACAAGAGGACTTCAAAAAGTCTGTGGGAAATGGAGTTAAAGTACAGGTTTATTTTGGTACAAAAATTTTTAAACATCAATGTATGATTTTTTTTTTATAATATACACTTCCCACAAAATTGTTGAAGACTCCTGATATTTATTTTTTTAATCTGTGAAACAAAGAATAGGTGATTAGAAAGCAAGATGAAGTTTATACAAAAATTTTTAAACTACACTTTTTACCTAATAATCTCACTTATCTAAATATATACTAAAACAATGATCTAACTCCTAAAAAATACAAATCGATAGTTGAACAATACCCATTGTTACTTCCAAAAAATTCCTTCCTGATTGTTTTCCTATTCCTCTTATTTTTAATGAAGAACTGACTTCATGATTTAAAAACTAAATTATTTGTGGTGTTTACTACTCACTTATTTATGGTTTCATATAATCAGTAAATTCTCATCCCTTCCCCAAATCAATAAAAAAGTAGACCAGTGTTATTTCCCCATAGGGTCAATATGAATCATTCTCTTCTTAAAAAATGGTAGATTGGCTTATTTCTTTCCTTCGGGAAGCCAGTTTCCAGGAGAGGCAACACTCTCCATTGTTATCCATCTTGCATGCTCATGCATCTATCAGGAAGTATTTTGTTGTAATAACTAAGCTAAGTAAAATGATTAGAAGAGAATGTACTAAGAAAACAAGAAATCATTCAGTATAAAGGAAAGGGAACTTGCTTTAACAAGTCAGTTGCTCATCCATCCTGTATTGGGTCCTTCCAACAGAAAAACCTTGTGAGTAAGCTTTTTAACCTTCCATTTTCTGAATAGGAAACTGAAGCCCCAAGATTTCTAGTGGCTAGACCAAGAATTTGAACAAAAGTCTGCCTAACTTTAAAATCCATGTTCATGCTTATATTCCCAGAAGCTTCCAACTCAGTGTTTCTGACCCTCAGCTACAAACTAAAATCATTTGGGAAGTCTTAAAAAACTAGTAATATCCAACACAAGATCAAAAAAGGTACAAAAGTTGGAGGAGTCATACTGCCAATTTAAAGACTATACAGCTTTAGCAATGGAGACAATGTTGCAGCAGGTGAAAAGCAGATACTTGCATCAATCGAACAGAATGGAGAGAGAGCTCAGAAACAGACCTACACAAATATATTCAATGATCTTTGACAAAAGAGCCAAGGAAATGCAGTGGAGAAAGAACAAGCCTTTTAACCAACTGGTACAGGATCAATAAGAAGGTCATGTGTGAAAGAACACGTGACAGTATGCTACTAGATACATGAACAAAGCCATGATTTATGGAAGAAAAAATTAAGTTATAACTTATTAAAATTTAAAAATTCTGATCTGTGAAAGATACTGTTAAAAGAATCAAAGGACAAGAAAACCTCCCAAGTCACAGCTTAGGAGAAAATATTTACAAAACACATGTCTCATAAAGAACTTATATCCAGAATATACAAAGAGCTCTTAAAACTCAACAATAAGACAACAATCAAAACAAAATGGGACAAAAGATTTGAAGAGACACCTCACCAAAGAAGCGATACATATGGAAACTTAGCATGTAAAGAGATATTCAACATTATTTGTTATGAAGGAACTGAAAATTACAATAATAACAAGATACCAATAAATACCTACTAAAATGGCTAACCCTTAAAAATCAGGAATATCAACTGCTGACAAGAATGTGAAGCAATAAGAACTCTCATTCATTACTGATGAGAATGCAAAATGGTATGGCCACTTTCAAAGGCACTTTCAAAGGCCATACCACAAAATGGTATGGCCACTTTGTGTTGCTCACAAAGCTAAACATAGTCTTCCCATACTATGCACTCACTGAACTAGTACATCTTTGCTGATTTGAGTATTTAAGTTACTGCTTGAAAACATATGGGGCCATCTCCATGGCCTGCTGGTTAGGGCAGCCAGACCCCACATGGCAGTTTGCATGGTTCAAATTCCAGACTGACAGCTTGAAAAACATGTTGGGTGCATAGGCACAGATGCCCAAAATCCCCAAAGGAGGGAGAGAACGAGGAGAAGGGATTGCAGCATGAACATTCCCCATGGTGGAAGGTGCTTTCTCTTCTCTCTCTCTGGTAAGTGTGCATGTTCTCTAGAAAAAAGAAAAGAGAAGAAAATGTATGCTATACAAAACCTGCAGATTATAGACTGTCCTTAAAGTACTACCAGTTTGCTGCAGAATATCTCATTCTTTGGGTGTTATGTAGGAGTCTTGTTTACCCCAGTTAATTTAACACTTTTATGTGTGCTTTGTGGACTGTTTGAGTACTTCAGTTTTTAGGGCTTGTTGGCTTGTGGAGATCTGTTTCGAAAAAGTGTGTGAACTATAATTTGTAAAGCTTCCTTTAACTGATGTGTATATGTGTACAAACCAAATCTAGAAAGTTTACAGTGGAGCTGTAGAATAGTATTTATTTTATCATCACACTTGTAAAGATGGGAATAACGTAATTATCAATTCTAATAGAGCTCTTTTGTAATCACAGAATTATATATTTGTCACTGTTTTATTAGAATAATTTTTAAATGTCATCTTGGAATAGAAATACGTATTTTAAGTATTAATACAAAGCTAAATGGGCGCGGGCCCCTGCCCAGGCCCTGCGCGGGCCCCGCCCGAGCCCCGCGCGGCCCTTGCCGTGTGTCCTGTGTGTCCCACAGCCTCCCCGGGGCTGGCGTGTGGCCGGGGCTCTACTCTGCATCCCGCTGCCTCCCCGGGCCTGCGTGTGGCCCTGGGCCTGCGCATGGTCCCTGGGCCTGCGCCTGGCCACCAGGCATGCGCCTGCGCCTGCGCCAAAATGAAGCCGAAAACAAGG
>NW_006159849.1:3554347-3588632 GCF_000334495.1 Tupaia belangeri chinensis
AAAAAAAAAAAAAAAAAAAAAAAAAAAGGTAAAACTGTTCGTATCATTTTGTAAAAGAAAAAAAAATGCACATTTGATGATTTGATGACTGCAGAGAGCTGTATGGGCACAGTTGGGTACTACTTTATAGAATGTTCATTCTACTCACTGGGGTCTATGCCTAAAATCAGACTTGGGTACATGTATAGGTATGTGTCAGCTGTGCTAGCTATTGGATATATTTAGACTAATTAAGTTCAATGGCAGAATAATTGAATGGGGGGGGAGGGCGTGGAGGGCAGCCGTGGATGCCAGGGACAATGGGGGAGGAGGATGGGACATAGCAGAGGGTGGGGGATGGGGAATCAAGGATGGCAAAACAAAAGGCAAGGTATGCAGGACATAAGAATTGGAAAATTATTTTGCTGAGAACATGTATGTTGATGTGCTTGATTGAGCCAATGCACAGTGTATTTTGGATGGAAAATTCATTTGTGTGTTGTGATGGTGTATAGTGAATTAATGTAGAAAATGAATAAATAAAAAAATAAAAAAATAAAAAAGGGATACAATACCTTTGCTGTTGTTATGTTAGACAGGAGTGGTCATGGTGAGGTGATGTGGGGAGGAGTAAGGATAGGCCATTGAGTTAATGGGGAGCTAACCGATTGTTAGTTGGATTCACTCATTCACTTCAGAATGAGTTGAGAAGCACAAACCCTTTAGTTATGGTGGTACCATTTGCTCCAATACTAAGAGTTAGAGTGTATTTTATGAAGAAATATTCCAGTTGGATCTGTGTCCTAAAACACATTTATTTACTCAGGGTGAGGGGTGGAAAAGAATGCCAGGAGAAAATGAGCTTTCAAATTTGGAAGATTATATGTATAAGCATACAAAAATGTATAGCTAATATGTAGCTGGAAATATTTGTGTGATCAAATGTATCTTCATGGCTTTCTTGTCTCTATGCCATTTCTTTTTTATTTATTTAAAGCAGTTGAGAGAAAAATACATAAAGAGAATATATATATAGAAAGAGAAAAGTCTAATATGTAGAGATTAATATTATGTATTGAAATCTTCACTCTCTCTGCTTTCTGAGAGTGCTTATGTGCAGAACTAAGTCCTACTTTAGGAAATAAGCATAAAATATTAGTCTAAAAAAAAAGCTAAATGGAGAACACTTTTTAAATGTGTGCAGTATATTTATTTTCTCTGTAAACTAAACAGATTACCTGTAATGAAAATGATTAATGATTTACAAGCAAGCTGGTTTGGTCTGACATCATATCAACATTTGATATATTACAGAATGCTTTATTACACTTGTGAAATACTCTTGTCTAATCTGAATTTACATTCCATAGTGATAACACCATATATATATACACACACATATATACACACACACATACACACACAATTATATATATGTGTATGTGTATATATACATATATATAAAACATCATATATATACTGTTATTAAAATAAGTGAACATTAAAAATTGCATGTAACATTTATAGCAGTTTTACTTTTTTTTTTTTATGGACCACAGATTAGTTTATTTTTAACACCTATCATGCCATGAATTCATAGGGAATAGGTTCCAGTAGCTCAGGCTCCTTTCATTGGTTCTCACAAAGTGTGCTTCTCTGGGTGGAGCAGGCTGGGGCTTTAGGTGAACCCAGATACCTTTCTCTTTGGCTTCTTTCTTTTTCTGGTCATTTTCCTTGACACGTTTTAGGAAGCTATCTCTGTTCTTAGAATGTTTAATATGCTCAATATGCACATTGATTCTCTTGGCAAGAATCTTGCCCTTAACTTGTTTGTTCACAACAATGCCAACAGCATAACATTGTATACTCTTCCAGTTTTGCCATGGTAACATTTGTGGGGCAATCCTTTTTGAACAGTACCCATTCCCTTAATGTCTAAAATATCACTTTTCTTGTAGATTCGCATGTATGTCACCAAGGGAACAACTCCATGTTTTCTAAAAGGCCTAGAGAACATATATGCCTCTCCTCTATTCCTTTTTTGGTTAATTACTGGAAATGGCGGTTCTGGCCAAAAGGACAGTTTTACCAAAACTGGAAACAACTAAGGTATCTTTCAATAGGTGAGCAGATAAACAAAGTTTGATACATCCATATAATAGAATATCATTCAGTGATAAAAAGAGATGAACTATCAAGCCAGAAAAATACAGGAATGAATCCTAAATGTTGTGAGGTGAAAGAAACCAGTGTGAAAAGATTACATAGTAAATGATGTATATTACATGATGTTTTGGCAAAAGTAAAACATAGAGATGATAGAAAGGTCAATGGTTTCCAGAGAGCTTAGGAGAAGGGGAGAAGGATTGAATAGGTGAAACATGGGGAATTATTCAGGACAATGAGACTCTTTAATATGATATGGTAATGTTTCCATAACATTATACATTTGTTAAAACCCATAGAACTTTATAGCACAAAGAATGAATCTTTTTTTTTTTTTTTTTTTTTTTTGCTATAGGGTGCGTGTGCTTGCCAGACAGACAGAGAGAGACAGAGAGACAAAAAGCAAGAAACCAACGCCCCCGCCACCAGGGGGATAGCCATGCCACAATCCCTTCTCCTCCATTCTTCTCTCTAGATCTTGGGCATGCACGCACACGTGCCCGGCGTGAGTTTTAAGCCACTGGGTCTGGGACTCGAACCGCGGTTGACTACATGGGAGTCCAGCGACATAGCCATTATGCTAACTGCTGGTCCCAAGAATGAATCTTAATGTATGCAAATGTTAAATCACTTGGAAGGTTGGGCAGTGGCCGTGGGGTGTAGTTCCATGGATGAAATGCAGAATTATGACAAAATAATCTAACTATATTGCACATATATTAAATATCCTTATTGAAGATTGTGGCAACAAAGGTATTGACCAAGGTATCCTTGGAAATGAGTGGAGCCTGTAAAACTGCAGCAAAATGAATTGTATACAAGCAGTCTACTCTAGTTGTTAAAGCTGTTTCCCACTGGGGTTCGGGTTAGCAGCTCTGATATTGCTATACATGTATACCAGAACTGAACAATTAAGGGAATGAATGGATGAGGATGGGATCCAAGTTTTTCACTATCGTCATGGGAGGTTACTGATAAACGTGGGGGAGAGGTATGATTAGAGTTGAAGACATCAATGTGAACTCATATTAGTTTAATACTGATGTGGGTGGTTATGTGTAAATACTTTAGATATGTGTATATGCATGGGTTAGTATCCACACACACATATTTCCTTGCTCTGTCAGCTGAGAGGGCCTAGAATTAATGACATCACAGTAGCAATGAGCTCAGATCTAGGTTTGTATTCTCCAACAGAAAGAACCAGGGTTTAGAGAGATGACTGATTATAGGACTAGAGTAAGAAGGAAACTGGATGATCATGGAACATCTTACAAGGCCAAAAAGTAAGGCAGAGCTCAGAAAAACAACCACACATGCATGCATACACACACACACACACACACACACACACACACACACACAAAGCTGATGAGACACAACTGAAAGAATGCTAGTGGCCAAAGGTAGAACATTCTAGCATCAAAATAAACAAAATAGTGTTAGATTGAAATCCAAAGCATAAAAAAAGAATCTATATTGAAATGAGTAAATTATTCAATAAATAAATAAATGAGAAAGAACAGATAAGTTTTCTGTGTCAAGGAATTTCAAATAACTGTTGTTTTTCAAGGAAGTGGAATATAACTCCCCATTCCTTAAGAGTTAAATATAGTGACTTTATTACAAAGAGTACAGTAAGAAAAGGGAAGAAAGAGTAATTTTGTACTGAGGAGACCTGATAGACACTACCTCAGCCAAGTGATCAAGGTCAACATCAATTGTGATCAGTCATATTGACTGTGTGTACCCTTGATCTAATGGGATGAGAAGGACACTTTACCACTGTAATCTGCTTCTTAAAGGCACATAACCCCAGTCTAATCATGATCAAAACATCAGTCAAACCCCAGTCAAGGAGTATTCTATAAACTGTCTGGCCAGCACTCCCCAAAAAGCTAAAGTCATTAAAAAACAAAAACAAAAACAAAAACACCTGAGCAATTGTCACAGTTAACTTGAAGAGCCCAAAGAGATGCTGACTAAATATAATTCTGTATCATAGGGGGATCCTGGAGAAGCAAAAGTCTGAGGAAATATGAGTAAAGATAGACTTACTAATAAGGTATCAATATTAGCTCATTAGTTGTAAAAAGCATACCATGTTAATAATAGGAGAAAGCTAATATAAGTTGCTAAAATAGGGTTACATGGTAACTAGAAACTCTGCACAATATTTGCAATTTTTTGTAAACATAAAACTATGGTAAAATAAAATTTTTCTAGAAGAATGTTTACAGTGCCTTAGTATCCTCTAAGATTCAGATTTAATAGGTATGGCCTGACCTAGGTTCCTCTGGTGATTCTAATTTGCTTCTAGCAAGCCACTGCACTAAGGGAAAGGATGGGGATGACTTCTACAAACAATGCTCTCTTGTCCTCTGCCTTTTTTGTTTAATGATAATAAATTCTCTGATCTTGTCTCTGGTAAAAGAGCAGCATGATTTAATGATTTAGGTCATTCGAATGCAGTCCTCTAAATGTACAGCCAATATGCAACCTAAAGAGTGATATTTCCCGTTAAGTAAAAAATCTTGTCCAAGAAACTTAAAATACTATCAAGAGCTTAGGTAAATAGACAGTGAAGGGCAGATTATGCTAAATAAATTATCAGCTTAAATGCGTGCATGGTAGGAATACCTTTATTTTCCCTCTGCTATGCTATTTCATATGTACTTAGAGGTGAGACAGCCCTTAAATTTCAGGTCTAAGGGCTTGGCTGTAATTAGTAGATCTATTCTCCAGTGTTTGATTGTGACAAATGAGATAGGAGTATTATTTGTGGCAAACACAGCTTAAAGGTTTTGGAACTGTGAGTTGAACCAAGCTCTTTTCTCTTGTAGGAAAGCTGGCTTCATATCTGGTACTAGAGATGGCTGGCTCTTGTGGTCAGGAGGAAGGTGTCCTACTGACCTCAGCACCCAGGTGTACTTCAGTAGAGAGACAGAGGCCCAGAGGAGAAGGGGCTCTTCTTCCTCACTCACAGACAATTATGGCACTTCATTTGGAAATGGTGAGACTGTGCCTTTAGACTTTACTTTTTTTTTTTTACCTAAAACCCTGGCAGGTGGGATCAGAAGGCAAAGTGGTTGAGGTACTGGACTTTCATATGGCTGACTGAGGTTCAAGTCCCAGACCCAATGGCTTTAAACTCAGCCAGGGGTGGTGTGTGTGTGTGTGTGTGTGTGTGTGTGTGTGTGTATGCCTGGAATTCTGGGAGGAAAGTGGAGGAGAAGGGATTGTGGCATGGCCATCCCCCCCCCCCCATTGGGTGATTTCTCGCTTTCTATCTCTCTCTTTCTGTTGTTCTGGTTAGCACATAAGCCCTATAGCAAACAAACAAACAAACAAACTTCTCCAAAACAAAACAAGACAAAAAAAAAAAAAAATCCTGACAAGCAGACAAGCAGAAGATTGCTTCATGTACTTTAACATATGCAAAAGATTGATTTCTTTGTCATTTTGCTTCCTCAAATAATCAGTAGGAATTCCTGCTTGTTGTTAAAACTTGGAAAAATATTAATTAACCAAAAAACTTTTGTTGATTGGCTCTTATGCTAGGAACTGAGAGAGATATTTTAAAAGTTAAAAAAAAAAAACAGTAGCCTTTTATTCATTCACCTAAAGAATATTTAATTAGCTATATATCATATACTATACACTGTTAGATACTGAATAATACTAAATGCTAACAACAACAACAAAATAAGATTTAATGTCCTGTCTCAAGTTACTCACAGTTCAAAATCTTACTGTCTAGGTCACTGGTTCACAAGGATGATTACCTCCAACCTTCCCATAGAGGATATTCAATAGTTTTCTAGAAAAATATTCAGTTATTATTCAGGACCTGCACTGAAATCTAATGGGTGGGGGCCAGCAGGTATCATGGTAGTTAGGGTGCTGGACTCCCACATGGCCAGTCATGGTTTGAGTCCTGAACCTGGTGGCTTGCTTTCTCACTTTCTCTTTGTCTCGTTAGTGCACGTACCCTGCAACAAATTGAAGAATAGTAATAAGTAAAATAAAATAAATAATTCTTTAAAAAAAATTGAATGTGTTGGTAAGTGACCCCATAACATGTCCATCTATTTGGCAACAGTCAGGCCAATAGACCATGCCAAGGTAATTTCATGCAAAAACTGTCTTTTTAAAAATTAATAATTTATTTTACATTCTTTCACTGAACATCACCATAGCATACAAAATATGATTTCTCATTCAGAATACACTGTACAGTGAACTTAATCATACATGTTATCATCTCATGGACTTAATCTAAATTCTGTTGTGGTCTGAGCTTTCAGTTTAAATTCTGGAAGATAATATTTAACTCTAGACTTGTTCCTACCATTAAGCTGGCCCTTTTCTTAGATTTCTTTTTTTTTTGGAGAGATTTTCACTGTAGGGCGCGTGCGCTCGCCAGACAGACAGAGAGAGACACAGAGACAGAAAGCGAGAAATCACCCCCCAGGGGGGATGGTCACGCCGCAATCCCTTCTCCTCCATTCTCCTCTCGGGATCTTGGGCACACACGCACACGCGCCCGGCGTGAGTTTTAAGCCACCGGGTCCGGGACACGAACCGCGGTTGACTACGTGGGAGTCCAGTGACATAGTCATTATGCTAACTGCTGGTTCCCCGATGTTTTTTAACTCTTATTTCTGTGTGACTGACTTTAGTTTTCCTGATATAGCACTCCCTTCAGAAGTTCCTGGTGAACTGGTCTGGTGTCAGTAAATTCTTTCAGGTTTTGTTTATCTGAGAACATTCTTGTCTCCTCTTCCCATATGAAGGATAATCTTGCCGGGTATAGAATTCTTGGTTGAACTTGTTTTTCACTAACTCTTTTAAATATATTGTCCTATTCTTTCCTTGCTCGCATTGTTTCCAATAAGAGGTCCACTGTTAGCCTGATGGGATATCCTTTGTAGGTAATTTGACATTTCTCTCTTGTCAGTCTTGGTATCTTATGTTTGTCTGTGGTTTTGGTGAACCAGCTCAGATGGCTTGGGCTAGAACCCACACTGCTTACAGGGAAAGCTGAGAGATGCTGCTAAATATCCTGCAATACACAATTTAGCCCCCATGACAAAGAATTAGCATACCCAAAATGTCTGTAATGCTGAGGTTAAGAAATCCTGAAAACCCACTAGGCTCCTCTTCTAGTAGAGAACACACTCCTCACATGTGACTTAAAGACAGCAAGCTTTAAAACTACTTCCTGCTGGGACCAGCAGTTAGCATAATGGCTATGTCGCTGAACTCCCATGTAGCCGATTGTGTTTCAAGTCCCAGACCCGGTGGCTTAAACTCATGCTGGGCATGTGTGTGTGCGTGCCCAAGATCCTTAGAGGAGAATGGAGGAGAAGGGATTGTGGCGTGGCCATCCCCCCCGTGCGGTGATTTCTCACTTTCTGGCGAGTGCACGCACCCTATAGCAAAAGCCTCTCAAAATAAAACCAAAAAACCACACCAAACAAAGAAACTACTTCCTGCCTTCCCACTAGCAGGTAGGGTTAGAACAGCAGATGGTTCGTAGTTAAAGGGAGAATAAATATTACTATACTGCTGGCATCTAGGTAGGGTATGGTGCTGGCACTGTTCAGAGGAAGGTCATTGATTCTGTCCTCAGGTACCAGCAGTTCTAACTTGAACATCCCAGGCCACAGGCATGACCAGAGAAATCAGGCTGCCCTAGAGAGAGGACCTGAGCCGTCCCTTCTCTACTGGGAGCAGCCATGCTTATACAGTCAAGGTCAGATATGTACAAATCCTTTCAAATCATGCCAGTGACCTTTTTAGTATACTATTGTTACCTAAATTGAAACTACCACCAAAAAAAGTGTATCCTTTTATTTATGTGTATTAACAGTAAGTTTACATTTAAAAATGGCTTTATTGTCTTGCTACTAGCCAGGTGCAGTATTTAAATAGAAATCAAAATCAGTGGACATCAAATAGGAAGTTAAAATTCATTCCTCAGTCTTACCAGTCATTGTACATACTCTCTAGCCACATGAGGCTTCTGACTACCAAATTAGTGTAGATTTAGAACATTTCTATCATCACAGAATGTATTGGTATCTTACAAAGCTCCATTCTTAAGGATCCTCACTGAGATGCACAGTTATTCCTAAAAAAAAAAAGCTTGTTTCCTAGCAGCAGAGTCACTGGGGCAAACACTTCGCATTGTCTCATTACCATTGTCTTTTGGAAAAGGCACAGACGTGCTTTGCTGGGGGGGACCATCTCTTTTCTTTCTTTTTTTTTTTTTTTTTTCTTACCATCTCTTTTGTCACATGGAATTTTGTGAAGGGTTTATGTCATGGGTACCATATTATATGATTAAAACTGATTTTCCAGAAGATGTAGTCATGTGAAATCCAAGTAGATAACTTCTATAAGGCATTTCTGATCTAAGTCAAGTATGTATTGTTAAATATTAATTCCATTAAGCTATGTCTGCAGAGAATTAAGATATGTGACCCAAATATATTTTCTTTCAGGAACTGAGTATAATAGAGAACTAGAGCTCAGTGGATCTCAACTGAAAAAAGCATGGGATGAAGGCAAGGGGAGGAGGTCAGAATGATCTGGGGAGCTCTTTTGAAGTGCATAGGTCAGCACCATATATGGCTTGTCAGAATGGTCAAGGAAGGTGAAGGGGTGTGTAGAGATCTCCCAAATGTGTATTTGTAAAAGGTCACCATGCCGATTTGATTTTTAGAGATTTTTGCTATAGGGTGCGTGTGCTCAGCAGAGAGACAGATAGAGAGACAGAAAGCAAGAAATCACCACCACCACCACCCCCCCACCCCACCCCACCCCCGGGAGATGGTCACACTGCAATCCCTTCTCCATTCTCCTCTTGGGACTTGGGGCATGCATGCACATGTTCCTGTCATGAGTTTTTTAAGCTGCCGGTCCGGGACTCAAACTGTGGTAGACTAAATGGGGGTCTAGCAACGTAACCGTTATGCCTTCTGCTGGTCCCCCCAACCCATGCTATTTTAATATTTCCAGTCTAGGTGAGAATGGTTTAGAGATATGAAAAATGTAATTACTATAAATTTTGCCATTGTATGACCAGGGAGGGAGGAGTTGTATATTTTAAAAAGCAGATCCTTTCCCCTAGCTCTGGAAGTTTTGATTTAGTACACGTTGGATGGGACCTAGGTATCCACTCCATTCTCTCTTACTGTCTTTCTTTTAAATGAACTCACTCCTCGTTCCCTTCTCCCCACACCTCCACCCCATAGTCACCTCCATCAGTCACTGGGTTTAGAACAATGGCCTTAGGCATTTTTCCCCCAAATCAAGTGTCTCTAGGAAAGTTATAGAAGCTGCATATCACAATATTTTTGGATGAATTTTCTTTTATTAATTATTATTATTATTTTAGAGAGTCTTTTTTGCCTTAGGAAGCATGCACTCACTGAAGAGAGACAGAGGTAGTGAGAGGGAAAGTAAGCATTCACCTCCCACCCCAGGGGTATGGCTACACTGTAATCCCCTGTACTCCATTCTCCTCCTGGGATCTTGGACACGCATGCACACGCCCAGCATGATTTTTAAACCACTGGTTCCAGGACTCAAACCATGGACGGTCATGTGGGAGTCCAGTGACGTAACTTCTACACCATCTGCTGGCCCCTTAGATGAGTTTTCTAATCAGTGATGATATTATGTGCTGCTGATCTAATAAGGTATCACCTGCATGGAGGATGCTTTGGCCAGAGAGGACACCCAACTGAGGAAATTTAGGAATCTACTTGGTATTTTAGCTCAGGCTGGAGATCCCAGAAAGGGACTTCCACAGAAAGGAGGGCCAGGAGTATATGAGTAAGGATAAAATTATTCTCACAAGAACCTGTTTAGGCCTTTGAATAACTACTCAGATTGAGAACCTGGAGTTTGGCCATAGAGTTTTGCCAAGTTTTGTTAATATAAGGAGACTATTACTAGCCACAGAAGAAGCTTAACAATTCATCAGAATGACAGCTAATTCTGCTGATGGACAGAACAAGTCAGCACCTTTCTCCCTAACTCCTGTTTAATTCCTAGAATTTCACACCATTATTTTAAAAGCATATTTCTCCTGAATGTGCTGTGTTTGCCTTTCACTTTAATTTTTTCAAACTGATTTAGAATAACCTTTTACATTCTATATTTCCCAGATCTCTGGTTTCAAATTTTCTCCTGATAGAAAGCTAAGTTTATATGTAAGATGTTGGTTGCTTAAGGTTTCTTTTAAAAAAAATAAGGTAGGAATCACATCATTGGGGAACTATCCTGGATATAAATATAAATTCCTTTTGGTGGTATGATATGCACATATGATATTTGAAAAAAATAATTTACCAAGCCCAGAAAATGTCAAACCCAAGCTTCTTCCTTCTTTAAAGAATCTCCTAACTTACTGATTGTTGGTGAAATGATGGAATGGAACGATGAGGAGCCTGGAGAAAAAAGTTAATTAATAGCTCAGGTTCCATCTCTAAAAACCTTTGGCAAATGTTTCTCCCTGGAGCCCTGCCTGTGCCTGGGATGTCAGGTGTGCAGTGTCTGAACATTCTGGGAGCTTGTTAGGATTTGTTTTCTCTAGATTATTCAGCTAGAAGGGGAGAAGGATCTTAAAACCATGTGTAGTTTAGGTTTAAAAAGTTCAATAATATCTCAGTGGACCACCCATGGTGGCTTGTGCTGCCAAGGTGTTGTGTTGTGCAGGCTGGAACCACATGGGAAGTTTGGATCACATCGGGAGGTACTTCTCTTTTTGTCTCTGGTTAAGTTTGACCAGTGGGGTGCCCAGGCAGAGAATTGCAAAGGGGGGAGTGGTGAGTGAAGTTAGGCTATTATCTCTGTACACCCTGTTACATAGTCCAGTAGTTAATAAACCAATATGTGTGTTCTGAATCATTGGGATTCTGATACAAGCACTGTCCATTTGAATGTTATATTTTCATTTGCCAAGTGTGTTGATTTTTGTATAGTTGTATATAGTATAGTTGACACCAAGCCAACTGTTCAGCTGCTTAAGAAGGTTACCCCAGTTTGCAATGATAAAATCATACTGAGTACAATGCTTATCTTCTCATGTCCTCTGGCAAAAGAGTATACACTCAATGAGGTACAGAGAAGGGGAGCTAGAACATCAATTCTGTTTTATGGCATTCAGAATTGCAAGTTCAGTTGCCAGAAGTCTCCTCTTACCCATTATGATTCTGGCATTAATACTATATTCCAGGCTTTGAAGACGCATTAATGTCTGAGATACCGAGATAACACATGCTGATGAGGGGATGATGAATGTTGCAAAAAGTCATGGTCATTAACTGTTTTATGGATGTGATGGAACACGATAGCAACACTCAAAAGTTTAATAGTTGTTCCTGAAACATGTTTCCTTTCATGAAGAACATTTTAATGAGAGCGCCCAGAAATGGGTTGTGAAGAGAGAATAAAATGTGTACTTTTATTACCCTACAGAGATTCTGTCATGGAGAACCACATCATGAAATTTATAATGTGTTAATGATATTTTCATCTGAGCCCCACCCCAGCATTTCATTAGAATCTATTATAAGTCAGATTTTCCCAATGAATTTTTTGTGAAAAGATATGAATATAAGAGCTTGTAGCCTTTTTTTTAGGAGTCACTTGCATCCTGTCTTCTTCCTCATTTTGCTTCCAAAAGTCATTTCTGAAATATAAATTAAGATAGCCAGATAAGATCATCAAGGCTGGTTTTTACCAGTCTATGATCCATTGATCAGTAGATAAGAGGGAAAGCTTTTCTCAGACGATGGTGTATGTTATGTCTTAGGAGAATTGGTGAGAGCTTAGCCTCATCTTCTGTCCTTAACCTTAAGAAATCAAAGCAATTTCAAAGGCCATCTAGCTCCTATGGCTATGAAAGAGGAAACTGAGACTCTGATATAAATACATATTTTTTAAAAGAATTATTTAATTAATAAATTAATTAATTTTAACTTGACCAGAGAAAGACAGAGAGAGAGAAAATGAGAAAGCAAGTCACCAAGTCCAGGACTCGAACCGTTGTTGGCCATATGGAAGCACATTAGACACTTATATATCTCCAAGACCCTGATATGTTGAAGGACTTACCCAGGAACACAGCTTTATCAGTTTATCAGGGATGCCATAATGAAGTATCACAGATCAAGTGGCTTAAACAATAAAAAATGTACTCTCTCACAGTTCTGGAACATGGATGTTCAAAATCCAGGTGTTGGCAGGGAGGTTTCCTTCCAAGGGCTGTGAAGGAAGGATCTGTTCTGGGATTTTTTTTTTTTTTTTTTTTTTTTTTTTTTTTTTTTTTTTTTTGCAGTTTGATGGCTATTTTCTCCCTGTGCCTATTTACATTCTCATCTCTCTACATGTTTATGTCCAAATTTCCTTGTCTTCTAACAATTGTCTGTATTGGAGCCTATCCTAATGACCTCATTTTAACTTGATTACCTCTGCAAAGACCTTAGAGTCTGTGCAAATAGTCCTATGAAAATACTGGGGTTAGGACATTGGTATATAAATTTCGTGGGGAAAACAAACCAACCCCTATATAAACTGTATAAAAGCATACTAGAATCTTGGTCCTCTGATGCCTTTACTAGCTTTTTCCTACTTCACTAATAAACTGTTGTAATGTTTTTATTGCTTCAGAGAAGACTATTTCCTTTTTCACAGAAGTAGGAATGCAGGGGTGTGGTTAGAACTTCAGCTATTTCTCAGACACTTCACACAATTCTATTTAGGAGAATACAAGTAAATTTGGGGGAGTTATGATTCTAATTAATATAATTTGGAAATATTGGAGATAAACAATAAATTTTTGATTGCTATATGGCTGATAATATTGAACATTTGGAGTTAGACATGATATTCTTCTAGACTTATTTCATGAACTTTAGTATATAGTATTAAATTGTGATGATATGTGAGTCTGTTCAGGTATTTTCCCTTTTTGACTTAAGTCTCTCTCTCTGCTTAGTATAAAGCCTTCCAGAAAAGGAAGCTTTCCTTTATAGATATCTATACATGAAGCTTTGGCAGAACCATGGCCAATCTAGGCACTGGATTCTAATACAATCACTGTCAGTTTAGGGATGTTTAAAGCATAAGTGTATAAAGTTTAGGAGGCAGTCAAATTGGTGCCAGATATCTTAAGTCTTAGGGACATTTTTGCACATTAGGGAGGATAGATACAGAGAGAGGGAGAGAGAGAAAGGGACAGAGGAAGAGAAAGAGAAGCAGCACCCTCAGGGTTTTCTTGCCGTGTTCTTCCCCAGTCTCAGGCAGCAGGGATCGCAGGCATACTCCCTGTGTGTATGGGAGGCTTCAGGATGCAAGCCCTGGATCCTCCTATGCAGAGCCAACCTATATTTTTTGCTGTATTATATCAATAGGTCTTTTGGGAAGATGGATCTAAACAAGATAAATCAGTTTTGTAATTCATGTACCAGGTTGCTGAGGTCAATGTGGCTTGGCCACTCTGCTTGGATCAAAATTGCTTTGATTCAAGTGTAGAATGCGAGAAAAATAGTGATGTTAAACTCTCCAGCAATGACTCAATTCTTCCCATTTCTCATAGCCTGATATGCTTATTCTATAGGAAGGAAACCTGAGGATGAGAAAAGTAACATGATTAGTCCAAGAACACAGTGCACTCCCTCCTTAACCCAGTGCTTTCACCCAGGATATCAGCTGTGGTGCAGAACTCAGGGACCATGGCTCAGGGGCGGTTCTACTGTGCAGTGACATTCACCAGGGGTACACAAGTACGTAGACGTGGTCACTAAACCAAGTCACAGAACATGTCTTCACATACTCCAAAGAGGTAGTAAGTAGATTTTAGGATGTATTCCTGCACTTCTCCCCACCACAAGTATTTCCCGAAGCCTATCTCTTGGCTCATCAGCCTTTCAATCTATGCCAAGGGAAATAATCTTATTTGATTAAACAAAATTGAACAGTTTTGTATATTGTATACATGTGTTGTATCTTTCTCTTAGCTATTCATCATGCATATTGAAATATTGAAGGTTTTGTATGTCTGGCAAGGAAGAAGACATTCAACTCTCTTTTTTTGGAGAAGTTTTCGCTATAGGGTGCGTACGCTCACCAGAAAGACTGAGACAGACAGAGAGACAGAAAGCGATAAATCCCGCCCCCCAGGGGGGATGGCCACACCACAATCCCTTCTCCTCCATTCTCCTCTTGGGGTCTTGGGCATGCACGCACACGCGCCCAGTCTGAGTTTAAGCCACTGGGTCTGGGACTCGAACTACGGTTGCCTACATGGGAGTTCAGCAACATAGCCATTATGCTAACTGCTGGTCCCAAGACATTCAACCTTCTATAACCAGGTGTTTCCAAAAGTAATCTGATCATGGAACCACTTGTTCATGTAATATCTGTAAAGTGCAGGAAATACATTTTGAGAAATCCAATCTAAAATTAGCATAAGTTGAAAAGAGCTAGACATTGAAAAACGATTTAGATCAAATTCTGCAGGGATGTCCTAATAGATCACTTGACAGAGAATCTTCCTCATCTGCCACAAAATATTTTTTGCAGCTATCAACAGGATGGAATATAAACTTGGGGGCCAGGCTTTTTAAGACATATGGTCTTTCCTAGTAATGGGGGTGTGGATGACTGTGCAAATGTTTGTGTTTATTTGACCTTAATGAGATGGCTTTAAAAAGAAGTAAATGGGGCCAGCAGGTAGTGTGGTGGTTAAGGCATTCTGCTCCCACATGGCTGACCATGGTTCAAGGCCTGGACCCAGTGGCTTGGAAAATCATGCTAGGTACATGTATATGTGTGCCCAAAATCCTGAGAGGAGAGTGGAGAAGGAAGTACAGTGTGACCATCCCTTCTGTGGGGGGTGATTTCTCACTTGCCCCCCTCTCTCGGTTTGTTTTTCCCTTTCCCTAATTCTGTCTTTCTCTGGCCAGTGCACGTGCCCTATAGCAAAAACCTAAAATTAAAATAAGAAGAAATATAAATTATTAGGCTAATGAGCATTAAGGAGTGGTATGATTTTGACCTTTTCCATTAATCTTTGATGTGTTGTCTCACCATTTCCAGTGTCCCACCAGTTAATGTGGGTGCTATTGTAGAAACTCCCTTCCTTCTGTTACTACACAGGCCTCTCTGTATACTTGGGGCCTCTGAAAATACTGTTTGAAAGTGAAGAGGAGGAAGTTATCTGGGTGATGACATAATGTCTACAGTGTTGGGTCACCTCAGGAGGCGCCAAGTGTTTGTTACAAAGGGCTGGGTCATTCTTGAGGGTGTTGTGGTGAGGCATGAGTGAATTGTCTGACAACCTATGGAACCCACGCCATACAGACCAAGTGGTCCATACAAGAGGTTGATAGTTAGGTGCCCTATAACAAAGAACCTTGAGAGACTATCTTGAACTACCTTAAGAAAAAAAAGGTACTTTTTTTTTTAAAGACATTATGCATGGATAGAAGTTAAAGAATTTAAACAGCCAAATCCTATGAAGGTTCAGAAGCATGACTGCTCAAGGAATTTGCCCTTAGCTCTTCATTTCTGTGTGTCTCAGCTATAATTCTTGAAAAAAATTTATAGGCTCTATTTTGAGTCAAATGTCCACCCTACTAAAAATATCTATGGCACATCTAACAGCCATCCCTTTCTCATCTTTCCTATTAGAAAACCCAAGTTGTTTAGCAGAGTATAACAATACTGATCTCAGTGAAGACAGGTCCCTTCTACAGCCCGAGGAGATGAATTGAGACATTCTAAACCAGTTATAGCAATCCTACCTCCCTTCATGAGTAATTGGCCGTAGGGGTGATCATGTGTCTAGTCCTAATGAAGAAGATAGAAGCACAAGTTGGTCGTGTATGATTCTTGGATAGGTTTGTTTTCCTTATGAAAAGGGACAACAAATTGACCTTTGATGGTTCTTTCTTCCTTTATTTTTCCACATCTTCTCTAGAATGCAGACATAATGCCTGATGGTGTAGCAGCCATCTTATGATCATAATATGACGAGCTTGAGATGGAATTTGTGTTCTAGAAACAGGTCAAGATCAAAATGATCATACTGACCCTGGACTGCATATCTCCTAATTTGTTCTTGAGAAGCATGACAAGCTGTTTGTTGAAATCACAATATACCTTCATAGGTTGTTATTATTTTTACTTGCAACCAAAAATGTTCCTAGGTGGAAAATTTGTGTAGTGAAAATACAGGTGCCAGGAGTCATCTCCTATAGATCAGAGAGTGATTTTCAGATTTTTAATGAAATAGAATGATGGCTTATGAAATATGAGATTAAAAAATATCTACCAAAGCCACCAGAGAACCTTGAAATCTCACCACTACTGCAGTGTCCTGAGAGAGAAACTATGTCTGTGCCAGCGCATATCTGTTTAGATAAAAATACTAATTATAGGGATCAGCAGTTAGCGTAATGGCTATGTTGCTGGACTCCCATGTAATCAACCGCGGTTCGAGTCCCAGACCTGGTGGCTTAAACTCACACCAGGTGCGTGTGCGTTCATCCCCAAGATCCCGAGAGGAGAATGGAGGAGAAGGGATTGCAGTCCTGGGGGCTAATTTCTTGATTTCTGTCTCTCTATCTCCCTCTGTCTTTCTGGTGAGTGAACGCACCCTGTAGCAAAAACCTCTCCAAAAAAAAATAATAAAAAATACTAATTATTTTATTCTAACTTTTCTTGATCTCTCATTATCTGCTATATATTTTTCTAGGTGCTACAGATAGATTGGTAAAGACAAAGAAGATATTGGCTGACATTCTAAAAGGGAATATAGAAAATAAACAAGAAAAATAAATGAATAGGATTATTTCAGAAAATGAAAGCCCTGGAAGAAATCCAAAGCAGGGTGTTGTGTTAGAAAGTTGAGGGAGGCTGTGTATGTGGAGGGCCTAAGAAAGTGATATTTAAAATGAAACTTGAGTTGCAGAAGGGAGCCAGCTGTGTAAGACCTGAGGACCAAAGCTTTCAGAAGGGAATAGCCAGTGCCGAGGCTTAAGGCAGGGATGAGCATGGCCTGCTGGAGGCATAAAATGAATCATGAATAGATATTGAGTGCATAATGATTTGGGAGGCTACCCATGTTCTTCTCATTGTAACCATGCCAGCTACTCAGCTCACTGGCATCATGATGAATCTTGAGGTTACTGACCGGGCTTATGCGTTGCATAGTGAATTTTCACTCCCATCTGCTTTAGGCTGTGAGAGCTCAGAGGTTGGGATTGTGGGGGATGGTTAAATGGTTGACTCACAGATCAAGAGTGACCAAGCTCTTTCTGTCCTTTTCCTTTGAGAATGGACCTGTCATTCCCAGCCATAGTACCTAAGCTCTCCAGGGGACTAGTTTTCACCCGAGCTGTCAGAGCTGGCTTCCTTTAGAGTAGGATCAGCCCATTCCTGGAGGAACTAGCAGAGCATTCAGCCAGCGTGCAGCTGCTGCAGGCTCACACTCCAGTCATCTCTCAAGGTACAGCTGCTACATTTTACATGTCTAGTGCTCGAGAGTCCTCTGTGGAATGGCCAATGCAGAGATGCAGGAAGCCTGCGAGGGCCCTGGCTGTGACTCCCAGCCTGCTGCAGCTGGTCACGCCCAACATCATTTTCAAGCGATGCTTATCATTGAAGCAGTCACATGAGATCACAGGGCGAATAGCTCTCTCAAAGGTCATCCTGTCCTTCGTTCCTCCCATGTCTGGCATTACCCAGAGCAAATATGTTGGAATGCCACCACCCCCACCTTTAGCAGGTTGCCTGAGAAACTGGATATCCACCCAGCTCCACAGAGAATCCAGTTATCTTTTTTCTAGCATTGGAACTTGGGGAAAGTTGGCACCATGACAATTATATTATATGTCAGAAATCCTTTGGAGGACCTGTGTGATTAGTGGGTGTTAGGAATGTAATCATCTCAGGAGGTAAGATTGCCTGGAAGCACTCTAGAATCCTTTTGAAATCCTGGGTTCAGTTCTTCTAGACCTGCGACAGAAAAATACGAGTTATCAAAAGAGGAAGGGACTTTGGTGATTAATATCCCCCTCTCTTATAGATGAGAACAAAACAAAAAGAAAAATAACCTGACCCAAGGTAATATTAATACTATAGTAGGAAGGCTTTTTGGGATCAATGCCTGGATTCATCTTTCATAGACTGTATTTTTTTTTTTAAGAGATTTTTGCTATAGGGCATGTGCACTTGCCAGAAACACAGAGAGAGAGGCAAAGAGAGAAAGCAAGAAGGCACCGCTCAGGGGGATGGCCATGCCGCAGTCCCTTCTCTTCCATTGTCCTTTTGGAATTGGGGCAGGCACACACATGTGCCCAGTGCGAGTTTCAGGCTGCCAGGTCCAGGACTTGAACCACTGTCGGCCTTGTGGGAGTCCAGTGCCACCACTGGTATGTCAAATGCTGGCACTGCTTTCACAGATACTTATAGCCTTTTGTTGCTGTGTGCTCTTTGAGTTAGGGGACAAAAAAAAAAAAAAAGTCCTGTGTATAAACAATATGTTCCATCGAAGTTCTCGGTGCCTGTACCTGGTTTGACTCTCGCCATTGTGTGGGTAGGTATTTCACTGCAAGGCTGACAAGGCCCAGACAGGTTAAATATGTTTGGTTAGTAAGTGGCAGTACTAGATTCAAGTGTGTCTTTTGACTTGTATCCAATATCTTTTCCAAGTTCATCTCTGCTTTCGTTCTCTGGGGATTGAGAACATAGCAGACAAGAGCTTTAACCTAGGTAGGGCAGAGTATGTAGAAGCTCAGAAAAGTCCCTGCAGCATTCCTGGGGCAGAAATGCTGGGTTGCTAGGAAGTCTAAATAAAGGATTCTGATTTTTAGCAAAGCACCCTCGCCTTCACTGGCGTGTGAATACTTCCCACTTAGAGCCCCTATATCTGAATCAAGGCCCCGTAACTCCCAAGATGAGTTGATCCTGCCAACTCCTGAGCTGCAGGCACTCAGCTTAAATACCACCCCCTGGACATGGTGTGCTGCTGAAAAGCCCAGGTATCAGCGTCATCTGGTGCATTCTATGTCCTTGTTCTGCTAATTATTCTAGGTGACCTGAGATTTATTACTTTCTAGTCCCATGTCTCAGTTTTCTCATCTGTAAAATGAGGCTAGTCAGCCCCTTCCCGAGAAGGTGGTGAAGACTAAATAAGAACTGAGGTGTATATCATGTTGGGTAAAGTTTCTTCACAATCTAAATGGTGTATAGCGATTTAATGTATGAATAATAAATAAATAATAATTGAAAAAAAGGATAGTTTGATGGTACTTGCTGATAGTCCATCTGTAACCTGATTGCAGAAATAAACTGCATTCTCCAAAAAATAAGAAAGAAAGAAAGAAAGAAAGAAAGAAAGAAAGAAAGAAAGAAAGAAAGAAAGAAAGAAAATAAATAGGGACCCACAGTTGGCATAATGACTATGTCTCTGGACTCCCATGTAGTTGACCACGGTTCAAGTTCCGGACCCGGTGGCTTAAACTCACACCTAGGGCATATGTCTGCATGCCCAAGATCCGAAGAGGAGAATGGAGGAGAAGGGATTGTGGCATGGCCATCCCCCCTGGGGGGTGATTTCTTGCTTTCTGTCTCTCTGTCTTTCTGACTAGCATACCCACCCTATAGTAAAAACCTCTAAAAAAAAAAAAAAAAAGCACTTTGTAAGAGCCCATAAATGTTAGTTGCTGCTTCATTTGCTCTTGCTGCAACTATAGGAATTCTGTTACAGATCTGTGTTTCCCCCAGCAGTACAAAAAGAATATATGCGTAGTTCATGACAGCTGATGGGTATACCAGGGTGAGAACATCCAAAAGATATAATCATATAGGGACCAGCAGTTAGCAAAATGGCTATGTCGCTGAACTCCCATGTAGTCAACTGCAGTTTGAGTCCCAGATCTGGTGACTTAAACTCAGGCCAAGCGCATATGCATGCATGCCCAAGATCCCGAGAGGAGAATGGAGGAGAAGGGATTGCGGCATGGCCATCCCCCTTGGGGGTGATTTCTCGTTTTCTGCATGCGCCCCCTAGAAAAAACCCCCCAAAAAAAAAAAAAAAAAAAAAAGATACAATCATATAGAGTTTACTTCTTAACTCCAGGGAATGATCTGTTCCAGGCCCTGTACTGCAGGGGTCATCTTTGTTTTCTGTTAGCATCACCCTCTTCAACAGCAGAAAGCTTTAGCTCACCCACCTGGAAAGCTAAAGCTGACCTGGAGGTTGTGATTAAGCATTTAGTCTGAAAGAACCAGAAGTAAGAGCCTCTTATGTAACTTCAAGAGTATAAAGGAGCCAATGATAAAAACCACTGCCCTGAACTTTTCCGAAGCACCATAAATCTCTCTGCTTTAAGTTATTCAGTTGTTGCCAAGGTATCATTTGTCTTGCTATTTTTGTCTTAAGACAGACTAGAGGAAAGCTGATGAACCCCCTCCCCCTGCCATAGATTATGTGTTTGTGATTAAAGGCTATAAAAATGATATTTCAAGTTACTTCCATCATCTAAAATACACCCCATGCTTGTTTAATGGTTTCTCAGCCACATTTGACTTTAATTAGATCACTCCTGGTGAGTTTGTCTATTTTCTCATCAAAACTGGCTCTCCCATCCCCCTTCTCTCTCTCTTGCTTATATTTTTGCATACGTAACTCATTCTCTCCTGACCTTTCCGTGGCTTAGCATTTTATTGCAAGGCACAACCATAGCTGGAAAACAGAGCCAAGTGACAAACTGTGAAGTCAAAGCTTAGCCTTCACAGAGCAAATTTGCTTTGTGCTGTTTCTGGCCAGAGCAGATGTGGGCTTCATGGACTGTGGGGAACAATCTCTCTCAGGTAAGAAATAAATGACTGAGATTAAGACCCAAATGATGCAAATCCTTCAGTTTGCAAACAGATCATGAACTGGGAGCATGTGGAAAGAAGACCAACTGGGAGTCATTCGGGACCCTGCACTGGGTTTAGTCCAGAATACTCCACTAGTCAGTCATGCGGCCTCAATTGAGTACCTCTGACGTAATTTTTTTTTTAATCCAACAAATAAATAGGACAACACAACAGATAATGAAATGAATTATTGTATGCTGCCTTCCAGTTTAAGGCAATTTTAACATTTGGATGGGTTTGCTTCAGGTGCAGTTGAAATTCTCTGTAGACTCTCCTTAAGCCTGTCTCCCTTCCTTGCACTCCAGAGATAAACACTGTCTTGAACTTACATGCCTTCCTATTTTTCTTCATAAATATTCACCTGCATCTTTCAACAATATGTACTGTTGCTTTGCATGTTTTAAAAGTTAAAATAAATGGGAACACACTGTGCATATCATTCTGCAGTGTGCCATTTTTGAATTTAGCATGAGATTTAAGCAACTCTTTAAGTAACTTTAAGTAAGATTTAAGTAACTCTGCTTCTTTCATTGTAACTGCTTTGTTGTGTGCAGTTTTACAAACCACTATAATCCTTTCTTTTCCTGATAAACACTTAGATTGTTTATCACTTTGCATGTTTATAAACAATACTTCAATGAGTGTTCTTGTATCCTTTCTTGTCCTAACACACAAAACTCCTCTTAGCAAGTTTTCAGCATGGCTTGCCAATACTCACAGAGATATATATTAGATGAGAACCTGGCACATGTCCGTGCTATGTTTATGTTGTGTGTGTTCCTCTAAATAATATTTACCTTATTTTCTATTCAATTCAAATCAAATACAGTTCAGCCTACTCCGTTTCTCTCTCTCTCTCACACACACACTCATACACACACACACTAAACTGGTTGCAATTTACTGAAGCGATTCCATGACCCAGTGATGAACCTCCAGTGACAGTTTGTAACACATCATTCTGGGATACAAAACTTAGCATGGACTTACTGGGTCATAGGTTGTGCCCATTTTCAAACTGGTGAGGTCGTCTTTGTGAATTCCTTTATTCATTCATTTAATTTTTCATTTTTCTTTTTATGCAAGAGGCATATGCATGTATAAGGTGGGGAGGGAGGGAGAGAGAGAGGGAGGGAGGGAGAGAGGGAGAGAGAGAGAGAGAGAGAGAGAGAGAGAGAAAGCAGCTCCACCCCCAAAAGACTTATCATTCACAGTTCTTTTCCCTCCAATGCTTCATTCTGTCAGGATGCTGGGTATGTGCGTGCATCCAATATGTTTCTCAAACCTTTAGGGTTGGGGCTTGAACCTTGGCCAGCCATGTGAAATTTTGCTTCCTCTGCCCAGGGCTTAACTACTACATGGCAGGGTCAGCCCCTATAAGTTCATTTTATGCATTAGAATAAATGTGTGAATCTGGCTGACACTCTGCTCTTTCTAGGAGAGAGATTTCCAAGTCATTTAGTGTGCCGTACAACTGAAAATGGAAGGCCTGTTTTAATTCTGGGCTTCAATTTTTTACTTCTTGTAAAATGTCACACACATACAAATATTAGACTCTTTAATATTTTGTACATGTCTTTCTCTGAAAACCGAGGGTTCTGGGGAGATTCTTAGGGTTTTCACAGTGAAATTTGCTGGGGTCTAGCCTCGCGGGGGTGGGTTGACTTGTCGGAGGCGACACTGGAAAAGAAGAAGACTAAGGCCTCGGTGCCTTTTTCATGCACGTCCTTAGCCGGACACCCCCAGAGATTGCTCTCTGAGGAGTGAAAATTGTTAGGAATTATTGTGCCTTTTTATTGAAAATGTGTTACATGCAAGTAAATGGGTGAGGGGCTACATGTTCTAATTATTAATTTAATAGGGATCATAGATTTTATTTAGGGTTGGATTAAGGGTGGGTCTATTGAGGTTCTGCAATTGTTCGTTTGATGTAGGTGGGTCTCCATGGAATGCAGTTTTGGGAAAGCAGTTCCAGTAAGCAGAGATTATTATCAGCTGATGCGGTGCAGCAGCCATCTTGTGATTACCGGGAATGGTGCTGAGAAAAGAAAATCTCAAGTATAGATATTAGTTTTTGTGGATCTTAATAAAGAATGATACTTATATAGTTTTATAGGGATCTAAAACTTAATTTAAGGAATCTTAATATATTTATCTATATTACTTGGTGAGGGCCGGGGTGTCCTGGGCCAGTTTCGGCCTAATCCTATTTTAAGTAAAGAAAAGATTATCTTTAAGTTTATGTTAAATGTATTTTGAAGGACCTTCCAAAGGTCAAGATTATTTTTGCCTAGATAGAACTTCAGCCCACCCTCCATTGTGACCACGGAGATAAAGCATTGTAATTAACAGTAGGTGATCAGGACCTAGGGGAGTGGTCAGGGGACTTTTGGGAAAATCTCATCACATACTCAAGAGAGCTATGTAATTTTTTATAGTATATCAGGGAATCAGAGGGGGATCGCTTCTCAGCAAGGCTACCACAGTTTCTGGAGCAAATAGCAAGCAGCTTGCTGACATGCTAATTCGACCTAAGTTTTATTCCTAGGTCAGGGGAATACACCCAGCGGCCTTGCCAATGTGCTGGCCTGACCTAAGAGGTAAAGGTCAAAAGCTCAATAGAGATCCTGGGGCCCTACCGGGTCGGACTCCTCCAAAACTTGAGGGGTAAGAATAGAGGCAGGAATGGGGAGAGAATACGTAAGTGTAGTTCTGGGCCCTTCACCTTCATCCCTGCCCAAAGAACCCCACCTTGGCTTTTAGATCTAATTGGCAAAAGGGTTGTGCTGTTTGAAAATATTCTTAAAGTATGGGTTTAGAGGTTCTCCAAAGCTTCTTGTAGATCTAAATTTGAAATAACTTTAAGTCTTTGGATCATTTGAAATTGCAGCCAGAATTAAAGAAAGCAGCAGCTGAGAGCGTGGGATTTGCTAAGCAGGGGCAAGTAGTATTGGTCTACCCAAGCACTGACCTGTGCCTCTTGTGACTGTTGACCAGGACTGGGTGCTGGACAGGGCGCTCTTGGAATCCTAGAAGGCCCTGAGGTAGAAGCACTCTGTGCTGAGGCTGCCACGTTGAGAGCGGCCATTTCTCTATAGTCCCACGGGCTTCATTCGCATGGAGCAGCTTTAAAGAATTATTTTGTTTTCCTTATTCTTATTTATTTTGTGAAATTTATTTCAGGGCCTCATATAAATTTTTCTGAAATCCATTTCTGCCCAGCAAACTGTTCTATATGCTCACAATAAAGCTCATTTGCTCAGAGGGGTACTGATATAGGTAAAGCATTATAGTTAGAGAGATGAAATTTTATTATCATTTTAATGAAAATTTAGTTTTTCATGAGTTTATTTTTGCCTTCCCAAATATAGTTAAGAGCATTGAAAGAAAGGAAAAATGAAAGAAAGGAAGCTGAAACCGGGGTAGTAACCTGGCAGAGAATTGGCGGGGGGCACATGTTAATTAATTTGTACAGAACCACGGACCTCTCTTCTAATACCCTTGCTCTCGCCACTTCCCCTGGGCCTACATTATTGCCTCCTCTCAGATTCTAGTCCCTCCCTTCAATTTGTCCTGCTTGTATTTCATCTTCTTTAATCACTGTTTTCATCACATCATTCCCATGCTCAGAAACCCTCAAGGGATCTTTATTTCCCACCACATCAAATCTAAACTCAGCTGCCTGTTTTCCAGGCTTCTCCTAATCTGTTCTTTTCTTACATCTCCAGCTTTATTTCCTTTGCCAGATGTGGTTCTGGTTCCTGTGGCTTAGAGATAATGGAATTTTTGTTCACCACTCTCCCTCAAAATTAAAATCTGCATCATTTTCCTCAGACACGGTTCAGCCCAGTTTCCTTAAACAAAGGCACATCAACAATTATTGCTTACCTCCCAACAGGCCAGGTGAAGGAGCTCGCAGGGTCCTCTGGAGGTGGAGTGGGTGGGGGGAGCAGCTCACACAGCACTCTTTCTCAGTACCCTGGGAGACAAAGGGGCACAGAGAAAGGTGACTTTATTCACTAGAGTGCCTTATGAGAAGCTCTGCCAATTTGACAAGATGGACAGAATGCAAACATAGATGGCAAATATGAAGTATATCCAATACCAAGCCAGGAAGGGCTGGGTCAGAAATTTGTAAAGAGGTACACCCTGCATGAAGGGAAACTCAGGGGATCGCAGAGCTGATCCGAAATATGCTGGAAGGGTTGGTAAATGAGATTCAGGAGAAGGAGTATGTATTGGAGGAGGTTTTTTTCTTTTTTTAAAGAATTATTTTATGTAACTTTATTTATTTCAATTTGACCAGAGAGGGACAGAGTGAGAATGAGAAAAAGAGTAAAAGTGAGAAACCTACCAGGTCTGGGACTTGAACCATGGTTGGCCATGTGGGAGTCCAGTTTTGCTAATCAGCATACTACCTGCCGGCCCTGGAGAAGGCTTTTAACGTTGGCAAACACAGTTTCTTTTCAATGTTTTACTTACTATGGAGTGTGTGTAAGCATTATTAATCTTACTTCCTTTGCCGCCTTTTATTTTTCCTTCTATTTCAACAAGTCATGGCCTTTTCATTTAGTTGCTGTATGATTTTGGAAAGATTTCTTTCGCTGTAGAATGGAGGTAGTAATGGTACGTGAGAGTACTTTTAAAAGTTCATGGAAAATGGAATTAAAGTATGAGTTTATTCTGGTACAAAAGGTTTTGACATTCCTGCACAGTTTTTTCATAATACACATTTTCCAAGAACTTTGGAAGATCCCTTCATATAGCAAATTGAGTCCTTGTGAGGACTGAGATGATACATTTTATAGAACATGGTCCAAGACAAAAATACAAGCTGTTATTCCTATTACCTTAATGATTTAAAATATGCATAGCCTCCATGTGAGCTGCTGATAAAATTCTACCTTCTCTCAAAATACCTTCAGGTCACTTCAGTTAGTGAGTGTTCAAATATCCTAGGCACTGAGGAGACACTGACAATACCACAAATACAGCATTGACCTTGCCTCCGAGCAGTTTAACTTCCGGAGAGAAGGCAGACCCATAAATTGATTATTTCACTTTAAGGCTCAAAGATCACACTGGCAACATGAGATTGCTGAACACTTGGACAATGTCGAGTCTGAATAGAGATGTGCTCTATATGTGAAACACACATCAGATTTTGAAGACTTGGTATAATAAAAAATATGTGAATCATGTACCTAATCAGTTTTTAATGTGGTGTTGATTACCTGTTGAAATGGCAGATATGTCAGGTTAAATAAGGTCCATAATTAAATTAGCTTCACATTTTTATTTTAATTTTTTAAAATGTGGTTCATAGAGGGTCCAGCAGTTAGCATAATGGCTATGTCGCTGGACTCCCATGTAGTCTACCATGGTTCGCGTCCCGGACCCAGTGGCTTAAAACTCACGCTGGGCACGTGTGCATGCGTGCCCAAGATCCCGAGAGGAGAACGGAGGAGAAAGGATTGCGGCGTGGCCATCCCCCCTGGGGGGTGATTTCTCGCTTTCTGTCTCTATGTCTCTCTCTGTCTGTCTGGAGAGCGCACATGCCCTATAGCAAAAACCTCTCCAGAAAAAAAAGAAAAATTAATGTGGTTCATAGATAATTAAAAATTCTGTGACTCCTGTTGTATTTATGCTGGACTATGCTGGTCTGAGGTGATACAATGGGTACTAAAACAGGGTACTGTGGGAACTTGGAGGAGGAGCAGGTGTTAAGGGAAAACTGCCTGGAAAAGCTGGTTACCTCTGCACTGAGTCTTAGAGGAGGAGCAGAGGTTATTCTGGCAGAGAGCAGCCTAAAGGACTCTCTGGATGGAGGTGATGGGAAAGACTTGGAAGGCATTTGGAAGATCCCTTCATATAGCAAATTGAGTCCTTGTGAGGACTGAGATGATACATTTTATAGAACATGGTCCAAGACAAAAATACAAGCTGTTATTCCTATTACCTTAATGATTTAAAATATGCATAGCCTCCATGTGAGCTGCTGATAAAATTCTACCTTCTCTCAAAATACCTTCAGGTCACTTCAGTTAGTGAGTGTTCAAATATCCTAGGCACTGAGGAGACACTGACAATACCACAAATACAGCATTGACCTTGCCTCCGAGCAGTTTAACTTCCGGAGAGAAGGCAGACCCATAAATTGATTATTTCACTTTAAGGCTCAAAGATCACACTGGCAACATGAGATTGCTGAACACTTGGACAATGTCGAGTCTGAATAGAGATGTGCTCTATATGTGAAACACACATCAGATTTTGAAGACTTGGTATAATAAAAAATATGTGAATCATGTACCTAATCAATTTTTAATGTGGTGTTGATTACCTGTTGAAATGGCAGATATGTCAGGTTAAATAAGGTCCATAATTAAATTAGCTTCACATTTTTATTTTAATTTTTTAAAATGTGGTTCATAGAGGGTCCAGCAGTTAGCATAATGGCTATGTCGCTGGACTCCCATGTAGTCTACCATGGTTCGCGTCCCGGACCCAGTGGCTTAAAACTCACGCTGGGCACGTGTGCATGCGTGCCCAAGATCCCGAGAGGAGAACGGAGGAGAAAGGATTGCGGCGTGGCCATCCCCCCTGGGGGGTGATTTCTCGCTTTCTGTCTCTATGTCTCTCTCTGTCTGTCTGGAGAGCGCACATGCCCTATAGCAAAAACCTCTCCAGAAAAAAAAGAAAAATTAATGTGGTTCATAGATAATTAAAAATTCTGTGACTCCTGTTGTATTTATGCTGGACTATGCTGGTCTGAGGTGATACAATGGGTACTAAAACAGGGTACTGTGGGAACTTGGAGGAGGAGCAGGTGTTAAGGGAAAACTGCCTGGAAAAGCTGGTTACCTCTGCACTGAGTCTTAGAGGAGGAGCAGAGGTTATTCTGGCAGAGAGCAGCCTAAAGGACTCTCTGGATGGAGGTGATGGGAAAGACTTGGAAGGCACATGGTGCTTATCAGATATGGAAGGCATTTGCTTGTTCCACAGCATAAAGTATTGGGAGTTGGGGCCTGGCAGAAGATGAGTCTGTCAAGAGAAGTAAAGCCTCGTCTTCCCATCCTTTCACACCCAGCTGATATTAAATGCTCTGCCTCTTGTCTGGTTATGTTTCTATGATGTACTTGTTTTAAGTTTTGGACTATCGGCCTTTGGAAGTTGGAAGTTTACGTCTATACAACAGACTGTTTTAGAGTATAGAATTAATTAACACATATATGCTACTTGGTATGCAGAATGCCATTTCCCCTCTATAGATAGCCCTAAAGAGTGGATGGGCAGCCTAAAGTTACTGCCTAGGACAGGGCCAATGAGCAGGAATCCTATGGAAAAGTGAGGGCCTAATGGTTCACTGGGGCCAAGGTGCATGTACATGACTGCATTTATACCCACTTACCTGGCAGTGAATTTCAGTGGAAGGCCTCCTCACCCAAATGTCTCATTAATAAGGAATGGAATCATTCATCAGATCATACTAATTTAGAAGCTCATTATACCCATTCTATCATGAACCACCCTCAGGTCTGCCTTTAATAACTAATAATTAAATGAGTCTTGAGTAGGTCAAGAAAAATTAGGGGAAGCAGAGTAGTGAAAGGAAACCCAAGAACCTAAGTAGACAGAGAGGCTTCCTCCTCTGCTTTTCACTCATTAATGTGCACATTGAGTCATATAAAGATCTTTTGAGATTAGACTCTGATTCATTAGCTCTAAGGGTTGGGACAACAATCTGCATTTTGTCACTATTTTTTTTTTTTGAGAGGTTTTTGCTATAGGGTGCATGCGTTCGCCCGAAAGACAGAGAGAGAGAGAGAGACAGAAAGCGAGAAATCACCCCCCGGGGGGGGGATGGCCATGCCGCAATCCCTTCTCCTCCATTCTCCTCTCGGGATCTTGGGCACGCATGCACACGCACCCAGCGTGAGTTTTTAAGCCACCAGGTCTGGGACTCAAACCGTGGTCGGCTACATGGGAGTCCAGCAACATAGCCATTATGCTAACTGCTGGTCCCAACAATCTGCATTTTTATTAAGCTCCCAGATGATGTTGATGCTGCTTGCCATCGGCCATGGTTGGAGTTGCAAGGGTTTTGAATTTATGTAGGACTGTCTCTTGCCAGGGCTGAAATCTACATTGCAACAGCCCTGATGAATCATTCCTCTACTGGAAGACCCCTGATGTAGAGAAAGAAGAGGTGAGCTCTTTCTACTTTATGGGGTGAGTCTTATAGTTGGAATGGTTTTTCCTGTTTCTAGATGCTATCTGCAATTTCAGTGCATTGGTCCTCATTCTATTTTTGGCATGACTAAGAGTGGGTTTAATCTCTCTCATGACAGCCATTTGAACATTTTAAGAGCATTTTTATATTCTCTTTGACTCTTGTCAGTGGGTTAAATCTCATCTCTTTTAGCTGTTAATCGTAGACTCTCTGGATGCTCTCAGAAATCAGTAGGCTTAAGTGTACTTCTCCTGAGCACAGTGTTCCAAGCTTTGTCTGAACATCAAAATATAAAGTGGGGCCTATTACCTACCTAGTTGTTGATGCTTTACTTCTGCCAGAAAATCTTCAATTTTCTTGGTCCTTTGGTAGCCACATCAGACTTTAGACTCAGAATGAATTTGATTAATAACAAGAGGCTTGGTTTTTTTAACTCACTAGTTGCTAGAATCATTTACCACTTGTGGAGATGAAGTTTAAAAAAGAAGCCATGGGGCCAGCCAGTGGTGTGTGGTTAAGGCAGTTGGATCCTCCATGGTCAACTGTGCAGTTCAAGTCCTGGACCCAGTGACTTGAAAAACATGGTAGGCACGTGTACAGCTGTACCCATAATCCCAAGTAGAGAATGAAGGAAAAAGGGTTGTGGTGTGATTATCCCTCCTGGAGGGGGTTTCATCACTTGCTCTGTTTCTCTCTCCCACAGCCATATGTGCCTGATAACAAAATTAAAAAAGTAAAAAAGAAGCAGTGACGTCTTGTTTTCTGTTTATAAACTAAATATTTGGAAATTTGAAAAAAATGTGAGCATGAAAAATGGCCATTATTAATATATTGATACATATATGTCATTATTTTCTATACATATAGAGATACATGTGTATTATCAATTACATTTTGCAATGACATTGAATTATTTTTGTGTTAATATGTTTTAAACAACATTATTTTTAAAGAAGTATTTTATTTCATTTTATTTATAATTATTATTTTAAATCTAGTACAGGGTACATGTGCTCACTAGAGAGAGAGAGAAAGTGAGAAAGCAAGCTGCCATGTCTGGGAATCAAACTGTGGCTGGCCATGTGGAGTCCAGTGCCTTAACCATCATGTCACCTGCTGGCTCCAACAACATAATTTTTATTAACTACATAGTATTTAATCATATTGAAGTTTTATAATTTATTTAACGAGTTCCCTATTGTTAGGCTTTCAGGTTATTTCTGATTTTTGGTGGTGGGGAGGTTATTATCATCAATGTTTTAATAAACATTTATGAACTTGGAATTTTTTTTTTAATTGCTGTATGGTGTGTGTGCTCACCAGAGAAAGACAGTGCCCTGGTGGGGCATGATCATGCCTCCATTTTTCTCCTCCGTTTTTCCATCCTGTCAGGATTTTTTGGACATACACACATACTTGCCTATTATGTTGTCAAACAATCAAGGCCAGGATTTGAACTACAGGTGGTCACGTGGCATCTGGCTCTCTTAACTAGAGCTACAGGGCTAGACCTTTGAAAATAATTGTTCAGTATTTCTTGACCTTATTGACCTGAATACTTTTGAAGTTTACAGGTCAGTTCTTTTGAAGATGGTCTCTTAATAATAGCCTGTTTGATATCTTTTCATGATTAGATTTAGGTTATACATTGTGGCTAGACATATCATAAGAAGGATATGTTTTCCTATCATACCTTACCAAGTAGCATATGATTTCAATTTGTCCCAATATTGTGATGTTCAATTTTATAATTTCATTAAGGTGAGATACCTGTCAGATTTGTCTCCTGTGAAATTATTCTTTTTCCCTTTGAAATCATTTATATTGTGGAAAGGTACTTTGAGACTGAAATTATGTAAATATATACACATATACATATATATGTATATATGGAGAGAGAGAGAAAGAGAGAGAGAGAGAGAAAGGGAGAAGATAGATAGCTCTCCCATTCTTCATTAAACATGTAGGTATGTGTTTACATCAGTATAAACTCAGGCTTTTAGATTTAATTTGGTATGTTATGACCCATTACTAAAAGTACCTACTTCGGTGTTGAAATTATCTCATATTTAGCTCGTGGAAGCCCTCCTAAACTGGCTTCATGTCCTTGTGTTGTATCTCCTTCATTCTTTGAAGTTTTCTTTTCTTTCTGGTATAACATACTCCAATTTCATTTTGTATTGTCTGCCCTAGCCCTAAATAAGCCTTTTTCCCGAGAAGCCCTGGTTTCTTTTAATAGAGAATGATATTTGGAAACCAAGGTTTTATCTCTAAATTATGCTCTCTGGTTTTTGGGTGTCACTGCTTTAGAGCTCTTCATAGTAGTCAGACAGAATAGTTGTATGTTTATACACACACACACACACACACACACACATTTATGTCTGTGATTTTTTTATGTTACCTATCTACCCATTCATCTATCCAGCTAAGTATAGAAAATCATGACTTTATATTGATATTTTTGCTGCATTCCAACTCCATAAATTTGTTCTAGTTTTCTCCCTTTCTACATTTGCAATTCCTTTCTCTGAGAGTAAGAAACCTGACTACCATTCTTTTCCTTTTGGAGAGGTTTTTGGTATAGGGCACATGCACTCACCAGAAAGACAGAGAGAGATTGAGAGATACAGAGAGACAGAAAGTGAGACATCGCCCTCCTGAGGGGATGGCCACACTGCAATCCCTTCTCCTCCATTCTCCTCTTGGGATCTTGGGCACACATGCACATGTACCCAGCATGAGTTTAAGCCACTGGGTCTGGGACTCGAACCACAGTCAACTACATGGAAGTCCAGCAACATAGCCATTATACCAAGTGCTGGTCCCTCTCATTATTGGTTTTAAACATTCAATCACCATATATCATTTGGCTTGTAAAGAAAATTTACCCAACATGAAATACTTCTCAGACCTGTCAAGTTGAGAATACTATACACGTTATCTTCAACAGGTGATAAACCATTTCTGTGTCCCACAAATGTCATGCCTCTCCATTTGTTCTCGTGCTATCCTCCTCTATACTCTTCCCTACTCCCTCACTCCATTCCACAGTGTCTTCAACATTCATAACTATTTTCACTCCTTTTATTCCCCCCAATATTTCAATCTCTACCATAGAATATGGATAGTCAATATATATTAAGTAGATACATACAATATCTTTTTTTCATAGTCTGACTTGCTTCACTTAGCCATAAATCTTCTATAGTTGACTACTTTCTATTAAATGCCAGGGTCTTGTTGTTTTTGTGTTTCTTTTTTTTTATGGCTGAATAGTATTCCATAGAATATATATGCCACACTTTTTCAATCCATTCATTTGTGGACATTTGGGTTGGTTCTATGTCTTAGCAATTGTGAATAATGTTACAATAAATATTGATGTGCAAGTGCTTTTCCGACTGAGCATTCTCCTGTACTTTGGGAAGATACACAGAAGTCAGATTGCTATATCAAATGGTAGTTCTACTTGTAGATCTTTAAGGAACCTCCATATTGTTTTCCACAGTGGCTGGACCAATTACATTCCTACCAACAGTGAGGAGAGTTCCCCTTTCACCACAACTCAGCCAACACTTACTACTTTTTGTATTTTTAATTTTTGCTATTCTAACAGAGGTTAGGTGGAATCTCATTGTGTTTTTTTCTTTTTTTTTGAGAGGTTTTTCGCTATAGGGTGCGTGCACTCGCCAGACAGAGAGAGACATAGAGACAGAAAGCGAGAAATCACCCCCCAGGGGGGATGGTCACGCCGCAATCCCTTCTCCTCCATTCTCCTCTCGGGATCTTGAGCACGCACGCACACGCGCCCGGCGTGAGTTTTTTTAAGGTCTGGGACGTGAACCACGGTCGACTACGTGGGAGTCCAGCGACATAGCCATTATGCTAACTGCTGGTTCCCTCATTGTGGTTTTAATCTGCATCTCCCTTATGCTAAAGAGGTTTTCCTTTTCCCAAGGGATTGACTGATATCTTTTGTCAAAAATCAGTTGGCTGTAAACTTTGGGGGTTATTTCTGGGGTCTCTATTCTATTCCATTGATCCACCTGTCTGTTTTTGTGCCAATATCATGCTGTTTTAATGATCACAGCTTTATAGTATATTTCGGTGTCAGGGAGTGACATGCCACCCAGTCCACTCTTCTTGTGCAGGATTGCTTTGGCAATACGAGGTCTTTTATGATTCCAGACAAATTCTGTGATTGTCTTTTCTGCATCTGTGAAGAATGTTTCCAACATTTTAATTGGAATGCATTAAATATCTAGATTAATTGGGGTAGAATTGCCATTTATATTATATTAATTATTCCAACTCAGGAACATGGGATGTTCTTTCACTTTTTTGTATGATTTTCAATATTTTTAAAAGACTTTCATAGTTTTCTTTGTAAAAGTCTTTGACTTTCTTAGTCAGGGTTATTCCTAGAAATCTTATACATTTTGTGGCTAAGGTAAAATGGATTCCTTTCTTCAGCCCTACTTCTTTCAACTTGTTCATTTGTAGAAATGCTATAGATTTTTGGATGTTGATTTTGTATCTTGCCACTTTACTGTATTCATTTATTACTTTGAGAAGTTTTTTCATGAAAACCTTTAGGTCTTCTAAGTATACTATCATGTCATCTGCAAATAAAGATATTTTCAACTCTTCTTTGACTATTTGAATGACATTTGTATTATTTTCTTTCTGATTGCATTGGCTAAAACTTCCAGCACTATATTAAAAAGCAGTGGAGAAAGTGGGCAGCCTTGTCTAGTACTAGTTTTTAGTGGAAAAACTTTTTGTTTTTCCCCATTTAGTATAATGTTACCTTAGGTTAGTATAGGTTGTTCATATATGGTTTTTATTGTGTTGAGAAGTGACTCTTCTATAACAATCTTGCTGAGAGGGATGTTATATTTTATCAAATGCTTTCTCTGCACCAACTGAAATTATATATATATATATAATATATAT
>NW_006159849.1:3589148-3604944 GCF_000334495.1 Tupaia belangeri chinensis
GAACTGTGGTTGACTATGTGGGAGTCCAGCGACATAGCCATTATGCTAACTGCTGTTCTCGGGAGGTTATTTATTACTGATTCTATCTCATAGGTTGTTATGAGTAAATTCGGGTTTTCTATGTCCTCCTGATTCAATCTTTTTTTTTTTTTGAAGAGATTTTCGCTATAGGGTGCGTGCGCTCGCCAGACAGACAGAGAGAGACATAGAGACAGAAAGCGAGAAATCACCCCCCAGGGGGGATGGTCATGCCGCAATCCCTTCTCCTCCATTCTCCTCTCGGGATCTTGGGCACGCACGCACACGCGCCTGGCGTGAATTCTAAGCCACCGGGTCCAGGACGCGAACCGCGGTCGACTACGTGGGAGTCCAGCGACATAGCCATTACGCTAACTGCTGGTTCCCTCCTCCTGATTCAATCTTGATGGATTATATTCATTCAGGAATTGGTCCATCTCCTCCATGTTGTCTTGATTGTTGGCATATAGTCTCTCATAGTATCCTCTAATGATGTATTTTATTTCCTTTGTGTCTGTTGTAATGTTGCCTGTTTCATTACGTATTTGATTTATCTGGTTTCTTTATTCTTCTTTATCAGTCTAGCTAGTGGTGTGTTAATCTTGTTAATCTTTTCAAGGAACCAGCTTTTGCTTTAATTTATTTTCTATATAGTTTGTTTCATTTCTATTTCATTTATTTCTGCTCAAATCTTTATGGTTTCTTCTTACCTGGCACTTTTTGGATTTTTATTGTTGTTGTTTTTCCAGTTCCCTGAGACATTGTTAGGTTGTCTGTTGCCACCTTTCCATCTTTTTCTTTTGTGTACTAATTGCTAATAATTTCCCTTTTCTGACTGCTTTTGCCATGTCCCATAGATAATGGAAACTTGTTTTCTCATTATCATTTGTTTCCATAAATTTTTATTTCAAACTTAATTTCTTCAGTAGTTAAGAAATAATTCAGAAGTAGGTTGTTTAGTTTCCATGTGTTTATTTTCAAGGGTGTTTCTTTTTTTGAGAAATTTTCACTATAGGGCGTGTGCGTTCGCCAGACAGACAGAGAGAGACATTAAAGACAGAAAGCGAGAAATCACCCCCCCAGGGGGGATGGTCATGCCGCAATCCCTTCTCCTCCATTCTCCTCTCGGGATCTTGGGCACGCACGCACACGCACCTGGCGTGAGTTTTAAGCCACCGGGTCCGGGACGCAAACCGCGGTTGACCATGTGGGAGTCCAGCGACATAGCCATTACGCTAACTGCTGGTTCCCAAGGGTGTTTTTTGAAATTAATATTGAGTTTAGCTATACCATGGTCAGAGAAGATAACTGGATATAGTTTCTATGACTTTGAGTCTGTAAGGCTTGACTTGTGTCCTATCATATGGTCAATCTTTGAAAACGTTCCATGTCGAGGTGAGAAAAATGTATATTTTGTGGTCTTAGGGTGGAAAGTTCTATAGATGTCTGTAAAGCCCATTTTATTTATAGTATCACTTAGGTCCTGTATCTCTCTTCTTACTTTATGTCTAGAAGATCTGTCTAAAGGAGACAATGGGTGTTGAGTTCCCCAACAAACATAATGTTGGACCCTATCTGTCCTTTTAGCTCTAGAAATCTTTCCTTCATATATTTAGGTGCTCCTGAGTTGGATAAGCATTATGTTTCTTGATGAATGAGCCCATTTGTGGAGAGTAGCCAATATGAAAACATGTTATTAAAACATGTGGCCTATAGACACATGCAAATATGCACTTTTGTAATCTATTTTAGTAGGGCTATTGAGAAGCATTTATATATAAAAGTAGTATTTGTTTGTTGTTAATGGTTGTTTTGTTGTTGTTGTTAATACTCAGTACCCCAATACTGCCTAGTATTGGGCTAAAAGAAGTTATATGTGTTTATTGGATTGTCCCCCAAAAAAGATTAGAGAAATTATATGGCACCAGTTATTTTTATATTTTTAAATAATTTATATTTAAAAATAACTTATATTTAAGAATAACTGGACTTGCATTTTAATTTTTCCTCCCATATTCTCTTTGCATTCAACTTCCTTCTTCCCCATTCCTTTTACATCCCATTTTCCCCTTCCCCCATTTTCTGCCCTTACAAAAAAATAAACGTGAGGCTAGTTCTGGTCACAACTTCTCCATCAGAGAAGCTATGCCCACCCAATCCTTGCTTTTCTATAATTATGTGTCTTTGTGTATTTATTATTGTGTCTATTTCTAATCAACAGCCTTCCCCACTTACAGAAACATGTTTATCCCAAACTAGTCCCAGAAAAGTGGTGCCCAATGTGGGGCCTGAGTACAAGGAAAGAGTCAGGAGTGTATGTAAATACCTCTCAATAGCCCTGCTAGAGTAGTTTACATAAGTGCATATTTGCATGTGTCTACAGGCCACATGTTTTAATCACATGTTTTCATATTGGCTGCTCTCCACACCCATTTACTACTATATAATACCCTTCTATGTTTCTTCTTACAGTCTTTGTCTTGAAGCCTGTTTTGACTAAAATAAGTATCATTATTCCAGCCCTTTTCTGATTTCCATTTGCGTGGAATATCTTTTTCCAGCCCTTCTATGTCTTTATCCATAGGTGCATTTCTTGTAGACAACAGATAGAGGGTTTCTGTTATTTTATCCATTCAGCCAGTCTGTATCTTTTGATTGGAGAATTTAATCCATTAATGTTCAATGTTATTATCTAAATTTCTGGACATGTCCCTATCATTCAGTGAACCATTTTCTTAGTTGTTTTTTGTTCTCTTATAGCCGTCTGTCTGACTTTGTAGTTTTCCTGGTATAGTACTCCCTTCAGAACCTCTTGAAGAACTGGTCTGGAGTTGGTAAATTCTTTCAGGTTTTGTTATCCAAGAATGTTTTGTTCTTTTTTTTTTTTTTTTTTTCTGATATGAAGGATAACCTTGTTGAATATAGTATTCTTGGTTGAAATTGTTTTTCATTTAACACTTTGACTATATTTCCCCATTTTTTCCTTGCCTGCATTGTTTCTGATGAGAGATCTGATGTTAGCCTGATGGGATAACTTTTGCAAGTAACTTGACATTTCCTTTTTTGCCAATTTTAGTATCTTGTCTTTGTCTATGGTTTTGGCCAGTCTGGCTATGATGTGCCTTGGAGAAGATCTTCTTGGGTTGATTCTATTTGGAGTCCTATGTATTTCTTGGGTCTGGATATTTAAATGCCTCTCTAGGTTTGGAAAATTTTCTTCCAGAATTTGATGGTAAAAGTTATCAACACCTTTATTATTTTCTTTCTCTTCTGGGATACTAATTATCCAGATGTTTGGGTGCTTGATGGTATTCAGTATTTCTTGTATATTATCCTAATTTTTCTTGGTTGTTTTCTCAGTCTTTTTGATACATTTTTCTAGGTCAGATGTTTTACCTTCTACTTTCAAGATTTGATCTTTTGTGTAATCTAGTCTACTTTTAGTACTTTATAGGGAAGTTTTTAATTTCCCGTATCACATTCTTCATCTCTAACAATTCTGTTTGCTTTTTTTTTATGGTGTCTATTTTTTCTTTCAAATCATGAAAGGACTTCCTCGTCTCCTGGAGCTTGTTGTCTCTTTCTCTTGCATCTCACTTAGTTTGGTCACTACAAATATTCTGAATTGTTTATCCAACATTTCCATGATCTCATTATATTGTCTGTGGGTGATGGTGAATTGATGTTTTCCCTTGGGGAAGAGACATTTTGTTGGTTGTTCATATTTCTTGTGCCTCTGTAATTGTTCCTAGTCATCTGGTGATCTATACATTCCTTCCTAAATTATTCAAAGTATCTCCAAATGTTCAAAGGTGTGCAGGAGTAGGAAATTGGCAATATCTATTAATGTTCTGGCTCCCTATAGCTAACCAGCAGCCTGTACTGTTGTCACTGGTCCTGGATGACCTAAAGTCCACCATCTTTCTAAAGAACAGGTGTGTCTGAAACTGAACTGCTGAGCTTTAACTCAGTAACACAGAAGAGTTGCAAACTGCACACTATCCAAAACACCAAAGTCCTGACAATTCAAAGGTGAGTGGGGGAGGGGATGAGTCACAGGTCCTGGCTGTTAAACCCTGGAGCCCCTGGCAGGCTGACATCTGGCAAGACCCTTTGCTTGAATGGGTGTCTGGATTGAGATCCTTTTTATTTTTCAGGCTATGCACTTTCTTCCCCATCTTTCCCCAACCCTCCCACTATTTCTGTTTTAAAAAGATGTTATTTATTATATAAAAAGTTTTCACCCAAACCATATGATCCAGCAATCCCATCCCTTGGCATCTACCCAAAGGACAGAAGAATTCTTCACTGGAAAAGTGTTTGCACATCGATGTTTATTGCGGCACTTTTCACGATTGCTAACACTTGGAACCATCCCAAATGCCCCCGTATGGATAAATAGATTGAAAATCTGTGGCACATATATTCTATGGAATACTATTCAGCCATAAAAAAAAAAAAAAAAAAAAAACCCCAAAAAAACGGGCTGTTGATAGAAAGTGGAAGAATATGGAAGATTTACTGCTGAGTGAAGCAAGCCAGGCTATGAAGAGACACTGTATGTCCCCACTTAATATATATTGAGTGTCTGCACTCTATAACTGAAACTGATGGGCTAAAGGATGTACAAACTCAAGAGATGGGTGTGAATGCCAGATGTGGTATGTGTGGAGGAGTGGGGCCTGGGGAAGAACATTTGGAGGAAGGATACAAAGATAGCATTGTTGAGACAGGAAGGTAGTATTGTTGTATTTTGATCAACTGGACCGGGGAGAAATGTTCACATATAGAAATGATCACCTTGTAAGCTAAATAATGTGATTGAATGTATTAAAAAAATGTAAAGAAAAAAAAAGTTTTCACCCAAAAGATTAATATCTTTGTTCTTTTGTATGTGTTCTTTTACATTTTCTTTTCTTAATTTAGTTTGTCCTGAAAAAATTTTTCTAAATCCTAGAAAAGGGATTAGGTAAGGGAGACAGAGTCATGCTTTGATTTCAGGGGGGTTTTTATGCACCAAAATAAGCTCATTCTTTTTTCAAGAATTACTTACTTGATTTTATTCATTATTCTTATTATTCAGTTTGACCAGAGAGAAACATAGAGAGAGAAAGCAAACCTCCAAGTCCAGGACTCAAACTGTTATCAGCCATGTGGGAGTTCAGCACCTTAGCCACAATCCAACTGCTGGCCCCTAATAAACTCATTCTTTTAATTCCGCTTTCCACAAGGTGTTTGAAGGCCCCTCATATCTATTATAGCATGACCAGTTGACTATAGGGGAGGTGGGCCCCCTCCAAAATGAATTACATGCATCAGCTGTGTCATTACTCTGGTGACCCAGAGAGAGAGTGACCTAATTAGGCAATGTAAACATTTGAGGGGTCAGCTTTGTAGCCTTGTGGTTAAGGGAGCTGGGTCTCACATGGCTGACCATAGTTCAAATCCTGGCCCTGGTAGCTTGAAAAACACACAGGGAACATGTGTGTGCATGCCCCAAGTCCTGACAGAATGGAGAAAAAAAGGATAAGGGGTTCCAGCATGACCACACCCCATTGGGGGTACTTTTTCACTCTACCTCTCTCTGTTTCTGCCTCCCTTGGGTGATCTCATGAGCCTCCTGGTAAATTAAAAGAGAAAGAGAGAAAGAAAGAAATGTCTGAAAACCAAAAACTAATAACAGTTGCATTTTGGAAGTGTACTCATTTATAAAATTGAGTAGTCACATACATCACAGGAGTGTGTCAACTGGAATATGGTCTGAGCTTGTGATTAGAACATTATTTCAGTAGTTTCACTAATACTTATTGAGCACCTTCTGTGTGTTGGACACTATTCTAGGTGCTGGAAATGTATTAGTAAGCAAAGGCAACCATGGTCTTTACCAGTAAATTTCTAACAACTGACTTCCCAGAAACAAAAACTGAATTTTGGTATTTGCCAGTGTGGTATAAAGATCTCCACAATGCCAATTTCAAGCTACCAATGTTTTACAGTATAATAAGACATGAACACAGTCAACAGTTTCAAGCCACTGTGAGCTGACTTCAGCATACCATTGGTCCTTGCTGTTAAACTCACAGTGAAGTTGGGGAGACATATATTTGCAAAGTTACTCTATAAAGGGTAACCACAAACTGTGATAAGGACTATGAATAAAGGTAAGGTGGCATTATGATAGAATGCAATCAAGGAATGTGAACTAGACTGCGAAGTTATCGGAGTTCCTCCCCAGGAAATGGATTGCTAAGCTAAGAGCCAAAGGTGGAAAAGGAGACTTCTAGATGAAGAGAAGAGCATTTCACATGGCTGACCAGGATTTGAGTCCCATACCTGGCAGCCAGCTTTCTCACTTTCTCTCTCTGGTGAGTGCATGTGACCTATAGCAAATTAAAATAATAATAATAATAATAGTAAATAAAATTAAATACATAATTTTTTTAAAAAGAATTCTAGTATTATAGCATTATCTTTTCCATTGTTTCATAGCCATGGTTTTTAAATTTATTTCCCTGTGTAGTGTCAAGTTTATCTTAATCTAAAAGGCAAATTGACACATTCCAAAGATGGTGAAAGTCTATTTTTGCCTAGTCTTACTTAGGAAACCTGTGGGTTTGTAATATATTTTTTTGTTTCTAAGCTTATTCCTGAAATGCAAAAAGATACAGAGCACAGAAAGGAAATTCATGAAAATTAACATTTTCTATGGAATCTTTAAAGTCTTCTTATGTGCATGTCAGTGTCCTTCTTGTCCCTCAGCCTCACTTTATACAAGGCCACATTGAGTTTAATATGTTGCTTGAGATCCAGATGCATTTGTCATATTATTAGTTTATTAGAGTTGAGTCAACTCACTCATTTGTGTCCCCAACATCCTTGATTCCGACTGGGGCAGACCATTATTAACAGGAGACTAATCAGTAGGTGTTAATTGATTACCCATAGAGTAGTGTTAGAGGATTGTCAGAAAACATCCAATTAATGAAATCTACTAAACTCAAATATCCCTTTATTTATTGTGTACATTGTTAACCCAAGACAAACTAAATTATATCTGCAGGGATTCTGTCTTTTCAAAACACTATTGTAAATTTTGATTTCTTTGTATATATTCTAGTTCCTTCTTCATTTAAAAAGTTAAGGTCATCATGTAACAGAAGTCTTAAATACTAAACTCTTTTGGTAATTGACATGTAAAAGAAAACAACAAAAAAGTTCAAACAAATTTTAAAAACAGACTTTTATACTCAATCTTTTTTCCCCTATTTTTTATAAAATTTTGCCATAGGGCACGTGTGCTTTCTAGAGAGAGGAAGAGGAGAGAAAAATGAGAAATCAGGAGAGAGAAAGAGAGAGTTGATTTCTCAAATCACCCCTTAGGGGGATGGCTACACTGCACCATAGTCCTTTCTCCATTCTCCTCTTGGGATTGTGGTCACACACACACATGCCCCACCTGTGTTTCAAGCTGCTGGGTCTAGGACTTGAACCACATAGTCAACCATGTGGGATCCAGCACTACAACCACCACTCCACCTGCTAGCCCATAAATTATCTTTTTTAAAAGAATTATTTAATTTTATTCATCATCATTATCATTATTTTTAATTTGACCTGAAAGAAAGTGAAAGTGAAAAAGCAAGCTGCTGGTGTGGGACTCAAACCACTGCTGGTCGTGTGAGAATCAAGTGCCTTAACCACCACACCACCTGCCAGCCCCACACATTGTCTTTTTAAAGTGGGAAGAGCAGCTTTCATTCATGGTTAGATAAGTCAGTTAAAATAAAATTTAATAAAGGTTTACCTTTAAATATCTTCTTTTTTGAGTGAAGACAACATGAGTCATTTCTTTGAAATTAAGTCAATAGTTTACTCATCAGATATTTGTTAAAGATTTAAAACTTTTAGTAGTCCTTCTCTCATAACTCTAATGGCAAAATGGCAAGATGAGTAAATTAACAGTCTGAATCTTCCCTGAAATTGACGGCACAAATGGAATCCAGATATTGTGTGCATGACTGTGTGTATTTATTGATGGCAAATTATAAGGGACATTCACTATTGCCCCCAGCTCAGATAATTAATGATAAAAGTCCGTTATTAAGGGCCAGTCTCACAGCCTCATGGTTAAAAGGAACAGGATCCCACATGGCCAACCACGGTTCAAATCCCGACTCCAGGAGCTTGAAAAACACAATGGGCACCTATTTTGTATGCCCCAAATTCTGACAGGATGGAGAAATGAAGGGGAAGATATTATAGCATGACCATGGCCCACTGAGGGTGTTTTTTCTTCCTAAACCCCCAACCCAGCTCTCTGGCAAATGCACACAACTTACAGCAATTAAAAAAGTCATTGGTTAAAATAGTCAACCTGAATGTTCTTTGGTTTATCTGGGAAGTTTTTTTTTGGAGAGGTTTTTGGTTTAGGGTACGTGCGCTCACCAGAAAGACAGAGAGAGATAGAGACACAGAAAGTGAGAAATCACCCCCCAGGGGGGATGGCCATGCCACAGTCCTTTCTCCTCCTTTCTCCTCTTGGGATCTTGGGCACGTGCCCAGCGTGAGTTTAAGCCACTGGGTCCGGGGCTCGAACCGTGGTCGACTACATGGGAGTCCAACAACATAGCTAACTGCTGGTTCCTGGGAAGTTTTTATAAAATATGGATTCTTGGGTCCTGCACTCTTAAGATGCTGACTCATAAGTATGAGGCCAAGAAATCTACATGCTTCAAAAGTTCCTCTTGTGATTCTGGGTATGAGGCCAATATGGAAACAACTGAACTGGAACATTTGCTAACCATTACGATAATTTTTGTAGTATAGGATGTTCAGCTTTGATAGAAGTTTTTATCATTCAGGACAAAGTGATACTATATTTGAATTTCTGTTCTAGCTATATTTAATAATAAGGATGCAGATTTATACTACATTTTTATACACTGACTTTATAGAATAAGTGACAACTTTATTTTTAAAACTTGGAAAAGGATTTCTACTTCATAAATATCATGATTTTCCTCCTTAGTTTTGATTGAAATATATTTTATATGTTAATATGTATTGGGTCATCAGACAAGTCACAACACATTTTTTCTATGCAAAAAGGCATCAAATGCATTTTGACTTTTCTCACAACCCAATATAATAGTAACAAAAATGATTATCATTAGTTGGTCAGAAGTTTTTTTTAGATTCCCCTAGATCTCTCTCACTGGAACTCATATGATAATAACAACCACAATTTGTTATGGGTGGGGTAATGAATGAGACATGCCTCACAAAGTGAAATTATCCTACAGTGTTGCAAAAAATAAGATTTCTACAGGTAGAGAAGGAAAGAAAATGTATGTCCAGGTAGCGGAAGCAGAATAAACAGTGGCACAGATGCTTAAAGTTACATGGTACTTCCAAAGATAGGTGAGTACCCAACTCAGTGTAGCCAGAGTGTAGTATACCCGAGGTCCTCAAAGAGTTCATGGAAACTATGCATTATAAAGAAACTATGAATAAATTTCAAAAACAAATTTGCATTTAATAAACTTATACTATAACCCCATATTTCAACAAGGTTTTTGAGGTCTCCTTGTATATAGAAAGTGGCTATGGCTTAGTATTCGTTCTTCTTCAGTGATAGGATGAAGAATTCTGTCATGGTCCTATGCTTGATCATTTGGAGTAGCTTTTTCAATTTTGGTTTGTTTTGTTTTTGTGTTAAAGGGTGCAGGTGCTAGTTAAAGAGAGACAGAGAAAGAAATAGAGGAGAAAGCACCCGCCACGGAGCATGGTCATGCTGTACTCCCTTCTCTATTCCATCAGGATAGTAGGTACACATGCACATGTACCTGGTGTGTTTTTCAAAGTGCTGGATCCGGGGCTCAAATTATGGGGTTGACCATGGCGGATCTAGCTGCCTTGACCATCAGGCTACAGTGCTGACCCTGGAGTAAGTAGCTATTTAAAGAAATGTATTGGGGGACCAGCAGTTGGTGTAATGGCTATGTCGCTGGACTCCCACGTAGTGGACCGCAGTTTGTGTCCCGGACCCAGTGGCTTAAAACTCACGCCGGGCGTGTGTACGTGCATGCCCAAGATCCCGAGAGGAGAATGGAGGAGAAGAGATTGCGGTGTGGCCATCCTCCCTGAGGGGTGATTTCTCGCTTTCTGTCTCTCTGTCTCTGTCTGTCTGGCGAGCGAATGCACCCTATAGCAAAAACCTCTCAAAAAAAAAAAAAAAAAAAGGTATTGAGCCAATCCTGTGGTCTGATATTTAAAGGAGGTAGATTCCACATGGTCAATTGTGCAGCTGAATCCTGGTCCCAGAGGCTTGAAAAACATGCAAGGCACATGTTCCTGCATGTCCTGAATCCTGACAGAAAGGAAAAATGGAGAGAAGAGATTGTGTCATGACCATGTCTTATTGGGGACTGCTTTTCCCCTTGTGTTCTATCTCTGTATTTATCTCTGGCAAAGAAGGAAAGGACAAGAAAAGAGAGAGAGGGAGAGAGAAAGAGAGAGAGAGGAAGAAAAGGAAGGAAGGAGAAAAAGAAGGAAGGAAGGAAGAAAGAGAGAGAGAGAGAGAAAGAAAAAAAAAAGAAAGAGAAAGAGAGAAAATAAAAAAGGTGTTATGATGAATTTCCAGGCTGTGTATGGCTCTGGGGTTGATTAGGGCTTAGGGTAATTGTGCACACAAATGGAGTGATGAATTATCATTGCCACGTATTTTTTCTCTCTAGTCTACATGATGGCCATTTTTTTTTCCATATGACTCTTGACTCTTGATCTTAGAGTTTTTTTCATGCCTTGCTTTAACTTGGAATGTGCACTCAGTATCTTTGTCCTAATCTCGATTCCCATCATACTGTCATGAGAGGAAGAAAAGGAAGGAAGGAGAAAAAGAAGGAAGGAAGGAAGAAAGAGAGAGAGAGAGAGAAAGAAAAAAAAAAGAAAGAGAAAGAGAGAAAATAAAAAAGGTGTTATGATGAATTTCCAGGCTGTGTATGGCTCTGGGGTTGATTAGGGCTTAGGGTAATTGTGCACACAAATGGAGTGATGAATTATCATTGCCACGTATTTTTTCTCTCTAGTCTACATGATGGCCATTTTTTTTTCCATATGACTCTTGACTCTTGATCTTAGAGTTTTTTTCATGCCTTGCTTTAACTTGGAATGTGCACTCAGTATCTTTGTCCTAATCTCGATTCCCATCATACTGTCATGGATGATACAAAGAAATCTTTGTGGGATTTGTGAAATGCTGATCCTCTGATAAGGGTGTTTTGCTTTCAATTGCCATTTTAATCCTTTTGGTGGACATTTTGGCAAGGCTCTGATGGAAGTTAATGAAGAGGCAAAAAACCGATGAAATACACCCAGATGTTCACTTCTGTTTCTGAATCAGTGATCAAGTCAAAGGGTTGACTGGTGAACCATTCATCTGATTTGCTGCATTTATGGACTTGCGTTTGAAAGCTAATGGGGTACCAGCATAATTTCTCCAGAAGAATAAGAGCTAAAGCAGAAATTAGACTTTAGTTTGTTTTTTTAACCAAGAAAGCTCACACAGATGATCAAAGCAACCCACATTATTATATATTGCATATTGGTTTGCTTAGCAATTTTTCAATTTAAGAGTTTCAAAAATCAACCCAAATACTTTAAGTGTGTCAAAGAAATTTAAAAATGCCCTTTTGCCTCATCAGAAATGAAATTTATTTGAACCTACTTTTGCTGCTCCTGCTATTTTTTAGTTATGTCTAGCAATCACATTTGGAGAAAACATATGTTCTTTACAAATATCACTTGAATGTTTTATTGTTAATTAACATATATTTCAATTCTAAGATTTTCTTGAGGCCACATTTTAGCATTCTGCAACCAGCATGTGTACATCATAGTGTCTGTGAACATTTTCTGTAGGGTTTCTTACTGTTCTGTCTCCTACCCCCCTATGCCACCTCCCATGCCCACTCTTGGTGTGAAAAGGTTCTTATTAAATCGGTCCTGCTTCTTGGCCATTTTAGAATTGAGGAAATGTAGGACACGCATGTAAGGGAGATGGATGGCTCTCATTGACTTTGCAAAAATGAAGGAGTGAGAATATTGTCTGGATAAATAAAGCAGAAAAAGAATGCCTTTGATGATTTACACACTATTGTCTCCCTTTTCGCCTTTATTTTGAATGTGACATTGTGCATATTTGACAATTGGAAGTTTGAGATGACTTTTCAACATCTCAAGGAGCATGAGAAAACATACCAGGCATCTTAAACTTCTTTTATTTCCAGTATTTTAAAAGTACTTTAGTCAGCTGATAAGGTCAATTAGTTAGTGGCACTCTAGGAGACAACTTTTCTTTGACCTAGAGATCAGGTTAAAATCCTTCAAATCTTAGAATGTTAAAACTGGGGAGAATGTTAAAGGTTGTTCAACCCAGCCAGACTTTGGATATAGGGCTTTGTCCTTTCAGAATCTTCTGAAGGTCCCCAGTTCAGGTTGGTAATTCCTCCATCTGATGATTATGAGACATTTTTCCTTCTTACTCATTGTTTTTTATCTTAAAATTTTTTTTAACCTTAAAATAGTATTTAAGCCAGTTTACATTTTCTGGCTGCCTTAGATGTGTAAATTGCTTAACTCTCAGCAAAGTCTAGGAGATATTTGGTATTCAGACAGACTGCAGTTCAAGCCTGAGTTCTGTCACCTCTCAGGCAGGTGACTGTTCAGGTTACTTAACATCTCTGAGCCTAATTCATTTCTTCATGTCATTCGAAGAGTGATTGGTACTGATGAGTATAGGCTGTCTAAAATATGCCACCACCAGCCTGGGTGCTGAGCACACTTTCCTAAGCCACACAGACATAGTTCCTAGTCTCAAATTGTTCGGCTCCTGAGAATGAGTTGCCTGTTGCACTATGATAGTGATAACGCAGGCCTAGAGATGGAGTCTCATTATGCAGGTGACCCTTTCAGAGAGGTTACGTCAAAGCTGAGATTCGAAGTATGACTAGGAGTACTCAGGCAGTTAGGGATGATTAGGAGTGCCTTAAGTCTCTCCCGGAGTAAAATAGAGATACACCTATCTTGATGGATAATTGAATAAAACAGACAGTGAATATGACTCACCAGAACTAGAGAACAGTTCAGCACAGGGCCAGAAAACATGTAGTGACTACCACCCTAGACAACGGTGTTCAAAATGAGTCAGATGCTGTCCTCATCCTCATGGGTCCTGGAGGCTAGGAGTCTACCTCTTGTTCCCTGTGCTCTCTCTAGTGCTGCTTTTGTTCCACTGTATTGTACTTGCCTGTTCACCCATCCGAATCTCCAGACCAGCTTAGTGAGGCAAGAAGTGCCTTGGTCTTGCGCACTGTAGTGTTCTCAGTGCTCAGCAGTTCCTAGTACTGGGGGACTTTCAGTATTTGTCTTATCCCCTCCAGCAGATACAGCTGGTTTCCTGCCATATGCCCTTTCCTTTACCTTTTCAGCTTATACCTGCCCAAATATCAACTGCCAGTACTCATATCTGTTTGCCTGAAAGCCTTCTGGATGCTGAGGCCCACTCAGCTCATGCAAGAGTAAGGAGGCTGGGAGTATGGGGGAATTAAGTCCCTCCCCTAACTGGTTTCAACAATGTCAGAAAACAGGTGGTGGATAAATACCCCAGCTCCTTAACTCTTTAGCTCATTAGAGGGGATAGCCTGAGGTACAGCTCCCAGAGCCTTACCAGTAATATTTAGTTCTAGCCACCTATAGTGAAAACATGATTGATAATTTACTATCCATTGACTGTTTTTCCTCCTATCTTACATTTCCCCACTTCTTTTTTTGGGGGGAGGGGGTTGTCTTGTGGTACATGGCTCAGAGGAGAGAGACAGAGTCACATAGAGAGAGGGAAATGAGAAATACCCCCGGGGGGCGTTGGCCATGTTCCAACCCTCTTGGGATTTGGGGCATGCATACACACACACCTGGTATGATTGTCAAGTCACCAGGTCCAGAACTCGAACCTTGGTACACCATGTGAGACTCCAGCGCTTTAACCACTACACCACCTGCTGGATCCCCTTCCCCACTTTTATACCAGTGGTTCCTGGAATTCTGCCTCCTCCCTAACAAACCACTTATACTTGAATCCTTGTTTTGAGGTCTGCCACACTAAAATGTCCACTCAGCATCTATACTCTCCTGTATTTAGGAAGTTTTGCTGCATATAAAGATCTCATTACCCCAATAGTAACTGAAAATGTCAGACATGCTGGTGTTCCCAGCTGAGCTTACAGCCAAGGTTAGGGACATGACCATACTTTGCCAATCAGACATACCCACCCCTGTCTTTCATTGGAAGCTAATGTCATGAAGAGGAAGGAAATGCTCAGGATTGATTATGTGGACAGATAGTGGTAGAGCAAATTTGAATAGTAGCTTCTAGAATGTAGTGTTGGTGGCATCTGTGGTGAACCCAAGACTAATGGTGGCTTCACTGAAATAGTTAGATCTGCTTTAAGATTTTTTAGTACTTTCCTTTAGTACTTCCTCAAATCCTGGTTCTTTGTTCCTTTAAGAAATTCTCTGAGCTCTCCAATATTTTTGTAATAAGTTCCTTTTCAGTTAAAATGTCAGAATTGGTTCCTGTAGCTTGTAAGTAATAACACTTTCTGTTTCTGTCTATCAGGATCTAGTCAGAAAAATAACCCTTTGGGTCTTTCAAAAAGATGGGATTGCATACAGACAGTTGGCTAAAAGGACAGTGGAAAGAATAGGAAGCCCGATGAGGAAAAAGGAGGCAACCTGAAGATTAGTAATAGCTGAAAGCTGCTCTCGCACCCAGGCTGGAGGTTCAGTGAAGGTAAGGTGTTACTGGAGCTCACTGTCTTACAGGATGCAGAACCACTGTAGTGGCTGCATGGAAGAGCTGTTCAGTAGGGTTGTAAGTAAACAGATGCTAGAGGGTAATACAGAACAGACTAGGGGAGAGCCAGGAAAATATCTGAAAGTCAACAGGTAGTTTACATGCACACATAATAGGAGCTCAAATACTTTTTGACTGATTGAATGAAGAAATCAGGAAGAGAGCTGGGATCAGAACCTTATGCCAACTCTTAAGGATACTCCTAAAAGTTCTCCTAAGGCGAAGCAATCGGAGAGATAGGAAGAAAACCAGCAAGGGTAGCGTCTTGTAAGCCATAGTTCTAAAGCACTCAAATCTGCCAGACTCCTAACTGGATTCCCACCAAATAGACCTCTGAATTATTCATTGAGTCTAGACAGGAGACTCAGAGCGATTATCCATGAGCTCTGGGTATCATAGCTTCTAATCCAGGCTATTCCCTGGGTAACTTGAGTTATTAAGTGAGGATAATAGTGCTTACCAACTTTAGTTGGGCAAGGTGAGATGCAATGAATAAAGATTTTTAAATACTTTGCATAATAGAGAAAGCAGCAGAATCTTAGTTGATAAACAGGAGATAAACGCACTTGCTCTCACAGTCGGAATTTATAGACTCTTCTGTATGGCTTACATGAATAAATGGAATGTATTATCTTTGTTAGTGGCAGTACTGCCTCACTGCCTAAGAGAAAACAAAGGTCTGTGAAGTTTCTGAGAAGGAATGTGGTATAAAAAAGAATAGAATTTTTCCTTTCCTTATTTATCTCTACCTCTACTATTATTTAGTTTTTTATTTGAGAAATGCAAAGAATTTATATATATATGTATATGTATGTATATATATATATGTATGTGTAATATATATATATGTGTATATATATATATATA
>NW_006159849.1:3605035-3628339 GCF_000334495.1 Tupaia belangeri chinensis
ATATGGTGTTCTACATGATGTTTTGAGATATGTGTCAATTGTGGAATGACTAAATCAAGCTAATTAACATATACATTATTCCACACAGTTATATTGTTTTTTATGGTAAGAACACTTAACATTCACTCTTGGCCATTTCTAAGACTACAATACGTTGTTATCAACTATAGTCAAAATGTTGTGCAACAGATCACTTGATCCTCTTCTTCCTGTCTCACTGAATCTTTAGATCCTTGATCAGTGTCTTTCCAATCCCTGCCTCCCTTCAGTCCCTCGTATCTACCCTTCTACTCTCTGCTTCTATGAGTTCAACATCGTTAGATTCCACATATAAGTGAGAGCCTGTGGTATTTGTCTTTCTGTGCCTAGCTTATTTCTCTTACACTGTTTTGAGTTCCTACATGTTGTAGCAATTTATAGTACTTCCTTCTTTTTGAAGGATGAAAAATATTCCATTGTGTATATACACCACATTTTCCTAATCCATTCATTCATTGATGGGCACATCTCTTGAGTATTGTGAATAATACAAGAACATGGAAGTGCACATACCAAAAAGAGCAAAGATGTAAAGATTTAAGGTTCGGGCAGGCAGACTTCTTTTTTTTTTTAGAGATTTTTGCTATAGGGTATGTGCGCTTGCCAGACAGAGAGAAACAGAGAGAAAGAAAGTGAGAAATCGCTCCCCAGGGGGGATGGACATGCCACAATCCCTTCTTCTCCATTCTCCTCTCAGGATCTTGGGCACTCACACACACGTACCGGCATGAGTTTAAGCTACCGGGTCTGGAACTCAAACCACAGTCGACTACATGGCAGTCCAGCAACAAAGCCATTATGCTAACTGCTGGTCCCAGGCAGACTTCAGTTTAATCTCAGTACTGTTGGTTATTAACCTTGCAATCTGAGACATATTTTAAATGGGTCATTGATGCAGACAAATGCCCTTGACACCTGGATGTTCACAGCCATTGGGATGCTCATAGCTTGGCTTGGCTTGAAAATTTCCTATGGAGCTCAGACATATTTGTTTCTTTATGTTCTAAATGGGTATCATCATAATAATGCCCAGCTTACAGTTCTGAGAGATTTGATTTTTTTTTTTTTTTTTTTTTTTTTTTAATGAGCAAAGCTGCTAACAAAGTCCAGCACAGGAGAGGCACTTAATAAATATTTTTTCCTCTTTCTCAATCTTTCTTCTTTTTATCATAACTTTTACCTAGGGGAAAATATGAGAAGGTAAACTGAAACACTTTTCCAGATTAAAACCAGCATAATTATGGGAAGATATTTAAAGGAATGAAAGCCCAAAACTCAGTACTCCTGTTCCTTTTTGAAAGTCCCCAAATCCATAGATATAATGCATTTAAAGTCATTTGGTCAATATTTAGTTGGTACGATCTGGCTCCATACCAAATAGTTAAGGAAGCTGAGTCCCACATAGCCAATCTCATGGTTTTAATCCAAACAGATGGCTTGAAAAATACCCTGGGCGTATGTTTGTGCCCCAAATTCCAACAGGAAGAAGAAATAGAGAATGGTGACAATGCCCCACTAGGGGATACTTTTACCCTCTCCCTGAATTTTCTTTGCCTCTCTTTGGCAATCACATGCACTTTCTAGCAAATTAGAAAAACAATAATAGGGACAGTAGGTGATGTGGAGGTTAAGGTGCTGGACTCTTACATGGCCAACCACAGTTCGAGTCTCAGAACCAGTAACTTAAAAATTACTGTGGGTATGTGCGTGTGCCCAAAGTTCCAAGAGGAGAATGAAGGAGAGGGGGTTGCAATGTGATTTCTCACTTTCCCTCTCTTTGTCTCTTGTCTGTCTCTCTCACAAGTGCTAATAACCTATGGCAAAAACCTAAAACAACAACAAAACAATAATAGTAAATGTTAAAAAAAATTCACCTGAATTTCTTTTACTTTTTACAAAATCCTCACTTCCTAGGGCTGCTACCATATTTGTAGTTTTTTGCTTATATTGGGTGGGCAATGTTATTCTCAGGTGGTGTCTTGGTGTTTCTGTAACTAGAGCAGGGAGTCCCTATGACTGTATCACAGAGACTCTTCCAGACCCAGCTGGAAATACTGCCTCAAGGCCTGTGGCAGAGGACCTGAGCCTCTGCTGTGGGTCAGCAGCAGCTAGGAGTGTTGCCAGGTTACCATACAAAACACAAGACCCCTGGGTTTCCCTCTGGGTTTCTAGAGCAGCTGCCTCTAGTTTGGCTGTTCAAATTTTAGCTCCTTCACTGAAATCCAAACACATTTGTCCCCCAGGCAGCAAAATGCCTTGTGTAGTGACTGGTCTGTGGTTGTATCCAGATCTTATCACACTGTGATAGCTGAGGACCTCAAGGTGATCTGCTGAGGAGTGGAGATAAACCTCCAATGATGGGTCACTAAAGTAGACCAGTCCCCTTGAAACCTGTATGTTCACAGTCACTGTGATGTGCATAGCCTGGCTTGGGAACGTCCTGTGGTACTTAGACAAACTAAGGCCTTGCTTAAGGCCTGTATTCTCTCTCACTTGGGCAACCCATATGGCTTCTTTTTCACCTTTCTGATTGTCCTTTGGCAGATCTTTTTTCACCCATTTAATTCTGAGTACAACAAAGATATTTTTCCCTTTATTTTTTATCAGTCACCTACTTTTTTTAATATATGAAAAGAAATTTTATAAAGAAATTTTATTATTTTATTACATAACCTATTAGTGAATACACCACATGGGGTTTTCTTAAATGACAAATGAGATACATTTCTGATTCCTCTGAGAGTCTCGATGTCATCTATCTCTTGGAGGGCCCAGTTTCTTATGATGTCTACGATACTGTCCATGACAATACCAACGGTGCTTGGTAGTAAAGAACATTTTGCTAAGTTGCTCTATCATGGGTCCTTGCTCAAGGTGTTCACTTTTCTCTTCTAACCTGGACTTCAGCACTTAATCATGTGTTTCTTCATTATTATGCACAGGATCTGTTCTAGGGATGGATTTTTTATGTGCATATGTAGTGTCCACAGACGGGTGGTAGCACACTATCGTCCTGCCATCAGATGTCCACTTCCCAATTATAGTCAACTGGAAGAGAAGAATATGTAGATTCATGACAAACACAATATAAAGCTCCATTTTAGGTTGGAAGGAAATGTTTTAAGATGGTTGTCTTTGATATCACACATTTTATTGCTGCTACTGCCATGGTGAATCAAGAGGCTTCTTAGGTGGCACAAAAAAAGTTGTTCCAAAGAGAAATTGCTTTTAAAATCTGCTTTTAGACAAAGTACTTTTCAACCCTTGACAGATCGTCACTGCAAGTCTGCCATCTTGTCTCAATCGGGATCCTACGAGACACTCTCAGTCATCTGCTTTTAAATGTCAGTTTTATATTGTGACTTTCTCTTTCAGAAAGCATCATTCAAACCAAATTTTTTTTTTTTTTTTTTTTTTACTTTTCTGACTTTGTATTTTATTTTATTTTTTAAACAGGGTCTCAATATCTCATGATCCTCCTGTCTCAACCTTCCTAGTAGGTAACTACACAAGAAAAGTAACTCTCTACACAAGAAAATCTATCACATAATACATCAAATAATCTTTTTTAGAGATCTCTTTCTCCTGCTTTTCTAGTTGCATCTAGATTGCATGTTTTCTAATCCTACACACAATTGTCATATAAATATTTGTTTTTATGGGACCAGCAGATGGCATGATGGTTACATTGTTGTACTCCCATGTAGTTGACCACAGTTTCAGTCCCAGACCCGGTGGCCTAAAACTCATGCTAGGGGTGTATGTGTGTGTGTGTGTGTGTGTGTGTGTGTGTGTGTGTGAAAAATCCCAAGAGGAGAAGGTATTATGGTGTGGCCATCCCCCATAGAAGGTGATTTCTTTCTGTCTCTCTGTCTCTCCAGCAAGCACACACACCCGATAGCAAAAATCTCTCTTTAAAAAAAATACTTATTTTTATTGTTCTCTAGGGAATTTCTTTCATATTTCTTGAGTATTGATTCTTTGTTGTCTGGATGTCATTTCTTCTTTCTTGGTTTACATCATAACTTGCTTTGGGTGAAGCCCATCTTGTAAAAGACTTCTTGAGAAAAGGTGCATTAGTGGTAAAGTTTTAGATCTTAAATGTCAGAAAATGTTTGCATGTTCTCTTGGTAGCACTGGGTATAATATTCACTGTCACTCTTAATCTAGATCATTTTATCTGTAGGTCAAGAAATTATTTTCTTTATGAAACTTTCACTGTCTTACTGTTATACTACAATTTTAAGACAGTAGTGAATTTTTCTGATTTATTGTGCTAGTGCTCAATAGGCCTTTTAAATCTTTGTTCTTCAAGTCCAGAAAATGGAAAGGAGTTCTACAGTCTTTTTCTCTTGTTTTCTTTCTTTCTTTTCTTTATTTTTCTTCCTTTTACTTTTGTGCTATAGGGTGCACGAGCTTGCTGCAGAGGAGAAAGAGAAAAAGAGGGAGGGAGAAAGAGGAAAAGCAAGAAAGCACCCTCCAGGGTGAATGGCCACGCCATAATCCGTTCTCCTCCATTCTCCTCTCAGGAGTTGGGCATGTGTGCATATGCTCCCACATGTTTTTCAAGCTGCTGGATCAAAACTCAAAAACACAGTCTGCCATGTGGGTCCCAGCCACTTTAACTACCATGCCACCAGTTGGCCCAATCTTTCTCCTGATAGTTTTTTTTTTTTTTTTTTTTTTTTTTTTTGAGAGAGATTTTAGCTATAGGGTATGTGCACTTGCCAGAAAGACAGAGAAAGACAAAAAGCAAGAAATCACTCCCCAGGGGGGATGACCATGCCGCAATTCCTTCTTCTCCATTCTCTTCTCAGGATCTTGGGCACGTGCACACACGTGCCCAGCGTGAGTTTAAGCCACCAGGTCTGGGACTCGAACCATGGTCCACTACATGGGAGTCCAGTGACATAGCCATTACACCAACTGCTGGTCCCTGATAGCTTTCTTTTTCTGGATTCCATTGATAGGATGTTGGGCCTCCTCGATTGGTCCTCTGGTTCCACCTCTTTTCTACTTTTTTTGTATTTGTTTACTTTTTTTAAGAGGTAAAGAGAGAGAGAGAAACAGACACCACTAGTAGGGCCTTCATGCTGTGATTCATTCTCAATCTCAAGTCATCCAGATCATGGGCACATGTGCAGACACCTGACATGTACAGGAAGGTCTCAGGATACAAGCCTGGGTCCTTCTTATGTGGGTCCAGCATCACAGAGCATTCTGTTCTGCTGCACCACTGGCTGGCCCATCTTCTATTTTTGCCTTAAGATTTTAAGAGATGATTTCTTTTTTTCTTAATAGCATACTGACCTTGTTTAAAAAAATAGTTTATCTTATGTCTCTGAGGTCAGTAAGTACAGTTTGATTAAAGCTTTCATCTTTTGAGTATGTTGTCTCTGTTTCTTTTGCGTTTCCTTCCTTTTTCCTGCTTTGATGTCTTTATCTTTTATGCTGAGGCTTTCTTCAAATGTCAGGTAATCCTTGGCCATCTATTTATATTTTAAATGTGAGGTAAAAAAGAAATGTTGATAAAGTTCTGTATGCTTAGAGTTGGCTCGTTAACTGTAAGGTGCACTACACACAGGGTAACTGGGTAAGGAACTGGCTATTTAGTTGAGAGAGTTCTAAATGTCAGTACCTACAGGTCTTTGCTCTGGGGACAATTGGATATTTATTTGCATTAAATTGTATTAAAGTTTTGAGAAGATTGAGATAATTTATATTATACCATCATAAAGAACTTGTAATTCAATGTTAGATAAACTTGCTGCTATTTCTGTAACTTGGACTCCACCTCTCTGCCATATTGCTTGTATCATCTTTTCTCTATTTTCCAGAGAGACAGACAGAGAGAGAAAATGAGAAATCACTCCCCTAGGGTAGATAGCCACACTGGCAATTCCTTTTCCTCCTTTCTCCTCTCAGGCTTTTGGGTATGCACACACACTTGTTCTTCAGGCCACTGGGTCTGGGATTGGAACCACAGAGTTAGCCATGTGGGATCCAACACTTTAACCACCATGCCACCTGCTGGCCCAATTATTATTCATTTTATAGTGTAGAGTCATTTGGTTTATGTTACCCTTGTCCTCAGAACTTGCTTTCTACTTCTACTTACATTTACCAATTACTTTACTGAATAAAAATAGTTCTATCAAAAAGAAGAATTATTGTTGAGGTTTATGCTATGTATCAAAACATCAGTTGTGGAGTTAAAGACTCTAATGACTCTAATAGTTATATGATGGCTAGGAATGAACCTAACTTTCGGAGAGGTGCCAGCTTATTGCCTGTAGTTCAATTCTACTCATTTAGATAATTACATTTCTTTTGAAGTATATCAACCTACTTGTTCCAGGGACTGCTAAAACCACATTTATCTATCCTCTTGATGAATATGCTTGAAATTTCCTGTGTCTTTGAACAGAACACTTTCTTCTTTGTAAAAGAAAAGTTCTGTCTAATGACTTTTAATTGAACTCTCCAGACCCTCAGGCAAACTTATTGTTAAGGCCCCTCTCTAGCCCTTAGGTGGTATAGGAATATGAATGTGCTGATATAGCTAGACTCTTCCTTTATGTGGAATGAAATGCTTCAGTTTTTGTTCCGGTCTTGCTCTAGACCTCTCAGTAGCATTTGATACATTGTATTGCCCTCTGTTTGCTTGAAGCTTCTGTGAATACCACAGTCTCCTGGGTTTTATTCAATCTCCTAGCACCTTGGCCACATTTTTCATTCTCCTTTACTAGGTCCATCTCCTCAACTTGACCTCCAATGTGAGAATGCCTCTGGATCTGTACTCACCCTTTCTCCTCTGTCTACCTGGTCTCTTTACATGCTGATTACTCCCAAACCTTTACCATTCATTATTTTGTATCCCCAGGACTCCTGACTCAGGTTGCCTACTTGCCATCTTCACACAGAGGTTCAATAGACATCTAACACTTCCCATGACCAATACAGAACTCTCAAGTCCCTCCCATCTGCACACACCCTAATTACCTCTTACATACCTCTTTTCTTTCCATTTTGAAAAATGATACCAACATCCGGCACTTGCTTGAGACGAGAATCTTCTCTTTCATTTAACCTATAAGTCATTTATCTATAAACACTGGTGATTTTAACTCCAACTAATATCTTGAATCTGTTCAGTTTTCTACATTTTCATAACTAATACCTTGAAGATATTGTACTATTTCTTCTAGTCTACTGTATTACCTTCTTTCCTTGTATTTCTACTTGTAACCCTGAACATAGCAGCCAGAAAAAAACTTTTAAAAGCATAATTAGAGCCAGCCAGGTGGTGTAGTGGTGAAGGCAGCTGGATCCATCATGGTCAACCATACAGTCAAGTCCCAGACCTAAGGAGTTTGAAAAACATACTGGGTGCAAGCACACATATGCCCAAAATACCAACAGGAAAATAGAGAAGGGATTGTAACATGGCTACTCCCCCTTGGGAAGTGATTTCTCATGTTTTTTCTCTCTCTTTAGCAAGTGCATACTCCCTATCTTACTAAAAATGTAAACAATAGGTAAAAAAATATATAAATTATATCATGTCACAGTTTAACATCCTCTAGAAGTTTCTGTCACTAACTAACTCCCCATCCCCAGCTTTCCATGTCTTACAGAGCCCTGCATATACTAGCTCTTGCCTACTAACATTTTATTTGGTTCCTCATAACAGCAGGGTCATCCTTTACCTTTGAACCACCTCTTCTTGGGCTGAAATAAATATACTTCACATCCTCATGCATGGCATTCTTTCTTTTATTTTTACTTCACCTAATGTTACCCTGTCTGAGAGTCCTTCCTTGGGTGCTCATGTAGAGTATCTATTCAGTCATTTTCTTTCCCATCAGCCCATTTTAATTCTAGGGATAACATTTATGTGAAATATTACCTAATAGTTTTCTTCTTTACTTGTTTATTGTCTGTGTGTCCCACTAGAATATAAACTCCTGAGAACAGTGACCTTATCAATCTCATTACATATAGTATATTAGAGTCGGACTAAGAAAAAAACTCATGCCTCTTTATTGGATTAACAGATGGGTAAAAGGCACATTAGCAGCTATCTAGTCCAACTTCTTTATTTTTAGCAGTGAGAAAACTAGAAGCCAGAAACAACTTGCAAAGATCATGTAGACAGTAGGATATTGGCCTATTTAAAATGTGTTCATTGTTATAATGATCTCAACTCTATTCCCACAATAACTTTAAAAATACACTCTTGGTTCTACCAATTTGATCATTGTCTCCCAGAACCAGAGATAGCATTCAGTCTCATTGAAGTAAACATTCTCTTATGTCGGTTGCAAGTCATTGGTCATTTGTAGCCTGAGACAGCAACACACAGTTTTCAGAACTCATATTTTGACCACAGCCTCCTGTTGACCCACATTTTTACTGAACCACATAATTGATTGTGATCCTGCATAGGGTAGAATTATAAACATTTTTTTTTTATTGTAATGGACAGGTAACAGGGTAACTATGGTTTGGTGGGAAGAGCTTTCAACTTGGAAACCTGTCTTTTCACCCATTTCTGTTGCTCAGAAACTGTCTTACCTTAAGCAAGCCCTTAACACTCTAGGCCACAATTTTGTCACCTACCCACCCTTCTTCTGAGTGAAAAAAAAAAACAAAAACAAAGATAAAAATGACACACATACTCTCTCTCTAGAATAACATATATTAAAATTCACTTCACAAAGTTCATAGTTTGATTATATGAGCTCATTAATATGAACTGTTTTTCTAAGTTTAAAATCTTTTACAAATATAAGCAATAAAATATAAGGGATCACTCACATTAATCCATTTATAATAAATTAAATGAACAGCCATCAGTAACTGTAATTTTAAAAAGTCCTTGTTTTATGTCAAACTCTCAGAACAACTATCTTCTTATCCAGTAACCTTTGAATGATTTCAATTTGTTGCTTTAAATGAACATCTATGTTCATTATAACCAATCCAAACAATATAAATTGAAATTTTTACCTTTAACCCCAAAATTTCAACCCCATCAACATAAGTAGTTAACGTTGGCTTCCTATTTTTGACCATTGGTAATAGCAATAGCTACTATTCATTTAGTACTTGACAATGAGTCAGACTGTTACAAATACTTTATACGTTAATTTTGATGTTCACAGTAACCCTGTGGTTCTGTTTTTTTTCATCTTATATGTGAGCTAACTGAGGCACAGAAATGGGAAGCTATTTCCTCATTATCACACAACTAGACATAGACATTTGAGCTTAGGCCATCTGACTTCAAAGTCTATCTTCTTAATTACTACAAATCAACATATCTTAGATACATTTCCATTTGAACATACAGAGACCTGCATAGTTCTAGTACCTACAGAATAGTCCTTTGTATAACATATCTTTCTTTACCAGTTCCCACCTGATGAGAATTTTAGTCTCTTCCAGTTTTTCCTTCATTAAAAATAAACTGTAAAAGATAAAAATAAAATATTAAGCCACCATGAATAATCTAGGGCTTTTGTATTTGTCTGTGGGGGTAAATTTCTAGAAGTGGATAGCTGTTGGACACGTACATTAACTTTTCTGAGTGATAGCCCTAAATTGTCTTCTATAATGAATAATATTTTCATCCGGAGTTGACAGACCACCAGAATCACTGAGCTGAGCTGTTATTTCTATATGTCTCCCTTCTGCTTTAGTTTTTTTTTCTTTTTTAATCTGATTGTTCTGCTGGTTGACAAAGAAATTTACTGAATGGTAAACACAACATTTTGGGAGAGGTCCTCATATCCTGATGAGGTAAATCTCTGCTCCTGAAAATGGAGTAAGCAGGCATCTGGTGACCTCTCTGCCTATCCTGACTGTTGTCCAGAGTCTCTGGAAGAATTATGAGGCTGTTCACCTTGGCTCAACCTGAGATCTACTGTGACAGATTTATTGACTCTCAAATATTTATCCAAGCAGAATATCTAAACCAATTTAAGATTTCACTCCAGAAAGAGAGCAAGATGAGAACTGTGAGGAGTGAAACTCCATACAGATGTAACTCCGCCCCATCTCCTCCTCGCAAACTTCTTAAGATACGGGACTCATCATTTCTTTCCAACGTAAAGCCTTTTTTCTGTCAAACTCTTTCTTGGTCCATTGGTATGTGAAAAGTACATTGGTGAAAAATTAACAAGACTATTCACTCAGCTACCACTTCATTTATTATTCATTTTGTAAGGGAAAATATTGAATCTGATAGGGTACCTGCCTCTAGGAAACTTACTGTCTTTGCCAGCTTTTCTAGGAACAGAATGTGGAGCAACAGGCTTCAATTTAAAGAAGAGGGAATTCAGAGCACCAGGAAGAGTGTAAAAGGAAGATCAGTGCTAATATTATCTCCTTTTTTTTCTTGATGAGGAAATGAAAGCTTAGAGAGTAAATTACTTGGCATAGTTTACTTAGATACCAAGTGGGGAAGTCACAGCTCAAACTCTGGCTCCAGTTATAAGAGGTCATGTATTCTCTACTGCACTCTTCAGTGTTCTCCAAATATGACTCAGTCAGGTTACTAGTTCCTTCTCCTTGGCATATTGGCAGCCTTCTATGTGCTCTTGGCACAAAGAAATACTAGATGGAATATCATGATGCTATTTTCTATACATATCCAAGAAAGAGAGACACAGAGATAGAAGAAGGAAGAGGTGGAGGGGTAGAGAGACAGAGTTGGAAAAGGGGGAGAGAAGGGAGAGAGACAAGAGAAAAAAGAAAGAAAATCAGGAAGAAGGGGACTGATCATCAGAATCTCCTGAGAAGCATATTTAAACATAATAGAGTGGTTCTACCCTAAATGCTATGTGTAGGTTCAGAAATATCCATTTAACAAAAGCCTCTTGGGTCATCAAGTAGGTATAAAAACTCTTGGGTTCCCTGGTACCATGTACAGAAGCTCACATATATGTACACATACTCATAGTCTCTTATCACACACCTTAGTTGAATTTGTCCCTCCACTGAAAAACAAGTGCAAAGATTGGAACCATAGTCACTGCTAATTTCTAGAGTCAATTATTTTTTGTTTTTGTTTTATTTTTTTTTCAATAATCTCTAGAGGAACTATGTTAATTGGTGCCAAAAGATGATCCAAAAAGAACAAGAAGGAGTTAATAAAAGTATTTTTGACCTCAGTTTCATTTTTGTTTCTATCTTTGCCAATGTATGCATGACTAGGATTGGAGGACATGTTGTTGTGGCCCAACCCTCCGGAATCTTGTGTGTTTGTAGGATGAGATGAATGAATGTTTCCATGTTTATGGAACATTTGGCAAGATACAGTTTCTATCTTCCTTGATATTTCATTTCAATACAAAAAAAGACATCTTAACTCAGAATACCAAATGTTTAGTCCACTGTGCTTCATGGACATCTGTTCTCAGATTAATGGTTGTTTATTTGATTGCCATAATAAAAGCTAATTCTACATTAAAATAATACTGGGTGTAATTTGAATATTTAACTGTACTTTTGTACTAGTAGCACCACTCCTTTTTTTTTTTTTTTTTGAGAGTTTTTTGCTATAGTATGCATGCACTCGCCAGAAAGACAGAGAAAGACAGAGAGACAGAAAGCAAGAAATCACCCCCCAGGGTGGATGGCTCCACACCGCAGTCCCTTCTCCTCAATTCTCCTCTCGGGATCTTGGGCACGCACGCACACATGCCCGCACACATGCCCAGCCTGAGTTTAAAGCCACTGGGTCCAGGACTCGAACCACAGTTGACGACATGGGAGTCCAGTGACATAGCCATTACACCAAGTGCTGGTCCCATAGTAGGACCACTCCTAGAAGTACATCTTAAATACCCCTCCCCCCAGACACACAAAGTTGTATATTAAGAGATGTTCATTCCATCATTAAATACATGTAGGTGAAAACAGAAGTCTCTAGAAGAGATGGATGGCACAGAGATCTTGGCACCACTGTTCCAGATTCATGTAACAATGAATTGGAGCTTCTTGTACATATACGGTGTTTCTCTTCTTTCAATAGAGAATATTTGATAAATAATGGTATATGCACACAACAGAACTATGCCAATATAAAAATTATGCTGTGAATAGGAAGTTCACCAAAACCAAAACCAAAACACAAATGTGCTACTTTCCCAAAGAAAATTTTTTCAGTTGTATTTGCTTGCTTATTTATTTTTGTTTTGCATTTTTTAATTTATTTTCATTTACTCACGTCTTTATGGTGTACAACATTTCTTTTTCCAGCACAAATACTATGCATGTCAGTCAGAACGAAGATATTACTATATACATTATTATCAGCAAATACCTTTTCATTTTTTGGTCAATTAAGCATACTTTTACCTTCCCATTTCCTCTCCCCCTCCTTTCCATACTATACTTTTTTTTGCCCACATTTTATTGATTTACAAAAGATCTTAAACTAAAAATATGGACAAACCTAGAATCTAGTGACAAGTGCACTGTAATTTTCTTCTGAAACTTTTTTTTTTTCTCTCCATTCCCTCTTTTACTAAAGAAAGGTATAAACTAACTTATTTGCAAAAAAAAAAAATTAGGTTAATCTCAGTTTGGTCTGTTATTTGCCCAAAGCCCCATAAGAACTCAATTTCTGATGGAAGGCAACAGATACTATTTGTATTTGTATTATAGAACTTATGCAAATAACCATTCTGCCACAAAATAAGAATGCTCACAAATATTTTCCAATTGCAAAGGGATCAAGAAGGGAAAAAAGTTCTTCAATTAAAAATTTTTTTAACAAATTGCTGAACTTATAAACAGCTCAAAAGAAAATCCTTAAATCTGGGAAACAAATCAAAGAAGAAAATCAGTAATGCTTTAGACAAAAGTCGTAGAATTCTATTTCACCAGTTCAGTCTTACGTAATCTCTCTTTTGCTGAATTTATAGTATTTCTGTGGTCTGATCTTTCTGTTTAAATCCTGGAAGTTAACATTCAAGCTTATTATTGATATTTCCAAACATGCCCCTACCATTAAGTTGGCCCTTTTTTGGTCATTTTTTGTTCTCTTATTTCTATCTGACTTTAGTTTTCCTGGTATAGCATTCTCTTCACAACTTCGCAAAGATCTGGTCTGGTGTTAGTAAATTCCTTCAGATTTTTTTTTTTTAATCTGAGAATGTTTCAGGCTTTCCTCCCCTATGACAGATAACCTTGCCAGATATAGTTTTCTTGGTTGAAATTGGTTTTCACTCAACTCTTTGAATATATTTTCCCATTCTTTCCTTTCATTGTTTCCAACATTACCCTGATGGGATATCCTTTAAAAGCAACTTGACGTCTCTCTCTTGCCAATGTTAGTATCTTGTCTCTATCTGTGGATTTGGCCAATCTGGCTATGATGTGCCTTGGAGAAGATCTTGGACTGATTCTATGTGGGGTCCTTTGTATTTCTTGGGTCTGTATATTAGAATGCCTCTTCAGGTTTGGAAAGTTTTCTTCCAGGGTTTCATGGAAGATTATGAATGCCCTGATTAATTTCTTCACCTTCAGGGATACCAATTATCTGGATGTTAGGGCATCCAATGGTATCTAGTATTACCTGTATATTATTCTCAATTTTTTTAGTTTTTTTTCTCAGTCTTTTTGGTAAATTTTTCTTTCAGAGGTTCTGTCTTTCTACATTTGAGATTCGATCTTCTGCATGATTGAATCTGGATTATGAATGCCCTGATTAATTTCTTCACCTTCAGGGATACCAATTATCTGGATGTTAGGGCATCCAATGGTATCTAGTATTACCTGTATATTATTCTCAATTTTTTTAGTTTTTTTTCTCAGTCTTTTTGGTAAATTTTTCTTTCAGAGGTTCTGTCTTTCTACATTTGAGATTCGATCTTCTGCATGATTGAATCTGCTTTTAATACTTTCAAGGGAGGTTTTGATATCCTGTATTACAAACTTCATCTCTATAAGTTCTATCTGATTTTTTTTTTATATAGTGTGTATTTCCACTTTCAGATGGTACTAGAACTTCCTCACCTTCTGGAACTTATTGTCTCTTTTTATTGCATCTTCTGGAGTTTTGTCGTCTCTCTTTTCTTGAATCACTGTTAACTTTGTCACTATATAAATTCTTTATATGACATTGCCATGAGTTCTATTGTATAGCCTGTCGATGATGAGGAGCTGTTCTTTCCCCTTGAGGGAGAGATATTTTCTTGGTTTCCCAAATTTCTTGTGCCTCTGTGGTGGTTTCTGGTCATCTGATGGGTTATATGTTACTTCCTATTTTTTTGGAGTTAATTCTGAGTGTTAGAGGAGATGACCTGCAATATTCCTGTAGTTTCATTTCTCTGATCCTCACCAAGCAACCTTCACTTGTGTCAGTGGAACTGGATATTACAAAGGCCTCACGGTTTCTAGGGAATAGGTGTACCTGGGCTGAGCTGCGGGGTTCCAACTGAGAATTCAGAGAAGTATGGGAGGAGATGAGCCACACTCACTGCAGCTCCGTATTTTCCCTGCTGCACGCTTTGCAGTCTCTCTTCTCTGATTTTTAGTTATTTAGTGGTATATTTACGTTTGACAAATTTGTTGGAAATTTCTGTTACTCTAAACTTGTATGCTTCACTTTACTGTGAGGTACTTCTGTGCCTATTTCTCCTCTACTACTGTGTTTTACAATGTGGTTTCCAGAGAAAGAGATTTGAATTCAGATTTACAAAGATGAGTTTCTCCCTTTCTGTAGCAGTTCAGTGGGGGCTGAGGTTTTCTATGACCCTAAAAGTATTCAGATGTTTCATTACTGTGCACCTAGACCTGCTTAGACACTCAGTGTGTGGAAGCTGAGAAGCAAGAAGGGAAAGTCAGGTAAAAGAAAAGAAAAAGAAAAAAGGTAAAAGAAGACAAAAGAAAAGAGAGAGAGAGAGAACAACAACAACAACAAAAAAAAACAATGAAGAGTGAAAAAGCAATTTCTTTTTTAAAAAATGCAAAAAAAAAATGAAAACTGCACAATGTACTAGTGCACCATGTGAAATGGGCAGTGCTGAGTCCACCTCAGATGCACATGGATTCTGAAATTAATATTTCCATAAAGATGGAAAACTTTTGAGAGGCAGAGAGAGACAGAGACTGAAAGAAGACAGAGATCCTCCTACCTTGTTTTGCTCAGCGTTGGACTGGAAGGAGCAGTTTGGGGCAGAGGCTTAGGCTTTCTGGTTAAAGGGTAGAACTGGGTCCACCTCAGATGCACATGGATTCTCGCTTTGCTTGGTGTTGGGGGGAAGAAGAGGTTTTGGGCCTCAAAGAAATGTTTAACCTCCTTAGTAATAGAGGAAATAGTAAAATTTTATTTTTAGTTATCATAGTAACACATAGATTTTTAAAAATGTAATTAATAAAACCCAGTATTGGTGAAGTTGTAGAGAAATGAGCACTACTATTCTGTTGGTAATACATACTTTTTATATAGAAATTTGGCAATATGTAGCTGAAGCCTTTAAAAATCTGTAATTTTTTTTTTTTTTTGCTTAGCAATTTTTTGTGAATTTAGTGGTTGGTTGTGGGAATTTTTTTTTTTTTTGCTTAGCAATTTTATGTGAATTAAGTGTGTGTGTGTGTGTGTGTGTGTGTGTGTGTGTGAAAGAGAGAGAGAGAAAGAAAGAGTATTTTTAAGTTTGGACAAGAGTAGTATATTTATATTCTGAAAAAGTGAACTAACTTAAATGGCAAGAAATAGGAATTATTTTTTTTAAATATGATGTTATATAAGGGAATATAAGAAAAATAACCACAGACTATAGGTATAAAACATTACAATATAGCCCTGGAAGTAAAAAAAATAATAATTTTGTTAAATTATAGATAAAAACACATAGAAAATATCAAGAAATAAGTATACTTAGAATGGATAATGATTACCTCTCAGTGGTAGGGACTTCTGGGTGGTTTTAATTTTGTCTGTATTTTTCATAGTACTTTATATACACTTTGCAACAAAATATTAGTATTTTAGTAAAAAGCAAAATAGAAATTTATGATTATAAAAGCTTTTCACAATATGAGATAGTGTTAAATACATAAAAGATGGTTATTTTATGATAACAACTATGTAGAATTGTAGAAGGGGAAGGAAAGGAAATAAGGGGAAGAGGAGAAAAAAGCAAAGGGGAAAATTTCTCCTAACAGCCATTTTTCCGGTCAGTAAAATTTGTAGAAAATATTTTCTACTTTTACAGATTGTCATACAGTGTAATATATTACCAATGTTATACTTAGAAAAACTAGAAGGAAAATCATTTTAGATTTTAACTAAGTAGTTAGAATCTGTTTTCTTTTATACACCTCTCTACTGTATCAAGTATCTGTAGTCTTCAAGTTTCTGGGCTCCAATTAAGCCACTGCATTTAGTTAATTTACATAAAATATTTCTACTGAATTTATTATCTCGACCAGTGAAAACAGACTTTTCTAGAATCCTCTCATGAGTCTAGGATTATCCTTGCTCATCTCCACTTGGCATTCCATCTGTCTCCAGAGGGGATGGAGCACTGCAATGAGATCTTGGCACCTCATCCAGACCCACGTTGCAGTACATTTGCTTTTTGGCTTGCACTCCTCGCACATATGCTTTGCCTTTCCGCTTTCAAGCAGAGGGCTCCTTGCCTGCACCAGTCTGGATGTCAGCAGGTGGCCTGCTGGCCCCCAAAGCTTTCTGCATGAATTACTATGTGTGGTTTCTGCACATCGAGACTTGGCAGCAGCACACACACACACCTCCCTTGCTCCCTGTCACCCCCCTCCATATTCCATTAGAAGTCATCCAGATTTTTGGCTTGGATATTGGGCCAACGCCAGGCTTTCCTCAAAGAATCACCTAGTTTCCATTTGCTAAGATATCAAACCCTACTCCCTTTTCCGGATAAAGTCTGTGTCCCAGTCACTCCAACTCCTGACTCTTCCTCTCTACTTCTAACTCCACGTAGCTTATCTTGTCATTCTATGACCTCAGGATCTTTTGCAGCTTCCATCACATTCAGGATAATGTTTGCATTCCTTAGATGGCAAGCAGGGTCTTCCCTCAACTTAACCTCTCAACCTTCACCTCCATCACACACTTCTCGCTCTTCCTCTCTGTTGCAAGGTTTCTGGCATGACCTGCTTTCTCACTCATGTATGCTTTTCCACATTCTGTTCTTTCTGCCTTTTCCACTTTGTTCCCTGGCCAAAGCCTCCTCGTTCTACAAAAATTAGCTTGAATGTCATCTTCACTGGGAAGCTGACCCTGACTCTACCCCCTCCAGTGTTCGTCCACCCAGCCCAGGACCCTCTGGCACATAACCCCTCCAAACATGAGATAGTATATGCCGGTCCATTTCTGTTCTGTAGCATTGCATGGCAGAAAGGAAAGTTTAAAAAATATAGTCTCTAGATGGATGTTAGCATTTGTTTTAAGAAATGTGATGCTCAATTGTGTTAGCAGGTATTCTTTGGATAGTTTGACTTTTTTTTTTTTTTTTTTTTTAGGTTTTTGCTATAGGGTGCATGTGCTTGCCAGAAAGACAGAGAGAGACAGAGAGACAGAAAGCAAGAAATCACCCCCCAGGGGGGATGGCCACACCGCAATCCCTTCTCCTCCATTCTCTTCTCGGGATATTGGGGACGCACGCACACGTGCCCAGCATGAGTTTAAGCTACCAGGTCGGGACTCAAACCGGGGTCAACTACATGGGAGTCCAGCGACATAGCCATTATCCTAACTGCTGGTCCCTGGATAGTTTGACTTCTCAACTTGTATTTTGGCAAGTTCAAATAATTTTGAGAGTAAGTCAAGGTATACATAAACAAGTTAGAATTAGAATATCCCTCTCTGCCTGTTCTCTTTGTCCTTCAGGTTTTAAGGATTCTGACCCCAAAGGGCATAAGCTTATTGGCCTGCAAGCATCAATCGAATCTTCCACAGACATTGATTCACATTCTACTGTTGCAGTTGAAAATTGGCCTTCCTCTTCTTGGTACAAGGATTGTGCTTAATGATCTAAATTAACATCTTTGAGCTGGTGTGGGTGTGTGTTCTTCTTCACATTTTAGAAGGTCTTGAAATCCCAGGGTATAAATATAATTTTTAAAAATACCTTTTCTTCTTTTTAAGCAAATAGATAAATGTGGCAGCTGGGAACTTTGTCTATGAAGGGCTGCATCCATTTTGACTGCTGCTTTCTGCAGCTAGCACGCTGGACCTGGGCCAGCCATCACTGCGAGAACTCACCGGCTTTCTCTCTCACATTCTATAACAAAGGCCTTTCAGCGTCTGCACGGGTGGGAATTCTCCGGCCACCTTCTCAGTTCACATTTCCCGCACTTTTCTCCTGAGCACTCGACTTCCCAAAATAGAACCACAGGTTTCTGAGTGTGTGTGTAGTAATTTGTGGGAACGGACAAGGTGTCTCTAGCTCTGTGATTTCCACACCCTGAGCTAATTGTCCTATGGGCAATAAGGTGGATAAAGGATGCAGAGGAGTTCTCAGAAGTCGCTCAGAGGCCAGAACTGGATTTTTTTTTCAGGGGGTGGTTGGAAGATCCCAGCATGAGATAGGATATTAGTACTGATAGTGTGAAAAATGTAGAAATAAAAGATAGGAGGCTTCCTTTATGAATCCTCTGCTCTCCTGAAGTCTGCATTTCCCTTCTCTCTGTCATACTTTTTATTAGACTCCCACATGGATCAACCTCCATATTAATGTCTAATTATTTGTATTCTTTCTATCCTTCAGGATTTAGCTCAAATCTCACCTCCTCTGAAAAGCCTTCCTGGATGACTTGAGGGGGAGGGTTTCCTCTTGCCTGAATACTTAGAGCTCCTAATGACTGTACATTCAGGTGGTGCCCACATACAGAGGTAATTTACTGTGTAATAGCTAAGAAAATAATGGCTATTAATTGATTACTTATTATGTGCCAGGCACTGTTACTGACACTTTGCATGCATGAAGTCAGAATCCTCACAACTGTTCTGTGAGGTACCATTTTTCCCATTTTACAGGTGAGGATCCTGAGGCATAGCAAAATCATATTTTTGTAATCAGATTACAAGTTCCACTTACCATTTCTTGGATAAATTGTCTTGTCTGTTTCACAGCAGGAGGCTCAGGCCTTGCAGTTGGTAATTGCTCAACTAATATTTATCCATTTAATTACATGCTTAATGGAACTTGAGACCATGAAAATAGGATTTGAAAAACACTGTTGACAGATATGCTACCTTTCCACTTCTGTTGACTTGGGAGACTACAATGCAGTGGGTGGGGTTGATAGAAACCACAATCACAGAAGTTGGTCTGCATGGTATGCCAAATACCATGGGAAGTGATGTATGTTCTATCCCTCTTAATCTCAGTAATTTTTTCTTGCCCAAAAGATCAGAGAGAGGTTGCAAAATGCTTTCAACAACATCAAATAAATAGATGAAGGTGTTATAGCAAAAGGAATAGAAGTGTAGTAAGTCAGACATAATTCTGGGTTCAGCTATTACCCAAGAATACATACCCAGTGGATCCTCCTTTAGAGATATGCCACATATTTGGCTCTAAGCTCCCTAGTATTTATGGGGAAAACAGACACATGATTAATTATAGCATCCATATGCTTTAAGATGAAGGCAAACCAGCTGCTCAGATGATACATGCTTAAGTGTAGTATCAAACCATTTCTTGTTACATTTCTCAGCATAGACCAATCTCGTCTTGCTGAAGAGCAGAATAGTACAATCTTTTCTAGGAGGAGGCAGACTAGTGGGTCTTGGTACACAGTTGACTTTGGTCTAACTGAGTCTTTTTAAGAACAAAATGGATGGCACACATTTCAGGAAATTATCTGTGAATATACTTCCTTTCCTCCATGCTCCATATTTATTGCTCCAGGCAGTTACCCTTCCACTGTAACTAAAACCTGCATATGTGTTTTGGTATAAACTTACTGATATATTTTTCTAATTGCCAAAAGACATATGTGATTGCCACAGAGAGAGGGGGGGTGAAAACACCCCGTGATGGGGCATAGTCATGCCACAATCCCTTCTCCATTTCTTCACCCTATGTGGATTTAGGGCATGCACACAAATGTGTCCATTGTGTTTTTCAAGCCAGTAGGGGCAGGATTCAAACCACAGCTCCCTCAACCACTAGGCTCCAGGGCCAGATGTAAACCTATTACCATTCTATAGAACTAACATACACAGAAGTCTTTAGAACCAACAGCCCTATAAGCAATATGTAACTTTAAAAAGTGAATTTTAGGTGGGGAAAATAAATCCAACCTTCCTTGCATGATTTATGATGCTTTTAACAACCTGGCCTCAAGTGCTTTTGCAGATCTAATTTATTGACACCACCCTCTCTCCCACCTTCGGTATCTTCTTGCTTCATTAAAACCAAACTACATGATGTTCCATGAGCATACTCAGTACTTTCACTTATTGGGACTTAAAAGATGCTTCCTAAAATTCTCCTCTCTCTCATCTCCTTTAGCATCTCTGCCTAGTAAGTCTTGAAGGATGTCTCTTTTCCTGGGAATTCTGTCTGATTCTACCTAACAATGAATCTTTCTGTTTACTAGATGTTCCTAGCATCTTGTTTATATCATATTTTATTATCCCCTTTTGTTAGTGTCTCTGAGTTTTCTGCCAAGTTGTGAGCTCCTCCAGGTGGAATGTGTTTTATTAATCTTTGTATCCCACACTGGGGACATAGGCTGACCTGAATTTATTTCACCAAATATTTATTGAGTGCTTCCTGACAAAGCAAGTTGGGACAGTTCCCACCCTGTGATGATGCTAAGTAAAATAAATAAATAAATAAAATAAACCATGAGCTACTCCACAGGTGATCCATGTATGTTCCTCTCAAGCCATCCAGTACTATGTGGATAGATTAGTCAATACAGTTCAGTACAAAAAGGGATGACTTAGTAAATAGGTAGAACCACCGACCAAGTCTACTTAACTCTTTTTCCCCCTCAGTATTTCCTGAATTTGAAAAACTCCAAAGCAAGCTGCATTTGGATGTTTCCATTCATTCTAAGCATTGTCTCTTATTGGTGTAACATCTGTCACACCAAATACTTTACTTGGCTTATGGAAAAATCACTTCATCTACCAACAAATTGCACACCCTTTATAAGTAAAACAGATCAACCATTCAGGAGACCTTGGTAATATTACAACAGAGATAGGAGCACAATCAGAAAGAATAAAAGCTATGCCCAACCCCAGAAGACTCAAAGATTCTGAGGATTCAGAATTCTCAAATTCCTAAACTTCAATGTCCTCATCCCATGTCACAGAGTCTCATGATTTTCCTACAAAGCCCCTGACTTTAGAATACAAAATTTGGAAGGACTTTAAATTAAACCTTTGCTACAATCTGACTTTCATGAGTAAGTCCTGGGTCTGAGTTTTCAGGCCAGTCTGCCTTCTGTCTACAACCATCAAGGGTCTCTTTTAAGTGCTACTAGAGAGGCCTTTTTCTGTGCATCTTACATCTTTCTGTGCCTTGAATTAGTGGTTAGGTTGAGCTTGCCAACTTCACAATCTTATAATTACTCTTGATATCCTATCTCTCATGTGTTGGTGAGTTTGTGAAAGCGAGTATCCCTTCCCCTTGGCCACAGCTGATTCTCATCATTGTGATGTTGCAGCATGTATGGCTGTCACTTCTCCACTTGTCTCCTATAGTAGTGTTCTTTTCTGGTTACTTCAATATCCAATTCCAGAAGCATCTGCTACATCTTATAATTAAAATAATTTTACTTCCAAGTCAAGATAAAATACCAAGGAATACAGAAGTCAGAACTTCTAAATAAATGTCAATTTGCTTGTATTTTACAGACCTAATTATATAGTTAGTGCCTAAAGAAAAACACTTTCTACTGGGCTATCAGAAAAGTCAGGATGCATTTTTGCATAGAAAAATATGTAATGACTTTTCCAATGACCCAATAAGTGCAATGAAGTTGAAGATCTTTTTTTCTACATCTTATTTATTGAAATATATCTTAATTTCCCTGTACACTTTAGATATAGAATTGTTTCTCTATTTCTAGTTTTAGTTAGCACATATTAGAGTTTAAAAATTTAACTCTGTTTCAAATTACCTAGAAATATGCATTTTCTTATAATACAACATTTTGTCAACTGATCCAAAATATTGAGCTTCTTTATACCATATAAGAAAGCTGAGACATCAAAGTACATAAGCTTAGACTTTTGCTTGGTAATTGAATGATACAGACATCTCATTAATATCTATCACTTAATTTAACATAAGATGACTAATATTTTAAATTAATAAAAAATTTTGAAACTCTGACAAGTTCAGTTACAGACATTTATCCTATTCAATTTAACTAATGTATTCAATTTTAACAGTTATATTTGAATTATTTTTTAATTAATTTGTTTTTTATATACATTCAATGACATTGTTTAGCTTATGAAGTGATCTTGAATCAGTATTGTTATTAGAATATAATGTCTGCCTTTGCCTTTTAAATGGCTTTAATTCTTTTAAAAAATGTTTATCTCTATTTTGGTTTCCCTTTTTTTTCTAATTTTACTAGAACTTTCTTTGACAGTACTCTTTTGGGTAAAAGACAGGAATGAATATAATAAACTCATATGTAGTCTTACTACAAGTATTAAGGTGCCAGATGACTCCAAATTTTGTATACAAAATTTCGCATCCTTTTTTTTGGAGAGGTTTTTGCTATAGGGCGCGTGCACTCACCAGAAAGACAGAGAGAGACATAGAGACAGAAAGCGAGAAATCACCCCCCAAGGGAATGGACACGCCACAATCCCTTCTCCTCCATTCTCCTCTCGGGATCTTGGGCACGCACGCACATGCGCCCGGCGTGAGTTTTAAGCTACCGGGTCCGGGATGCGAACTGGTGTTAACTATGTGGGAGTTCAGTGACATTGCCATTATGCCAACTGCTGGTTCCCCACATTTTGCATGCTTGATAAAATAATTTTTGCATCCTTTGTCCACCTCTTCCCTTATCTCTGTCTTCTTAAAGTAGCAGAACAAGGTTAGAATTTCATTGAAAAGATCAGAGTTCCATGCCCAGGTTTGTCATTTATTGCCTCGGTATGCCTCAACAACTACTCTTGGAACATCACTTTTGTCACATCTTTACTAGAGATAATCAGGAAATACCCTTGATACTCTCCTCTTTGCTCATGCTCTCTAGACACAAAATGTTTACAGTATGCCAAAC
>NW_006159849.1:3628356-3629215 GCF_000334495.1 Tupaia belangeri chinensis
CCTATGCCATGTGCTCGGCTTTCCTCTGCCTGACATTCTCTTCCTACTACTCTTCAAATGGCTGGCTTCTGACTTTTTTTTTTTTTCCTTTTTTTTGTAGAGAGGATTTTGCTATAGGGCATGTGTGTTCATTGGAGAGACAGAGACAAACAGAAAGACAGAAAGCAAGAAATCATCTCCTAGAGGGGATGGCCACAATGCAATCCCTTCTCCGTTTTCCTCTCATGAGATCCAAATAGAAAAGAACACTGTCGCTATTATATTTGAGTAGTTACGTGCCAGGCTCTGCTGCATGTGTTCTCTCATACATCCCTCTATATAATGCCTTATGATTTTTTTTAAAAAGGGAGGAGGCGGAAGAAAAGGAGGGGAGGAGGAAGAAGAGGAAGAGAAGGAGAAGTTGGTGGCATAAAATAGACAAATCCTCAATGGGCACAAACTAGGCAGAGTATGGATGTAAATGCATCCCAAACAGGCTGCAAGGCTCATGCTCTCTTATTTACACTACCTACTCTGTCCTTGATGTTCTATTAAATGTCAGTCTATTCTTCCCATTAATGTTAAGGCCAACGCTCACTAGCAGGTCAGAATAGGCCACTGACTTCCAAAGAATGCTCCCTACTTTTTAATCTAAACTCAGTTCCTCAGAGAGTGTCCTTTAAGAAAGGTTCACAGAAGTGCCTGTTAACATTTTCAGTCAGAGTATATGTCTTTAGTCCTATTGTGTCTGCTACCATCAAGTTGATGGTCAGGAGCTGAAGTGGTCCACTGGAGACTATAACCTGAGCTTTCTGTAAGAGGAACACTCCTAGGTAGCAGTTGCTCTCAGAAGTGTTGGTTGTCACTTAAGTTACATTCC
>NW_006159849.1:3629634-3643710 GCF_000334495.1 Tupaia belangeri chinensis
ACTAGTCGGCTTACCCTTGCCTTCTTTTTTTTTTTTTTTCTTTTTTTGGAGAGGTTTTTGCTTTGGGCACGTGTGCTCGCCAGACAGAGACAGAGAGATAGAAAGCGAGAAATCACCCCCCAGGGGGGATGGCCACACCGCAATCCCTTCTCCTCCATTCTCCTCTTGGGATCTTGGGCACGCACACACACACGCCCAGTGTGAGTTTAAGCCACCAGGTCCAGGACTCGAACCGTGGTTGACTACGTGGGAGTCCAGCGACATAGCCATTATGCTAACTGCTGGTCCCCCCTTGCCTTCTTTCTTACAAGTTAGACCCCCTGACAGCAAATAATCCCTCTGCTCAATAGTAGGTACATTATAGCATGATCATTTATGGGTTCTCCAGTCTTAGGAAGCTTTGGCCACCTAATAGATAGTTGTGAACAAAGCTACGTGTTTCTTTGGAGGAAATTACTGTAATTTCTATGTAAGTCTTCACTTAGTATCATAATTTTGGCTGTCCCCTCAGCCCTGGTTTACTTTGCTTGAGGCTAGGAAGTACTCATCCTTCTCTTAATTTCTTCAAAGACACAGAAACAGGGAACTACTACAGGTACTCTCTAGAAGTACCTGAATTCAGATTAAGTAAAGGTCAAAGGATATAAAATCTCAGACTCTTCCATGTTGAGGCACAGAAGTAGGCAAACAAATCAAGACCCAAGGAAATACAAGACATTTTTATTTTTAGTAATTGTGAATTGTTATATGAGAGAGCCAGGCTGGAAACAAATCCTTCAGCCTTCTGTCAATCATCATCCACCACCCATGCTCCCCAAGTAATACGGCATGGAATGGAAGCAAGCCTTCTGCCACTGAGCTGACCAAATGGAAGATTTATGAGAAAAAGAAAAACAATCTAAATCCCACTAAAAGGTTTATAAGGATAGGAAATCATTTTGTTGGAGATAAATTTTCACATTCACGTTTATTGGAGCATTATTCTTCAAAGCTAAGACATGGATTCAGCCCAAGTGCCTACCACCAATGACTAGATAAAGTAAATGTGGCTCACATACACAATGGAATACCACTCAGTCAGAAAGAACAATGAATCCTTGTCATTTGAGACAAAGTGGATAAACCTAGAAGGTACAATGCTGAGTGAAGTAAGCCAAGTTAGGAACGGTTAACATTATATATCCCTGCTAAACGTACACTGAGTGTCCTCAGAAGCAGAAACTGAAGGACTCTGTAGCAGAAAAGTAGGTAGAGTAATGATAGATACTACAAGTTGCATGAAATGGTGTGTGTGGGCAGATTCAGGAAAAATTGATGAACAGACATAGAGTGTGTGTAAACAAGTGGAATAGTTATAGGATTTTGTACTCCAGTAGAGTAAAAAAATAATATTAACAATTCAAATATACTTCCAAAAGGAAAAAAAAATACCTTGTATAATGAAATTCAAATGTGCACAGCGTAATGATAAATGTTGAAGCTGGAGAACATAGTTATATACTTGGTTTGATTACTATACATAGTATACTGACTTTTAAAAAATAATCTATACCCCTAACAACATACAATGATTATATGTCAATCAGAAATTACTATTTAAAAATAATAATCTAAAACTTCAATAAAAAAAAAATTGCTGTTGTCTTAGCCACTATTTTAACTGAAAGCTGTAACTTAAACTGTAAAGAACTGCCTCTCCTCTGAATCTTTTTGTTGTGCTAGTCCTAATGACTACTCTGTCATTAAAATGTAGGGCTTTAGAAATTATTTGTAATGTGATTAAAGAATATATTAGCAGTTAAATGATTAGCTTCTTGGAGACAGGTATCTTGAGTTGAGTTATCTATATCTTCTAGCACAGTGACTTTCTAGGCAGTAAGTAATCTATAAATATTTCTTGGTTAATGAAATCAAGGGCTATGTATTCTATAAGATAAAATAATTTCTTTCTGTGCCAGCTCTACAAACATGAGATATGGTACAAACCAGGCATATTAAAACTTATACAGGCATTGGTTATGTAAGTACACTAACACTTAAGACATTAAAGTATTTGCATTATAAAAAGTGCATATAACTCACCAATTCTTCAGTCCCCCGAAGTTATTATTTAATGCTCTACTAGAGTTTGCTATCTAAATCTTGTAATTTACTTTAAAATTCAAATCATACTAGAGCCCCATCACTCAGCAAAATATTCTGATTTACATGGTACAGTATGAATGAATTAAGTTTGCAGTTAATGAGCTACAAATAAATCTATCTATAAACAATAATCACCACTACTAGCCAAAGTAGTTAGACTTAAGGTTTGTTCTCTTCATATATGCATTATTTTGTTTCCTTTGCTCTAATTGGCTAAGTTTAAAGATAATTGGAAAGATAAGGCTTCTGAAATGACAATATGATGAGCTCTGAAGACTTGCTCCCCTACAAGACGACCATAACTTGTAAAAATTATTTTTAAAAATCAAAAAATCTTTAAATTGCTTAAGGACATACAGCAATCAAAGAACATTTTATTTAAGAAAATCTATATAGACAACTAATCTTTGATGAGGGTGCCAAGAATACAAAGTGGAAAAAGAAAATAAGTGGTATTGGGAAAACTGGATAGCCACATTCAAAAAATAAATTAAATTAGATCCTCATCTTGTACTACATACAAAAAATACTTCAAATGGATTGAAGTATGAAATATAAAATCTAAAGTCATAAAATATCTAGAAGAAAACAGGGAAACTACTGGCTTGGCAGCTATGTTGCTGGATAGCACACCAAAAGCACAGGCAATTAAGTGGCATTACATCAAACTTAAAAGCTTCTATGCAGGGGACCAGCAGTTAGTATAATGGCTATATCGCTGGATTCCCATGTAGTTGACCGCGGTTCACGTCCCGGACCCGGTGGCTTAAAACTCACACCGGGTGCGTGTGCGTGTTTGCCCAAGATCCCAAGAGGAGAATGGAGGGGAAAGGATTGCGGTGTAGCCATTCCCCTGGGGGATGATTTCTCGCTTTCTGTCTCTCTGTCTCTCTCTCCCTATAGCAAAAATCTCTAAAAAAAAAAAAAAAAAGCTCCTATGCAGCAAAATAAACAATCAATCAAAATCAAAGACGCCCTGCAAAATAGGATAAAATATTTTCAAATAATGTATTTGATAGAGAATAATATTCAAAATATATAATAACACATAAATCAATAGAAAAAATAACAAATAACCCTATTAAAATTGGGCAAAGGACTAAAGCAGGAATTTCTTTCCAAAGGAGACATATAAATGTCCAAAAATATAGAAAAACAATGTTAAAAATTGCTAGTCATCAGAGAAATATAAATTAGACCATAAGGAGCAATTACCTCACATCTCTTAACATGACTACTGCCCAAAATACAAAAAATGACAAGTATTATGATGTGGCGAAAAGGTATACTTGCGTACTGTTAGTGGGAATGTCATTAGTATAGCAATTATAGAAAACAGTGTGGAAAGTTCCTCAAAAAATTTAAATAGAACTACCATATGATTCAACAATCCCACTTTGGATATATATATATATATCCAAAGAAAATTAAATCAGTTCGTCAAAGCAATATCTGAATTCCTATGTTCATTGTAGCATTATTCACCATAGCCAAGATATGGAAACAAGCCAAGTATTCAGTGACAGATAAATGAAAAAGATGTAGTATATTAGGCCAGCCCCATACACACTGGCTAAGCATTGTGCATTAGGAGCCAAATCCCACATGGTCAACTGCAGTTTGAGTCCTAGTCCTGGAGACTTGGAAAACACTCTGGACACATGTATGCATCCTCAAAATTCTAACAGGATGGAGAAATAGAGAAGGGATTGTTGAATGTCTTTGCCACTTTGGAGGGGGGTGCTTTTTCTCTCTCTGTCTCTGGCAAGAACACACACCCTCTGGCAATTTTCAAAAAATGTGAGATTATATATATAAATACATTTATATTTATATATGTATATATATGTATATATATATATATAATCTCACATTTATATTTATATATATGTATATATATACATATATACATACACACACACATACATACACACGAATACACATACATACACACACACACACCTACATACATGCACAAAATGGAGCATTATTCAGCTATAAAAAAGAAGGAAATTCTGCCATTTTCTACAAGGTACATGGACCTTGGGGCCATTACAGCTTGACACAGAAAGACAAATACTGTAATAAATGATATCACTTATAGGTAGAATATAAATAAGTTGAACTCAGAAACAAAGAATATAGTGGTGGTTTTCAGAGATTGGAGGGTGGAAGAAATGGGGACCTGTAGATCTAAGGGTACATGTCACTTATAAGGTGGGCAAATTCTGGGTGTATAACAGGAGAGGTAATGCATGTGTTGATTAATGTAATCGTGATAGTTATTACACAGTGTATATCAAATATATCATACATCTTGAATATAAACAATCTTTGTCAATTACATATTTTTAAATTAAAAAATAAAAAGATTACCACAGAGAATCAGGTATAGAGATAACTACCAAGCTGTCTACTGGAATCAGAACAAACCTCAAAACCTGGCCCTGCAGAAGGTCCAGATTTAATTGGACCCGACTGTGGCGCAACTCATGCACCAGGATATTATTTTTAAAAATTAGGTAAATCAGGGGAACCAGCAGTTAGCGTAATGGCTATGTTGCTGGATTCCCACGTAGTCGACCGTGGTTCATGTCCCGGACCCGGTGGCTTAAATTTCACACTGAGCGCGTGTGCGTGCGTGCCCAGGATCCCGAGAGGAGAATGGAGGAAAAGGGATTGCGGCTTGACCATCCCCCCTGGGGGGTGATTTCTCACTCTCTGTCTCTATGTCTCTCTCTGTCTGTCTGGCAAGTGCACGTGCCCTATAGTGAAAAACCTCTCAAAAAAAAAAAATTAGGTAAATCAGTTGGAAGTTAGTGAAGCCTAACAAGCTGGGAGTGACACCAAAAGAGACACTTTAACAGAGAGATCAGGAAAAAACAGAGAGCTCTGCTAAAGCCAGTCTTCCCACGTTGACTGTGCCCTTGCTTGGGACTGCAACTTCTCAAGAATGATATCAAAATCGTCTTGCTGCAGCAGAAATAGATTTTACTTAATTTAAGTTAAGCCTATTAAACTCAACTAACTTGTATTTCTCTGATGACTAGCACTTTTTTTTTTTTTTTTTTGGAGAGGAAAAGATTTCTCACTCTCTGTCTCTATGTCTCTCTCTGTCTGTCTGGCAAGTGCACGTGCCCTATAGTGAAAAACCTCTCAAAAAAAAAAAATTAGGTAAATCAGTTGGAAGTTAGTGAAGCCTAACAAGCTGGGAGTGACACCAAAAGAGACACTTTAACAGAGAGATCAGGAAAAAACAGAGAGCTCTGCTAAAGCCAGTCTTCCCACGTTGACTGTGCCCTTGCTTGGGACTGCAACTTCTCAAGAATGATATCAAAATCGTCTTGCTGCAGCAGAAATAGATTTTACTTAATTTAAGTTAAGCCTATTAAACTCAACTAACTTGTATTTTTGTTGTGTGGCCCTTTTTTTTTTTTTTTTTTTGGAGAGGTTTTTCGCTATAGGGCGTGTGTGCTCGCCAGACAGACAGAGAGAGACATAGAGACAGAAAGCGAGGAATCACCCCCCAGGGGAGCATGGTCACGCCACAATCCCTTCTCCTCCATTCTCCTCTCGGGATCCTGGGCACGCACGCACACGCGCCCGGCGTGAGTTTTAAGCCACCGGGTCCAGGACATGAACTGCGGTCGACTACGTGGGAGTCCAGCGACATAGCCATTATCCTAACTGCTGGTTCCCATGACTAGCACTTTATGACATGTTTTTTCTATATCTGTTGGACATTTATAGGTCTCCTTTGGAAAGAAATTCCTGTTTTAGTCCAAACTTGTAAGACATTTAAAAAGACAGGACATTATGAGTTGGGAAAAAAGCAGGTAACAGAAATTGCCTCAAAGAGGACCTAGATGTCAGACCCATTACAGCTGTCACTATAATATATTCAAAGAACTAAAGAAAACCATTCTTAAAGAAGTAAAGTACAATGACAATAATACTCATAAAAAAGAGTAAAAATAAAGAGAAAAAAATTATAAAAAATGAATTAAATGGAAATTCTGGAGTTGAAAACACAACTGAAATGAATAATTTACTAAAGGAAGTCAGCAATGAATTTGAACTGGCAGAAGAATGAATCAATAACTTGAAGACAGATTGGTACAAGTTATACAATCCAAACTAACAGTGAGAGAAAGAATGAAGAAAAATAAACAGACTTCAGTGAAATATGGGACACCATTAAGAGAACCAACATATGTGTAATTATACTTCCAGAGGGAAAAGAGAAATACAAAGGAGTATGAAAAAATATTCAATGGAATAATGGGTTAAAACTTTACAAATCTGAAGACAAACAGTAATTTACATGTCAAAGAAACTCAGCATATTTCAAGTAGGGTAAAGTCAAAGAAATCCACATCCAGGTATTTTATAATTGAAATGTTGAAATGCAAAGATAGAAAATCTTGAAGGCCGCAAGAGAAAAATGACTCAGGATATACAAGGGAAGTACCCCCCCTACCAAAAAATAATAATAATAAAAAAATTAACAGCTGACTTTCACAAGGAACAATAAGGCCAGAGGATGATGGGATGACTTATTCAAAGTGCCAAAAGAAAATGATGTCAACCAAGAAGTTTCTACACCAAGTAATCTTTCAAAAGTGAAGGGAAAATGAAGTCATTCCCAGATAAATAAAACTGAAAGAATTCATTACTATTAGAATGCCTTACAAGAAACAGTAAAGGATATTCATTAGGCTAAAAGCAAGTAACCACAGACAGTAATTTAAATTGATTTGAAAAAATAAAGAGTACTAAATTATAAAAGAATGAATAAATACATACTTCTTAACTTACTTAAAAAACAACCATCTCAAGCAATATGTATGTAATTCTATTTGGGGCCTAAACATATAGAAATGTTATAACAGCAAAAAGAGAGTGGGTAGAACAAAGCTGTCTTGTCATAAGAAAATGACACCATATGCTCATTCAAAACTATAGACACAGATGAAGAGAAGAAGAAATGGTAAATAAGTTATTGTAACAAATTTTATAAATGCATGCTTACTCTTTTTGCTTCTCTAAACTTTCTTAAAAAACATAAAGTAATAAGACATTATATAAAGGAATAAATACAATGATGTTTGGTTGGGCATGTAATTACATAAATCTGATATGTATATAATAAAAAGTAGAAAGAGAGAGCGCTATATAGAAATGACTTTCTATATTTCACCAGAATTAATACAAATCTAAAGTAGAGTAGAAAATTTAAGTGATATGTGGTAGTCCTATGGCAACTGCTAAGACAAAAAGTACATACACACACACAAATGTTAGACTAAAAAATAATTACTAATGCAAAAGAAAATAGTAAAAGAATAGGAGAACAGACAAATGAACAACAATAAAAACATGAGACATACTGTTATGGATTGAATTGTGTCTCTCCAAAATTCCTATATTGAAGTCCTAACACCCCAGTACCTAAAATGTAACTCTTTGAAGACGGGATATTTACAGAGGTAAGAGCACCCCCAATCAAATATGACTAACGTCCTTTTATGAAGAGGAAATTCATATGCCGATGAAGGGAAAGTACTGTGAACAGTCACAGGGAGATGGCCATCTATCGACATGCCAAGGAGAGAAGCCTGGGCTGGATCTTTGACCCATAACTCTTATAAGTAACCAACCATAGGAACACGTTGATCTTGGACATCTATCCTCCAGCATTGTGAGACAACAGATTTCTCTTGTGTAAGAGAAAAGTGCCACCCAGTTTGTGGCACTTTGTCATGGTACACATATAGAAAACAAAAATTTTAATGGCATAAAATAAGAACAGTTACAGATTTTAATACCCCATTTTCAATCATGGGGAGGCAGAAGACAGACAAATAGAGGAACTGGACAACAGTGTACACCAACTAGATCTAATACACATCTACAGAAATGTAAAATATGTTTCAGAATTGCCCCACAAGAATACAGAGACTGAGGCCTGTTTCTACCAGTTGACATCTCTCCCTGGCCAGGACTGCCTCTGGAAGTATTAACTCTCCCATCCATCTTGGCTGGTCCGATTGCTATGAAATAAGCTTCTGCTAAGAAATCCTTTATGGGGACCAGCCGCTGGCATAATGGCTATGTTGCTGGACTCCCATGTAGTTGACCACAGTTTGAGGTCCGGACCCAGGGGCTTAAACTCATGCTGGGTACATGTGCATGCGTGCCCAAAATCCCAAGAGAAGGGATTGCATTGTGGCCATCCCCCCCGGGGGGTGATTTCTCGCTTTCTGTCTCTCTGTCTCTCTGGCGAGCGCATGCACTCTATAGCAAAAACTTCATGTTTCAAAAAAGAGGGATATGCAAAGGTGGGGGGGCAAGCTGTCAACTTTCTAGGGCTGGTACTACAGCTGCAAGCTGCTCTATGAGAATATGGGATGACAAAACAGCAATATCCACCACAGTGTCTCATGATTAAATAAACATAATCAGGATGAAATCTCTACCATTGCCTTGGCTTAGAAGGGAATTTCTAACTGACCCTACCTGCCCACTTTAATTTAGAGGAAATTTTCCTTATTATCAAATCTCCTCCCCCCAAAAAATGATCCATTTTCTTTTTGTCCTATAGCTCTTATCATAAGAGTCTAGTATCTACACACTGGTGACTTGTCTCTAGGAGATGGGTCCACACGTAACAAGGAAGTAGCTTAGGCAGAATGTCATGGAAAATTGCAAGTATCACTTCTATCCTGAGGCTTGGTGTGCCGTTAGCTAGTCATTGACAGTCTGCCAGACAGCTACATAAAAAAAAAGACACATTGGCTTGACATGGTCATCTTTCCCATAGCTTCTTGGGGCACGAAAGGTATCTGTTTCCCAATCCTCATCCTCAGCTTCTTCCTCTTTTCACCTTACTCTGAGTTATAGTTACTAAGATAATTTATTCTTATAATGTGAATCCAGACCTCTCTGTATCACTGGCCCACTGCTTAGTGGTAAAGCAGTTCAGTAACATATATTAATACTTGGATATACAAATTTCACCTCTTAAGATTAGGAAATATCAGGACCAGCAGGTGGCATGGTGTTAAAGTGCTGGACTGCCACACAGCCAGCAGCAGTTTGAGTCCCTGACCTGGCAGCTTTCTTTCTCACTTTCTCTCTCTCTCCCTCTCTGGTGTACCCTATAGTAAATTTAAAAATAGTAATGAAGATGATGATGATTAATACAGTTAAATAAATAATTCTTTAAAAAAAAAGATGAGGCAATACCAGGTTAAAGAAGTCAAGCGGAGTTCCTTAGTACAGGAACTAAGCCTTCATATTTATGGATCTTGACTGTCCTCAAGGAGATGCTTAAAGTTTGCATCATTTCCCAAATCTCTTTGACCACAGAAGCATTTTTCACTGGACATCTGAAACTCATGTTTTATAAAAATATATTTGGAAAAACAGTAGTATAACCTACTTCATTCGTTTTACTGGGGGCAGGGGGCGGGAATTGAAGCCCAGAGAGGTAAGGTTCTTTACTTTCGTGTTGCTATGAGTTATTGATGGATCCAGAATGTGAACCCAGATCTCCTGTCTGTCTTAGGAACTAGCTCAATAGCTGCAAAACGGTCTTGAGTTTACCCAGGGAAGGACAAAGTGTGAATGATTCTTTTTCTGTTGTTTGTGCTCTAGAGGAGGGTCATCCTCCTTCAATGTCTAAGAACAGTGAATGAAAATGTTTGTAGCCATTCCAGTGATCAGCAACTGCTAGCTAGTAGGAGAAGAAACTAAATAAGGACAAGCAGGGAAATGAGTTAAAAGCCAGACCTGCCGGGTGTGGCAAAGATGGCTAGCTGCCTAGAAAAACTCCATGTCCTTTGTCTCACGTGGGGATGCAACTCTGCAGCAGGTATGGCTGTGAGGCAGGTTCTTACTAATGACTATGCAGGTGAGTTTTTTAAGCAGCAACTGTACTTTATCTGCTCTCTTTCCCCCCTTCTACCAACTGGATGCTGAGAACTCTGAGGATCTAGGGAATGGCAACTCCATGCAATACAAGGAGGCTTCCTTTCTAAACCTATATATAGAAGACAGACCCTGCCTAACCAGTGAATACTCTTATTTTTTTTCTAAATTTACTTTGTTTTATAATTGTCCATTTCCATTTAATCATTGTTCATCTTTATGGCATACAATATGGTTTTTCAAAGCATGCATGCAGTGCGTGACAGTCAAATCAAGGGCAGTACTGTGTACGTAATTTTCAACAAAGACTCTTCCATTCTCGTGTCTGCTTTTTTCCTGAGTCCTCCCTAGCCATTCCTCACAATCTACTCTGCTCCTATACAAACTCTGGTATGGGTACTTGCTGTCTCTAGTATTACGTATGGACAACTCATACACAAGCAAGAAATGAACTTCTATGGTGTTCATCCACTGAAAGTACTGGGTTAGATAGCAATTCCATTACCCTAGTTAGTATATTGGGAGACAAAAGAAAATATGGGGCAAAAGAAGAAGATGAAGGATGTCAAAAGTATGCGTTATTGAATTCACAGACTTAAGGACACAAAGCTGTTCCATCTGAACTGGGAAAGAGCCTGGAGCAGCACATGATTTGGCCTCTGTTTCTGCTCTCAGCTCCCCCATCCTTAGACTCTGGACACTTGGAACTTCAACCAGGCCGAACTTGGAACTTCAGTCATGCTGAACTTCTCTTGCCTCACTGAGTGGGTCTCACCTTTCTTGCCCCTTAGCCATTACATAAGATACAACCACTTCCTTTTTAAAAAAATTAATTAATTTATTTATTTTTACATTTTTCCACATTTACTTTACATATCAAAAAAATTTTGCTCATACTCCATACTTCTTGACAGTTAATACACAATTTTCAACATTTCAAAATATTGAATTTTAATGATAATATTCAAAATATTTCTTATAATTTTGTTTGTGAATCTATAACAACAGAAACAGTATAGTTTTAAATATTTTTGAGAAAATATTTACATGTCAACTACTCACATTTTGAAAAGCAAATATGTCCGGCACACTAGTCACACATAAACCTTCTCAATTCAGCCCTGCCTACCAAGTGATCTACCATCTGCTAGCAAAGATCAGTTTCTTTTTTCTTCCTTCAAAATCTTTCTCAAGATAATCCTCTGGTGTGGTTGCTCTTTTGCAGTTTCTACTGATTACAATGCTGGGCTGGAAAAGTCCAGGTTATTTTATGTTATAAATTTTTTCATATATCCTCTCTAATCCTCTCTGCCAGACAGAACTATTGATGGTGGCAGGCCATCTTTCTAAGAGCTTCTGTTTGAGATCCACCTTAGTTCCATCTAATTGATCTTCAGATATGACATTCTAGTCAAAGCCCTGTCCAATAATGAGTATTTCCACTTTCTGATTCAATGCAACAAGCATTATTGAACTTATGCAAATAATACTTCTGCCACAAAATAAGAATATTCCCAAATATTTCTAATTCAAGTGGGGTCAGGAAGGAAGAAAAGTTTATATTTCCGTTTAAAGAAACAAACAAGAAAAATATTTTAACAAATTGCTGAACCTATCAACAACTCAAAAGAAAGTAAAATGTTTAAATTGGGAAGACAAAGGACAGTAAAACAAAAAAAATTAGTCATGTGTTACTCAAAAGTCATAGAATTCTATTATGCCAGTCCAGTCTTATGTTCAAATTCTCTTCTGTTGAAATATGCAGTGCTGCTGTGGTCCAACCTTTCCGTTTAAATCCTGGAAGTTAGCATTCAACATTGTTATTGATATTTCTTGTCCCTAGCATTAAATTGGTCATTTTCTTGATTGCCTTTTATTCTCTTATTTCTGTATGTGTCTTTAGTTTTCCTGGTTGAGCCCTCCTTTCAGAACTTCTTGACAGTGGGTCTGCTACTAGAAGATTCTTTCAGGTCTTGTTTATCTGAGAATGTTTTTATTCTTTCTTTCCATATGAAGGATAATCTTGCTGGGGATCGTATTCTTGGTTGAAACAGTTTTTCACTTAATACTTTGAATATATGTTCTCCTTCTTTCCTTGTTTGCATTGTTTATGATGAGAGATCTGCTGTTAGCCTGATGGGATGTCCTTTGTAGGTAACTTGATGTTTTTCTCTTGCCAATCTTAGTATCTTGTCTTTGTCTGTGGTTTTGGTCAATCTGGCTATGATGTCCCTTGGAAAAGATCTTCTTGGGTTGATTCTACTAGGATCCTTTGTATTCCTTGGGTTTGGATATTTGAATGCCTCTTTACATTTGGAAAGTTTTCTTCCAATATTTCATGGAATAGATTATCAATGCCCTTATTAGATTCCTTACCTTCTGGGATACTGATTATCCAGATGTTTGGGAACTTAATGATGTCTAGTAGTTCTTGTATAGTATTCTCATTTTTGGGGGGGGTTATTTTCTCAGTTTTTTTGTTGCTTTTTCTAGATCAGAAATTTTACCTTCAACATCCAAGATTCAATTTTCTGCATGGACTAATCTGTTTTTAATACTTTCGAGGGATGTTTTGATTTCCAGAATGGCAATCTTCATCTCTAATAGCTCCATTTGATTCTTTTTTATGGTGTCTATTTCCTCTTTCAAATCATGAAAGAACTTCAACATCTCCCGGAACTAGTTGTCCCTTTTCTCCTTCATCTTCTAGAGTTCATTATCTCAAAGCTCTTGCATCTCGTTTAGTTTTGTCATTATGAATATTCTGAAGTCTCTATCAGACATTTCCATGAATTCTACTGTACTGTCTGTGGATGATGAGGTATTGTTCTTTTCCCATAGGAGAAAGATATTCTCTTGGTTTCTCATGTTTCTTGTGCCTCTGTGGTTTTTTTTCTGGTCATTTTGTGACAAAATCGCTCCTCCACAGTGCATAGCAGTGTGGTAACAACACTAAGATGAGGAGTTCAGATTTATAAAAAGGAATTTATTCATTAAAGCTTATTAAACCTCCAATGAGGTTGGGGATTTCTATAAGTCTAAAAGTATTCCGTTGCTTTGCTACTGTGCACCTAGGCCTATCTAGACATTAAGTGTGTGGAGTGAAGGTTAGAGTAAGAAAGTAAGGTTAAAAAATATAAGCAAAAAGGAAAAAAAAATAGAAAAATACTACCAAAAAAGAGTAAAAAATGAAAACCACGTGGCATGCTAGGATGCTGCACAAACACACCAGGACACACCTCAGTTTTAAAATGCTTTCGCAAATTAACAAGTGAAAGAAAGGGTGCAAGTTGAGGAGAGATGCTTGAAAATAAAAATTTTTTTAAAGTTAAAAATTTAAAGAGAGAGAGAGAGTGTGAGACAGACAGAGAGACAGCCAGAGACAGAGAAGACAGAGGTCATCCTACTTTGTCTGAATATTTTTGGAATCCAGGAGATAGGTTTAGCGCATGGCTTCCCTGAACACACCAGGACACACCTCAGCTTTAAAATAGCTTCTTGTCTGAATATTTTGGGTGTCTAAACAATACACCCACTTTCCTTTTCTATTTTTATTTTTTTATTTCAATTTATTGATTTGCATTCATTCACTGTACATCATTACAGCATACAAAATGAGATTTTCCATCCAGAGTACACTGTATATTGTCTCAATCAAGCACATCAACAAACATGTTATTGTCAGCAAATAATTTTCCATTTCTTGTTTTCTGTATATTTTGCCTTTTTTCCCCCCATCTTTGATTTCCTTTCTTTTACCCTCTGCCATCTCCCACTCTCCTCCCACACTGTCTCTGGTATCTATGTTTGCTTTCTAAACTGTTTTCCCCCCACATTTTATTGAATTACTAAAGACCTTAATTAATCTAAATATTTTCATAGCAAACACATGTGATATATACATTTCTACGAACACAAGTCTCACTTTACACATCCTATAAAGTAGCACATATCTGGGGCTATATATCTTACTGCAGTCATTGAATAGATTTTTTTTTC
>NW_006159849.1:3644643-3668659 GCF_000334495.1 Tupaia belangeri chinensis
ATCTGAGATTCTATTTTCTGAATGATCTAGTCTGCTTTTAATACTTTTGGGGAGATTTTGACTTCCTGCATTATAGACTTCATCTCTAACAGTTCCGTTTTAGTCTTTTGTAAAGTGTGTAATTCCTCTTTTAGATCTTGCAAGAATTTCCTCATCTCCTGGCACTCGTCACCTTCTTTCTCCTTTCTCTTTAGCAGTTCATTATCTCTCTTCTCTTCCTTCCATCTCTGTTAGGTTCGACATGAATGCTCTAAATTCCTTATCAGACATTTCCATGATTTTCACCGAACTGCTTGTGGATGAAGAAGAGTTACTCTTTTTCCTTGGAGGAGAGGTATTTTCTTGTTTTCCCATATTTCTTGTGATCTGGTGGTGATTTCTTGTCATCTGATGGATGGTGTGTTTCTTTCAAATTCTTGAAGTTCAGTCTGAATGTTCAGGAGCAAGCAGACAGAGGTGATCTAGAATCTCTTTGCCGTTCTGTTGTGATCACTGGTGCAGCAGATTCAGTAGATATTGTGGAATATTTTAACCCTATTAGTATTTGGATGTTTAGCTACAGTGCTCTTAGATCCGTCTAGTTCGCAGGAGCCATGTGGAATCCTCTTCTGAAGGCCTGGCCTCTCCTGCCACTAGCTTGTTTGCTGGAGGCTGAATTATCAGTAGAAAATCTTCATTTTTCTTCTGCCCTGAAATACCTAGTTTGCAGGAGCCATGTGTAATCCTTGATACACCCACTTTCTAAAGTATCCTGTTCTTCCCCAGTATGTATCTCCTCCTCACCCTTCCAATAGTTTGACTCCTACTCAGTGTAGCTGTCATCTTTTCTGGGAGGGTCTCTGACACTCAAATTGTATTGGCTTCTTATTCTGTGTCTTTCCTTAGTATTCAGTTCATGTCCCCTTCAAAGGACTTTCATACTGTCCTCTAATTGTCTCTCAGTTTCTCCTATTAGACTGATCCTTGAGGGAGGAGACACCTCATTCCCTACTGAATTGGAACAGCTTATGGTTGTTTGGAACACAGTGAGTGTTCAGTAAATATTTTAGGGGCTGGGTTGGGTGGATAGTTGGAATGGTTGCCTATTTGATACAAGCCTAAGAAAAGAAAATGGGATACATAAGGTTAGATAAGCAGTGTTGGTTAACAATTAGTAAAAAGAGAATCACATTTTCTATTTTTTTTTTTTTTTGGAGAGATTTTTGCTATAGGGTGCATGCACTCTCCAGAAAGACAGAGAGAGACAGAGAGACAGAAAGCGAGAAGTCAAGCCCCAGGGAGGATGGCCAGGCCACAATCCCTTCTCCTCCATTCTCTTCTCAGGATCTTGGGCATGCACGCACACATGCCCGGTGTGAGTTTAAGCCACTGGGTCCGGGTCTCAAACACAGTCGACTACATGGGAGTCCAGCGACATAGCCATTACGCTAACTGCTGGTTCCAAGAATCACATTTTTTCTATATATTTACTTATTTAACTCTGTTTCATTAATGGCTTTTAATACATGAATTTCAAATTTTCTATGTTTGTTTTTTCTAAAGGATTAAATGTATTGTTTGTTTGTTTGTTTATTAATATGTGATAGACAAACCAGTACATCTTCCTCTTTCTTTACAAGTTAGTACTCGAAAAACCCTCGCTGTTTGGTCATGAGGAGTGAGGCACACATGAGGTTAAGACTTTGGCTCTGGAGTCAGAGATAACTGGGGCTGAGTCTCCCCTAACATTTACCAGCCATGTGACCTCGGGCAATGAAGTAGTGCTCCTAAAGCCTTTAGCACGGTGTCTGGTACATAATAGGAGTTCAACAGCTGGTAGCAATGGTGATTAATATTATATTATCCACAAAGGTTAATATTAATTTATCATTATTCTGCCTTAATATGGCTGTTAGACTGTGACTAAGGCATCACCGGAGGCCTTGTACACTGTGTGCAGGAAAAATAACCAAGAAAGTGCAGCCCTGTAAAAAAGAAAGAGTGCATGCTCCTCATTGGGTAGACAAGAAAACCCCCACTCAGCGGGGTTAGGAGACCTGCTCCTGGTCACGTAGCGAGGAGGGGCAGAGCTGAGACTCAAACCAGAACTTCTGATTCCGAAGCCATTTCTCTTTCCGCTACGCTGCACGGCCTCTGGGCATGAGCATTTCCAGGTCCCCCAGGTTTCTACATTTCTAAGAGCAAATAGGATTTTGGATTTCAAGTATGCACACTGGGACTACCTGCTCCTCTTTCTCCATTCACAGGAACCTGGGACTCTGGGTCTGCAGGATGTTCTGCCCAGGCTTCGGTGCTCTTGGACACGGCTCCCCTCTCCAAGCTTTCCTCTCTGCCAAGCAGACAGACCAGCTCTGGTGGAGACCAAGGTGCCCCTTCGTGGAGTTGCTGCTATATCCCTCTTGGAACTGGGCTGGGAATGCTATCTACCCCTTAGTCCAGAAACTCAGAGATTTCAGGGTTTTCTGCCTGGTAGATGCTTACCATGGAAACTGAACACACTTTCCACTTGAGTGATCAGGTGCCGGACCGCTGACGTCTGCTTCTCAGCGCAGTCTGCCAGCACAGGTAATACATACAGTACTCAGAATATCCTAGGTTGTTCAATAAGACTTGAACCGTCATCTAATCTGAGCTATTTGTTTTCCAGAGGAGGATCTAAGTATAGACATGATCAAAAAAAAAAGGTCCAATCTTTGGTGGTGGTGGTTGGGGTTGCCTCCCAGGTATCATTCCACCGTTCTTTCTATCACATCTATATACATCTTTCTGGAGCAGCATCAAAACTGGATACCCTTTAAATGGACTGAGTGCCCTAGAAACCTGCTTAAGGACATTTACGGCCACCATGAGGAGCCATTTTTGTCATAGGCCATGATTAATGGTCAAGAATACCACCTCATAGTGAGATGGTTTGAGGACTGTCTCAGTCCTTGGGGGTGTTGTATATTAAGGGCCCTAAAAAAGGCCTTATAGAAATGTGGAAAATTCTAAGGTGTTCTCCTCTTTTTTTTTTTTTTTTTTGGCAAAAGTTTTTACTATAGGGCGCTTGTGCTCACCAGAAAGACAGAGAGAGACAGACAGCAAGAAATCATCCCTTGGGGGGATGGCCATGCTGCAATCCCTTCTCCTTCATTCTCCTCTGGGGGTCTTGGGCATGCACGCACACGTGTGCAGCATGAGTTTAAGCCACCAGGCCCGGGACTTGAACCACAGTTGACTACATGGGAGTCCAGTGACATAACCATTATATCAATTGCTGGTCCCCGGAGGCAATCTAAGAATGGTGTTCGTCACTGTTTCTGAAGCATACAGAGAAATCACTAGAGAAATGAGGCATTCATAGGATCTGTGAATTAAGTCCAGAGGCCAAACCAGGAGTGGTTGTCAGACAACCAGTTGCAGGGGTTAGCTCTTGAGTGGGACTGAAGGATAAATATTGCCCTAGGCACCTACTCTACACTTAGCCTAATGCCTCTCTGTGGGTTTAAGCTAGGTCGATCAGTTTTTAGAGGTTTTGATGTCATCAAAATCCTACAGTGGGGCCGGCAGGTGGCATGGTGGTTAAAGGCACTGGATTCCCACGTAGTCAACCACGGATTGAGTCCTGAACTTGGTGGCTTGTTTTCTCACTTTCCCTCTCTCTTTCTCTCTCTCTCTCTCCATCTTTCTGATCAAACTGGAAAATAATAATAATTAATAAAGTTAAATAAATAAAAATCCTACAGCATGTTGATATCTCAGAACCTCCCAGGGTCCCAGAATTTGCTTCAATCAAACAGACAGGAAGCCTATTTGATGTTGTGTGTTCTTCACATTCTCCTATCTTCTGGACCTTTACTTCCAGTCCTAAATCAGAACTAGGCAACTCCCCACAGATAGCAGTGCCATGCTAGAGGGCTAAAGGAGGTCTGTTCATAGCAGAGGACCCTTCACAGACAACAAAGACCTGAAAGTGGATCTGAAGGGGGAAATGACCTCATGAGCCTATCCCATCCCATTTGAGGCAGGAGACAATATTTCTGTACTCTAAAGCCTCCATTAAACTCTTTGGTACCTGGTACATGAAGAGACTCAGTAGACATCTGAGGAACAACTTGCTAAATGAATTAATTAAAAAATAAAGGGAGAGAGTTACTGATTAAATCAATAGACTACATAGGCTAAAGAATGACTGCTGAATCACACAAAGAAATTGTAAAACCTTCATAATACGTGCACACATTTGCATGAATTCTAGGATAGAGAATGACATTCCTCTGCTTATATCATTCCTGTTGATACAGTATTTCCTTTTTGTTTACTTCTCGGAACTCTGTAAAATAAGGAAACTTCAGGTTAACTATTTTGTTCAAAATAATTCTTCTGTGTTATTCCTTTCATTTCTCTAACTAGTTGAATATTTGTTTCCAATGCACTAGTTTTCACTTAAATTTTGTCAGTGTCCTGTCATCACCACCTGGCCATGACACCATTAAATTCATTCACTCCCTGGCAGGAAAGCAGGTGGAAGCAAGACAGCAATGTGGGGAAGAGGGGGGCTCTAAAGGCAGATAGCCCTGAGGTTCTGAGTCCTCAGTTCATTTTCTGACAGATAACTTTACACAAGTTACTTGGCTTCTTGGTTAAAATGGAATTTATCTGTGATTATGTTTATGAGTAATCATGAAAAAAAAGTACTTTGCATCATGTTTACCATGCAGTGACTGCTTAATAAATTTAATTATTTTTATCATATTGTACTGTTGTATTATATTACATCCTGTTATATACCATTGTATTATATATATATATTTTTTGAGAGGTTTTTCACTATAGGGCATGTGCGGTCGCCAGACAGGCAGAGAGAGACAGAGAGACAGAAAGCGAGAAATCACCCCTCCCAAGGGGGATGGCCATGCCACAATCCCTTCTCCTCCATTCTCCTCTCGGGATCTTGGGCACGCACGCACAGGCACCCGGTGAACCGCGGTCGACTACGTGGGAGTCCAGCAACATAGCCATTACGCTAACTGCTGGTTCCCCCATCGTATTATACATAGCAGTAGTATATTGCTCGTGTGTGACCTCGTAAAACCAGTGTCTATTGATGTGTTGACCAAAGTCATATCCCCCAGAGGTCTCTTCAATTCCCTCCTTAACTTTCTTCCCAGAATCAGACCATCCTTTAATTTTTTTTTTTTAACTGTACTTTCCAAAAGTAGAACCCTGTGCCCTTCAGGAAGAAAAGTCTAGTAAGTCTATTTCCCCCTCCGCGAAACAATATTCAGCTATACCTGTGACTAGATTGTCCTGGCCTTCCTAAAATGTGTCCCTCTCCTTCCCACTCACAAAGGCCATTTGAGTTCAGAGCTCTGATATGAACCTTGTGTTTGGTGAAGGAAAACTACTTCGAATCTCTTTTATTGACTTGACTTTCACCCTTCCCCTTCAGCATTCCAAACTCCCACTCACATCAGTGAGCTGGGTTTTAAAGTCAGTTGGAATTGTGAATGCCTAAGGTTTTTAGAGCTCAAGGATAGAGCCAAAGCTGAGTCTGACAGCTTATTTTACTCCCTGCACAGAGGCGATCAAGGCCAGGACAGTGTCAGAGACAGGCCAGGCTTTCTAGAAGCCTTGGGCTGTTGGCCTTATGCTAGGAAGGGGAGCTAAACATGTGGCCTTAAATTAGAGAAAATAAGGTTCATTAACTCACACAACTCTATGCTTAACCTTGTGCCAAATTTTATTGTTTAACCTCTTCTCTTTTCTTTTTAGGTTATGAAAACCCCAGTATTTCAGAGAGGGACAACATGCTGAAGGAAAATGGAGCCCTTAACCTAGCGCAAAAGAATGGGGCATAGTGGGTTTACACCAAGCGTGGCAATCACGTTTCCCATGATTGATTTGGGAGTGGTCAAGTGACCTGGTTATGATCAAAGAGGCCAAAAGGGCAGTCTATCAGTGGGTTCTTCTTGGAAGATTTTTGTTTCTTGTAAAGAGAAACAAGTTCCTCCCCACCTGACTTGAATGTGATTGTGTGAGAACATGGTACTTGGAGTTTGAACAACTGTTTGGTCACCATGAGATAAGAGGCAGAAGGGCAAAGGATAGAATAGAGAAAAGAGAGCATGGGGTTTTTAATGACAGCATTGAACTACTGAGCCAGTGTGGGACCATCTGCTTCTAGATTTTCGTAATTTGTGAGATAATCAAATATTTCTATTGTTTTAGCTGTTATTTCTTTTCTGTTACTTGCAATCAAAGACATATAATATATAACACTATATAACTTGTAATTGGTCTATTTTTATATCTATAGGTTCCATTTATAGGTTTTTGTATTCCTGGCACTGGGTATATGCCTGGAATATAGTAAGACTAATGAGTGCCTGGTTTAAAAAAAAAGAAAAAGGTTTGAGTGATAAAAATGTTTGAAGTGGCTGAAATATGAAGATTGGGGCCTAATTTCAGGTTCTATTAAATTCTTGCTTCTATCATTGCCATGAATTTCTTCTTTGTGTCTGATCTTACCTTCACTGGGATAAAAGAATGGTTGAGAAGGACTATGGAGAAGAACTGGTATTGTGGCTACTACTGAGAAATATTTTTAAGAATTCCCAGAAATTCCCATAGATCTAATTCTCTGGTTATCAATGTTTCTGAACCCAAATTAGTGTACATAATCAGTAGTATTATTTAAAGTAGTGTTGCCCTAGAAAATCTAGGACATGTGCTTTATACATCTAGTAGGTTTAACATCTACCTACCAGGTACTTTATTAAGCATTGAAGATGTAGAGGTGAACAAGCACATAGTCCTTCTCCTTAAATAACTCACAGTGGCAAATGGTTTGATGGCCTAAGTAGAGGTATGTACAAGTTTCCTACTATTCCTCTTAATCTACCACAGTGCTACCACTGAGTGGATTAAAAAAATAAGATAATTCCTAGGCACTTATGATGAAATGGTCTATGAGAACTTCCCAAGCTTGGTCCTCCCCAACTGAGTTTGTTTTGGGGATGACTTCCTGTTGTCACCATCCAAGGTCTTCAACACTTATCCCATATTCTCCGGAACCTCCTTTTGTTCAGAGGTCACCTCTGCAGAGTCCACTCAGAACAGTTAATTCAAGAGGAAAACCAGTAAGATTTGAGGGGCCACTTTATCACATGGGAGGATTATAAGTCATTCCTTGCTTCTCTAGGAATCATCAAATACAGAAAATAAGAATGATAATAATAAAAACAAATCAGGCTCCATTGTCTTTCTTAGTTAACTGTTACCTCTGAATGAGACCAGAGCTCTTGTGGTTGGAATCTCTGGTCTATCAACACCAGGGTCACCTCTCAGTTCTACAAGGGATACAGTGAACAAAGATGCCAAACCTAAAAGTTATTCATTGTTCCATTGGTCTATTTTTGGTGTTCTTTCCTACACATGAGCCTTCCTGAACTCCCTGACATATCTCCTCCCGCCTCCTACTCTTTAGTCATATCACTTCTGGGAATGCCCTAGGTGTCTGCTAATTGCCCCAGTTATAGGTTTTTAGTTGTTTGGTTTTGCTTTTGAGAGGCATTGATTTCAGAGCCTGACTGCTGGGGAAGGAATCTCCACTCCTCTGCTTAGCTGCTATGATTCAAATTACTCTTTCTCCCTATGACTCAGTTTCTGCATCTGTGTAGTGGAAGTTTATCACCATTCCTCCCAGAGTTACCCTCATGGTCTTTCAGTGTACCAACTTATGTCAATGACGGTCCTCTCAGCTGACCTCCTGCTGTGATTACTCACTATGCAGCTTCGTGGCTTGTAGAGCCACCAGTGGAACTAGCACTCTAAGATGTATTCTGCCTCTGGGTTTATGGAGTTTATGAAAAGTCATCACACTGTGCATTTATTATGTATCCTGTATATATGTTATACTGCAATAAAAATTTAGTTAAAAATTTTGCATTTGCATTAAACCCACAGGACCAGTCATTAAACTGTGTATTTATTATTTGTGGGGCTTTTTTGGTATATGTTATACTTCAATAAAAATTTACTTAAAATTTTTGCATTTTTGTTAAACCCGCTGAACCAGACATTCTGCTTTCTTCCTCTAAAGCAAAGGACTCCACATATATTCATACTTATCTTAGATGGGTAATGTAAAACAGAACAGCAAGTGAATAAAAATTTAAAACTACCCATTTCCATACCCAGTACCTGGAGGTAATTGTTGCTAATATTTTAGAAGATGTGTATCATTTTATTGACAATAAAAAATTGAATCCTATATTAATGATGTTTTATAATCTTTTAAATGTAGTCTACTAGTAAATTTCAGAATTTTAAAAAAAAATTTTTGCTATAGGATGCATGAGCTCATCAGAGAGACAAAAGGTGAGAAATTACCCCCCCCTCCGGGGTGGGGGAGATGACCATGCCACAGTCCCTTCTCCTCTAGTCTCCTGTCTGGATTTTGGCACACATGTACATGCACCCGACATGAGTTTTAAGTTGCTGGATCCAATGGTTGACTACATGGGAGTCCAGCAACATAACCATTACACCATCTGCTGGCCCTCAGAATATTATTTTTAAAGGCTGCATTATATTCCATTAAACTGTTGTATCACAATTATTAAACTGGTCCTGTAGGTAGAGATATAAGTGGTTCCTATATTTAGCAAAGCTGCTGTGAATATCTCTGGAGCTAAATCATCTCAGTGTGCTGGTATTTCTTTCAATATACATTTCAAGAATTCATACCTCTCTTTCTGACTTTCTTTAGGCTTCTTGGTCTTTGAGAGAATTTGGAATTGCTTTATTATGCACTATGTCTTCTGCACTTGTTTCTGAAACACATAACAAGCTTGTATGTAGCCATTTTCTAAGCTATGATGGGAAGGAACAGAGGCACTGTGGGTCACCAAACCCATTTGCTGGAGTGGGTAGGCACAGGGGACCTCAGGCTCTCAGATCTCCCACTTGCTGGGGCTGCTGCTGCTGGGACTCACAGTGGTATTTGCTTCCTGAGTGTTGTTTGCACTGTTTCTACCGTGCTAATGACTGCAAATTGCTAATGGCTGTGAAAAGCTAATTGTTGTGCAAGGTGTTTCTCTCTGTCCCAATTACCAGGGGATCCTGCAGTCACAATTAAACAGAGACTCATTAGCGCCTCTGACATAGTCCTCACAGGGAATCCTCGCATCTTGGCAAACAGCCAAGCCTCCACACCTCACAGCCAGGAGGCTTGTGCCTGGCCAGTAACAGGAAGCAGGGGAGGAAAGGATTAAGGAAGCACTTCCCAGGAGAAGACAAAGGAAGCGGATGGCGTGTATTGTGGCTTCAGTTGGAGAACCCAAGAACTGGAAAGGATACCGTCTCTGTAAACAAGTTCTCAAATAATACTAACGTAGTCACTAAAATGTGCCGGGCACCGTGGGGGATGCTTCACAGCCTTTTCCCTTCTAATCACCCCTACTTTCCAGAGGAGTTCACTGAGACCCAGAGAATCCCTGTTTTTCCTCAAATCCTTTTGTACTCCTGAGGCCATATTCTTAAGCAGCACATAAAAGTATTTAGGATCTAGTGGGCCAGTTCCAGGCCTTGCACATACGTGTGTGTACCTGCATTAGAGGAGAATAAGTTTGAGCACTAAATTGAATTCATTATATTCTACAATTATCTCATGTTAGGTGGACTGGGTAAAAAGCAAAGTAACACCTTTCTTTTGGATTCCTATCAGTAAGGTATAGTGACTGTGTCCATTGAAGTCCTGTATTTAAAAACAAAAAATAAAATGTTAATTGCCTATTATTTTCCTGTCCTTGAGTTAAACTTAGGCGCAGTAAAACTTGTGTGAATTCATAGTGCTATAAATTCAGCAAACCCGTTCTCTATCTCTTTATGAATATATTAGAATTATTTAGCTGGGAGTATGAATTTCAGAACTGCCTCCCCACCACAAAATTTTAAATATACCTTTCAACCTGTGCTTTCCTTTTTTTTCTAGACATGATAGCCATTTGCTGCTTTGCATCAGTAATGTCTCTTGCAAAATTGTGCTTCCAATTATGTACAATTTTTAAAAAAAAAATGAATTGACAGTAGTAAGAATTAATGGAGTAGCTATGTCTGGAATTGCTGTGAGACTGTTTGCTTGAGTTCATCTTACACACTTTGAGAAAACAGAGCAAAGGGGCTGGTCCTTTGGGAATGGCAGTCTGCTAATGCAGGACTGCAGGAGGCAACACTGAAGCAAAACACTGCCATTTGCAGTTGCTAGAAAAGTTGCCAAGGCAACGCAGACTCAGGGGATGGAGAACTGGCCTCACCTGCCATGCCCCTCATCCCTTTCCCCTGCCTCATTAGCTTAACCTTGATAGCAGGTGTCTTTATTGGCTTGACCATTAACAGGGCAAAGAACTGGCATTAAAGTTAATGTTAAACTCTCAACTAGCACAATTGATTCAATAATGAGATTTGATGTGCACAAAATTAAAAAAAAAAAGAGTTTGTATTATTTACAACTCCTCCTGAAGATGCGAGTGCTGACTGTGGCTGATAGACTGTTCCTGACACAATGGTTTCCCAGCAGATGATTCACGGCAGTGAGAAGACTTGGTGCAAATGATGTAATATGAAAGGTAAAAGAGAAAGGAAAGGGGAATGCTTTTTGAATTGGTAGGAAAATTGCCCTTCTAGAGAATCAACCTCATTTTGTTCCATTGGGTCTCAGTCCCGGATGAGTTATTTCAACTCAAGTTGAACACAGAACAGCCCCTATCATTCGTGTGGGTCATTGTGGGCTAGAGCAAAATGAGGACAACCTATTTCCAGCGTTGCTGAGTTGACAATTGCCAGCAGCTGTCACTCCCCGGTTAAAGGATAGGATTATCATGTGAGAAGGCCCTTGCCTGCCAGTGGGAGAGGAAAAGCCTTCCCTCCAGCTTGCACCCAGCATAAGAGCAGCACAAGGTAAATGACTTCAGGAAACGATACATCTTTGCAGTTTCTCCTCACTGGAGCTTGGGACAGTGCCAGACAGATTTTTGCAACATCCCCCACCCCCTGTGGAAATGAGAATCATTTGGGAGAGAACCAATGGTAATTTCCTCTCCCAAGTCTGTTCCTGTCAATTGCTTTTCTAGATGAAAGGTTCTACTCACTATCATCTGCATAACTCAGAAATTCAGCACTGACTTTCAACACCCCCTTCCCTGGCCCACAGATAGCCAGTTTCCCAGTCCACGAGTTGCTACCTCTAATATTCTTTGCATTTTCTCTTCTCCATTTCCACTTGTTCTTCCCTGGTTCATGGTACTATCTTTTCTTTCTTGAGTTATCCACAAAAATAGTCACCCAAAAGTTACCCTGTCCTCGGGCTTGTCACCTTCTGTGCTATAGCATGAACTTTTTCTAAATTAAATCCAAATCTGACCATGTCACTTTTCTGTTAAAAATATTTGAAAATTCTCCAAACCATTAAGGATGAAATTCAAAGTCTTTAGCTTGGCATAAAGAGAATGTCAAGAGCACATCTTTTATCCACTGTGTTGTAGTATGTATAGGACCTGAGCCATAGGTGAATGCCTAGTACTACCTTCCTTGTGCTAATAGGTGAACAGGGCAGGACTACTCAGCTGCTAGTTACGTGGTTAGACATAGGATTGGGTTCTATAGAGCAAAGCTAGGGTGAAAAGTTCCTATCCGAGACCACCAGAAGGCATAATGGTAAATGACCACAGTTCAAGTCCCAGACCTAGGGACTTAAAAGTCAAGACAGGTGCATGTGTATGCGTGCGTGTGTGTGTGCATGCCCAAAATTCCAAGAGGAGAATAGAGAAGGGATGGCAGCATGGAGGGTGATTTCTCACTTTCTGTTTCTCTGGTAAGCATATGAATTTTATAACAGAAATCTCTCTCTAAAAAAAAAAAAATGAAAAGTTCCTATCCTAGAAGGGTTATAGAAGGAAACTTCAAACAGTGCATAGAAAAATGGAATTAAAGTTTGAGTTTATTTTAGTGTAAAAAACTCATCAAATCTGGGCATATGTATATGTATTTATAATATGTATTTTCCAAAAACATTTTTTTGGAGAGATTTTCACTGTAGGGCGCGTGCGCTCGCCAGACAGACAGAGAGAGACATAGAGACAGAAAGCGAGAAATCCCCCCCCAGGGGGGATGGTCACGCCGCAATCCCTTCTCCTCCATTCTCCTCTCGGGATCTTGGGCACGCACGCACACGCGTCCGGCGTGAGTTTTAAGCCACCGGGTCCGGGACGTGAACCGCGGTCGACTACGTGGGAGTCCAGCGACATAGCCATTACGTTAACTGCTGGTTCCCTTTCCAAAAACATTTTGAAGTGCCTTCATATTTAAGGATTAAATGTCTGGATCCTCCTTTTCTCCAAAATCATATGTTGAAATATTGATGCACAGGGTGATGGTATTAGGAAATGGAGGTCTTTGGGAAATAATTGGGTCATGAGGGTGGTCCCTTATTAACGAGATTAGTGCTCTTTTTAAAAGGACCTCCCCACTCACCTTTGTTAGTGCCTTCGGGTTGACTCTGCTAATTGGTAGGCTCAGGCCATGTGGAAAGCCTGGGTTTGATTTTTGGCTCCTGGTTAGCCCTAAAAGCTAGGTATGGTGGCACATGCTGATAGTTGCATCTCCTTGAGAGGCTGAGGCAGGAAGATCATGACATAGTGAGAACTCTGTCTTAAAAACTCAGTTCTCTTCCCTCTTACCGCTTTCTACCATGTGTGGTTACAAAGGTTACAATGAGAAGTTGGACATCTGCAATCCCGAAGAAGATCCTGACCATCCTGGCATCCCGATCTCGGAATTCCAACCTCCACAACTGTGAGAAATAAATTTTGTTACTTATTATCTACCCAGACTATCTGTGTTATAGCAACCTGAACTAATTAAGATGGGATACAAATAAAATATAGGATGACCAGTTAAACTCAAAGTTTAGAAATACAATAACATTTTTAGACTAAGTATGCAGTGTCTGTTTATCTGAAGTTCAAATTTAATTGTACTTCTGTTCTGTATTCTGAAAACCTTATATATGATGTCACTGGATATGGTGTGGATGTTTAGGATAAGGGGAGCTCTCAAAAGAATCAGGAGGCAGTGCTGGGCTTGGCCCTCTGGGTATTTATTGCTACATAGTGTATGTTTTGTGATACATAGGTTTTCTTTATTTTATATATGATCAACAAATGCCTTTTAAAAAGGAAAAAGAAAGAATCATTAGGAGAAATTGAAAGGTCAGTACCAAAAAAAAAAAAAAAAGGACTGTTGGTAAAATATAGCAGATAAACAGGTCAATCTCAAACCCATTTAAAAAATTCCAAAATGATAGAGAATAAAAAGAAAGTCCATATGTTGTGAAGGAACTGGGAATAGGAAGCGATAGTAGGTGAAAATTTTCAAAAAATATTGAAAGATACAAAATAATATGTAAGTGCTAACTGACAGCGTAATGGGGGAAAGTCTGAAGGAGAAGCTGATTAAACTGTGAAAATCTGGAAAGGCTCAGGAATGAGGGATACTGGGGCCTCAGAAGAAAATGGGGTGGGGAGGGATTTATTGAAAATCTGTGTAAGGAGTGTATACTGCCTAGGCACTTTCCCTGCTTCATACTTAAAGGAGTAGAGAATTTATTGGGGACTGTAAGCCTGAGGGGTTCCAAAATTAAGCACATGAAAGAATGGAGTACCCTGCTAAAAACAGAGTAATTAAGTAAAAGTCTACATAGTACAGGATGGCACACCTACTGCCCTTCTTCTAGGTTTTTAGATTGCCAACAACTTAGCTTAAGGGAAACCCCACTGAGATTTGCAAACAATTCACCCAGATAATTACTGGGCCCCTAATTGGTGGAAATAGCCTTCTCCTTGCACAGAGATCTTCTATTCAGCTTCCTAGTGAATAGATACCCCATGCTGGCTGATATTGAAGGAAAACCTTGTGAAATGAGAGAGAGGCACCGCCCAAATAAATAGGAGAGGAAGATAGATGGAGAAAGGAAAGGGCATATAAAAAATTCAAGAAAATTATAATTATTAGTAGTCACTATCCACAGAGAAATAATATAGCCTTTTGCATTAAGGAAACAATGAGATGCTGTTTTTTAAAAGAATATTCAAAGCAAGAAATAAAAGATAGTAAATTAAAATATAACAGAAATAAAACGTTCAGTAAAATAATTAGAAAACAAAGTTAAAGAAATCTCAGGAAGTAGACCAAATGATCAAAGAAGTAGATAATAGAAGAGAGGACATAAAATTAGAACAGTTCAGAAGATCAAACAGCTACCCAATCGAAATTTCACAGAAAAGAGAAAAAAAAAAGTGGAGAGGAGGAAGTTATTAAAGAAATAAAACAACGTGAATTTTGAAAGGAGCCACTGAGAAGTTCAGACCTTGAATTAATACGTAACAGCACCGCCATGTGAATGTATATAATGCCACGGAACTCTACACTTAAAATAGTTGAAACGGTAAAATGTATTTTACCACAACTAAAACACAACAAAACAAACAGATTGAGGTATTATCAATGATACCAGAAACAGAGAGTCCTAAAAACTATTGGGGCCAATTAGGAAGAAAAGAATCTCATATAAAATATCAAGAATCAGAAATGGCATCTGACTGTAGCCAGAAATAATTGGGAAATGCTGTTAGAAGTGGCAGGGAAAATTACTTCTAGCCAGAAACTCTATCTACTAATGTAGTATCAATCAAGTCATTGGTGAGGGTAACTAATCATGTCTAGTCTGTACAATCAGGGTGTCCTGATCCAAGCCAAACCAAGTAAAACAGTTGGCTGGTGTTCAGTTTCTCACTTTGGCCTGAAAAATTGCAGGGTACATGGTTGCCCTGGGCTGCTATGACCTCTAAGGATGCTCCTTTAGGCTGCTTCTTGTCTCCTAGAGGCCCACTCCTACCCACAATTTTCCCTAATGAACAGGACTCAAGCATCCTCTGTCTCAGGAGATCATTACTTATCTTTATGATAGACTTGGTTCTGTTTTCTACCCCTCCACAGACATATGTAAAACTAATAACACTTTATCCCACTTATCCCTTCACATGTTGGTCTTCCCAGTTAGAGTGTTATTTTATCTCAGTTTTTCTGATACAAAATAGCCGTTCATAGTAAACTCTCAGTACGTGTCTGGTGGGTGGATGAACATATAGATGGTTTTCAGGATAAAGTAATGTTACCCAAATCTGTAGCCACAGGAGAAGGTGACTCTCCATAATGAATTGGATGCTGAGAGAAAGAAAGAATGAGAGAGAGAGAAGAAAGGAAGAAAGAGAGAGAAATAAAGATAAAGAAAATGGAAATTTTATTTCTGTCCCCACTGGACAGAATTGCTCATATTCATTCAAATATTCAAGAAATGTTTACTGAGTACTCTGTCCCCACTCTACTAGGGCCTATGGAGAATATTAAATAATGGATTCTATCATTCAATACCTTTAATTTTAGTTGGAAAGAAAAGTATGTGTATTAACTCAATCCTAGAAAAACAGCATAGCAATGTAAGAGATGTCACAATGTAGATAAAATCAGGTGTCAGAGTAGAGATCCAAACAGGAAGTCCAGAATGGGCAGATCACTGTGGGCTGGGATAACCAGAAGTGACTTCCTGGAGGAGATAGGACTTGAACTTCTCTTTAACAGATAAAGTACAAATCAGTAGGAAAAAGAGTGGAGAATCCCAGCCAGGAAATAAAATGACAAAGCTGAAAATAATGTAGACTGGATGGGACAGAATTGGTACCAGGCATGGCAGGTGGTGAGACTGACCTAGTGAGGACACATGGAGGGTCACTCCGAGGGGGCTGGGTGTTATACCAGGGAACCATATGTGAAGTCTTGCCCAGACTCAAGCTCCCTAATTGTTAACACACACAGTTAGCAACCCCTGCCATATTTGCACAACCTCCTGTTTACATTTCCAATAGTACATCATAGTGAATGGTGATGGTTGTCTTCCTCACTGGATCAGATCTTAGGAGCCATAGCGGTCATTTTTAGCATTCATTCTGTATTGCTTAGAGCAGGATCATAAGCTTAATAGAGACCCAGAATAAGGGGAGTTGGGGATGGGAAGATATTTTAAAAGAAAAATGTGTCTTTTTAAGAAAACTATGCATGGATTTCCTTTTTTTCACTTTTTGTACCAAAGTAAGCTTCTACTGTAATTTCATTTTGTACAAACTACTTGAAGTCCTCTCGTACTTGTTGAAGGAATTAAGTAAGAGGAAGGAGGGTAGGGCTGAGGCAGACTGTGTGAGAGGTATGACATCTTTCCTATGCTATCTCCTTCTGCTGTCACTTCCTGTGGTTACCAGCATTTCTTCCCTACATCCTAGTGCTGTGAAAACTCTAGTCCTGGGGGGAAACACTATGCTTTTTGCTTCTAACTACTCAAGCATCAGCCCAGTCAGAACCCAACACAACTGCCCAATTCATGGTGCCCTGTGTTGCTCTTTCCTGACAACACTACCTCACTCTGGTCCTATCTTGCCACATGCTTCAGTAAAATCAGCTTCCCAAATCCTGCAAAAACAGCTTAATGAGAATAAATGCCTCCTCTACCCACCCACTTTCTCTTGGCCCAGAAAAGAGGTCTCTCCTCTCTACATAGATTTATGTATCTTCTCAACAGTTTAGGCTTTAGCCATAACTCTTAGCATTGAGAATTCTGCTGCTGGTTTAACATTTGTCAGTTCCCAGTCCCTAGCCAAGGTGATGCAGCATTAAAAGTCACGTGTCATCTTTGTATCTCCTAAACATTCTGATCTGCTCTGCAGGGAGCTCTGTCCACTCATGGGAAGTAATGGGAGCTACATAAAAATGGCTCAGGTGACTTTGCTCATGCCATGCTGGGAGAGTTGACACATAATCTGTGCATATCTCCAATTTCTGTAATTATAACCAGGGAATATACTCTGCATGAATTGCTCGAAGAGGTACCTCAAAAGAGCCTTTTTAAAAATCTTGTAAAGGGGGCAAACAGGTGGTGTATTGGTTAAGGCATTGGACTCCCACGTGGTTGATCACAGTTCGAGTCCTGGGCCTAGCAGCTTGAAACTCACGTGTGGTGCATGTGCATGTGTGCCCAAAATCCTGAGAGGAGAATGGAGAAGGACGTACAGTGTGGCCATCCTCCCTGGAGGGTATTTCTCACTTTCTGTCTCTCTGTCTCTGTCTCTGTGGTGAGTGCACACTTCCTTTAGTAAAATCTCTCAACAACAGCAAAAACTCCTGTAAAGATTAGTATGTTATGGTGTTTTCCCATAATAAACACACAGCTTCTAACTGTTAGTTTTGCGATTTCCATGCTGAAATAGCACTACGGCCACATGTGATTAAAATAAGAAACTGTTTTGTATCTCCCTACCCCAACCTCAGAATCACCCTATGTTTCTTTCCCTGTAAATCAGGAAACAGCTGGGAAATCAGTTCATTCTTTTTATTCCTTTTATCTCATGCTTAAGCTGAGAAGGCTTTGTAAGCATAATCATTTTCTAAATAAGTAGTTCTCTGGGCTCATTTTTAAAAATAATTTTACCTTTGGGTAAAAAAAGTTTTTCTTAGACATAAAAGGAGAAGACATGGTTTCTTCCCTTGAGCAGTCTAGGAGGGAAAGTGGAGATAAATGAAGAATTACAACATAATGTAGTGAATGCATCTGTGGAAGTATCTATACCATGCTTGGGAAATAGTCAATAGTTTCCAGAGACTAGTCAGGTCTAGTAATTTTGGAGAAGCAATTCTAGAGGAAATGACAGTCATTCTGAGTCTTGGGGTTGGGCAGGAGGAGAGTGGTTCTTAGCAGGAAAGGACCTTTCAGGCCAGGCAAATAATGCATACATTTATACAAAGATATTAAAGATTCTACTAAGGGCATATCTGAAGAAAGTCTAGTGGTAATCAGTTAATTTTAAAAAATGTTACTTACTGAAATGCCTTCCCTTGACATTTTGGTTGCTCGGTCATCTGGCTCTTCTCAGAATAAGGGACTTAATTTCTAGATTATGTGTTATGAAACTAACATTTGTACATGTTTCTATTTGTAAGGTTTGCCCAGGAAACTGTCAGTTGTACCAGTATAAACTATAGTTGCACCAATGTCATCTAACAATGTCCTCTTTCACTCAAATGACTTTGTGCTTAGATAGTAGGTTATATGGCTATTCTATACCTATTTTGAAAAAAGAAATCCATAAAGAATGATCTGATCAAGAGAATATGACATTTGATTGGTAGATCCAGTCAACTTGTCTTATAGATCTTGAATGGCTTCATAAAATACTTTTTCCAAAATAGCTTATTTGGAGGCAATGGGGTAAACACAATAAATGCCATAGTGCCTAAGCACTTAAATGTTTATTTTCTGATTCTTCTGAACTAAGAGACAGACAGACAAAAGAACCTTTGTCTCCTCCCCTACCTAGCACCATTTCTCACAGACTAACAATAGAATGTTTAGTGTTTACAGGAAACACAGCAGCAGGTTACACCCTGGAAGAAATGCCCTTTGTCTTCTTTTTTTTCCAGTAAGCTTTGTACCAAACAAAATGATGTCCATTTGTGACTAAGTCAGATGTCATTCTCCCTCCCTCCAACCGGAAAGATGAATGGAATGTATTGAGGATTCAAGACCAAATCTCACAGAAAATCAGTGTCACCATCTTTGCACTGTTACTACAGGGTTTAGAAAGCTCTAACTCTAAAATTTGACTCCATAAATCACAAACTTACTGTGCCAGGCTTTGCACTAAGATATGAGGAATACAATGAAAATAGGCTGCCCGGCTTAGTATGTCAATCAGGACAGGCTAAATATGCTTCAATAACAAGCACTGCCCACCCCCCATCCCCCAGTCAGACAACAAAGGTTTGTTTTTCACTCAGACTCTATTTTAATTAAAACTCAATCAGGAGCACTACTGTGCATAATTCTCATTCTGGGAGCTGGGCAGAAGCAGCAGCACTATCTGGAATGTTGTCAGTCTCTGTGGGAGAGGGAAAAGAGAAAGTAGTGAAGCGCACATCAGCTCTTACAGTTCCCACCAGAAGGCGATATCGTCTACCCATATTTCTTGGCCAGCGCCAGTCACATTGCCACACCTAAATTCAAGAGACAGGAATGGCAATTCCACTGTATGTTTCAAAGAAATTAAATAATTCTGAGTAGACTTAGTGACTATGATAACCAATACAGAGGTTCTATTTGGGAAGAAAGACAAAGAACTAAGTCATATTCTCATACACTCATTGAGAAGACAGAATACTGCTTAAGTCTAGAACTTTATGAATAAGCAGTCATAAAATGCAGTGCTCTCGGGTGGAAATGCTTATGGTAACATTTTCCAATATTTAAGAAATCAGTAGCAGATAAGGAAAACAGAAAGTTAACATGAATGTACAGGTATTAGGCAAAGTCAATAGTAGCACTAAAAATAATAGAACTTTAAATGTGTAAGGGGCATTGGACATCATCTATGCCTCTTTGTAAAATTGGGGTGGGACTTACGGTTTCAGTGTCAATGTGAACTGAAAATGAATTTCTCCATTCCCTTCATGACACAAATACGTACATGTGCACTGAACTTCCACATGGCTGACCATAGTTCGAGTCCTGGACCTGTCAACTTGTAGACTTATACTGGGTGTCTGTGTGTGCGTGCCCAGAATTTCAAGAGAAGAAGGGATTGCAGCATGGCCATCCCCACTGGGGGTTGGTTTCTCACTTTCTCTCTGTCTCCCTGTGTCTCAGGCAAGTGCACATGCCCTATAGCAAAAATCTCTCTAAAGAAAGAAAAAAAAATACACACATACAGTTTTTGTTTTTGTTATAGGCTACTTGCACTTCGAGAGAGAGAGAGAGAGAGAACGAGAAATCACACCCTCCAGAAGGGTAGGTGATAGCCATGCCACAATCCTTTCTCCTCTATTATCCTCTTGGGATTTTTTGTCATGTGTGTGTACATGCACCTGTTGTATTTTTCAAGAAAATTCAAATCGCACAGCCAGTCATGTGGGATCCAGCTGCCTTAACAACTCCATGCCACTGGCTGGCTTAAAAAAATAATTTTTTTTAATGAATGTGGCCAAGATTGATAGAAAAAATTTAAAAATTCCTGAAAAACAGAATCTATCTCCAGAATAATGCTAATGCTGGAACAGCCTAGGTTGATATTAGAGTAGGATGTGGCATTAGAGTAGGATGGCTATCATTAACAACAAAAACAAAAACTAACAAGTTTTGGTAAAGATGCAAATTGAACCCCTTGTGCAACTACAAAGTTTAAGAAATAAATAATAAAATTATATATGAAAATTTTAGTTATCCCCAAATTAAAAAAAAAAATAGAATTTTCTTCAAGGAATAACAGCTGAAATACATTAGAGAGTGAATGTGAGACTTCTTTTTCTGGTAATACATGGGGCTTTGTATCTATACTAACTCTTCTAATGCTGATAACTAAAAATAAATGATGAAATATGTAAAATACCTTTTGAAAATACTGAAAAGGTAAAAGAAAAGAAAACTATTTTTATTAGGACTAAAACAAAGAGAAGGTGGAAACTCAGAGAGATGAAAAAGAAATAAAGAATTGCTTCTGCCCTATGAACATTTATCAAATCTGATAAGCTTAAATTCTAACGTTTCCTTATTTAAGTTCTGTCTAGATGATCTGTCCACTGCTAAAAGTGGGGTATGAGTTCCCCTGCTATTATTGCAGTGTATCTCTCCTTTCAGATCACTTAATAACTTACTGACATTATCTGTCCCTCTTTACTGTTTCTGACACGTAAGGTCTATTTGGCTTCTGAGAAAGTAGCTACCTCTTTTGACTTTTACAGGTGTTCTTTGTTGGTGATAGACCTTCAGTTGTTTAGTCTAATCTGAGATTCTCGACAGACCATCTGTAGTGATCCCAGACAGGCAGGCTTTGCTGTCAGATTCACTATTTGGGTTGGGCTGCTCTCTGTGCTCTTAGGTCAAGCGGAACTGCTGGCTATGCTCTATGGTCTAACGAGATCACTGGATGTACACCATAGTCAGATGGATCTATTTGCCAGGCTTTGTGACTGCCTCTAATTGGACAGGGTTATAAGTTGCATTCCTTGGCTGGACAGTGCTGGTGTATGGAATATATAATTGGACAGGGCTGTGTACTGGAGACTTGGTGAGGTATCTGAGATCACTTTTCAGCTGCTCAGGTTGAACTGAGCCAGAGGCTATGCTCCATAGATACATATGGTTGTAGAATTGTATTCTGACTTGGGAAAATCTTATGCAAAGCACTGAGGTTGATTGAGGCAGGGGTGGGGTGGGGAAGGGCATTACCAAGATGCTGTTGAGATTGGACAGGGCCATCTGCCCTCCTCTGCAGATAATTTTTGACCTATACTTACCTCATAGCCTGAGGAAGGCTTAAGCACTACTCGACCTTTCAAATTAGGTGGTTCCAAATGCTCCCCACTGCAGATATTCTAGGTTCTGCCCTTACCTCTCTGTCTGAGAAAGGTCTAAAGAGAGCACTGAAGCTTGGTGCAGTTGACCTTTGGCAAAGGATTGAGTGAAGCCAGATGTTCCTCTGTAGAGGTAGTTTCTGACCTACCCTTGCCTCCTGGCCTAAGAAAGGCATAAGGAGAACACCAATAGCTGAGTAAAGTTGCTCCTCAACCATTGGAATTAGTCAGGTCTCCCTGCCACAGATATTCAGGGACCCACACTGCCCTCTAGCCTAAGAATGACAAGGAAAACACCAGGGCTGGAAGGGATTACTGCTCAACTGTGGTGGGTTTGACAGCACCAGGATCTTTCTGTAAATATTGATGAAGCTACACTTGCCTCCCTATCAGAAATAAAGGTTTACACAGAGCATTAGGGCTAGGGGGGCAGGTTGGCTAGGGACTGGTGCCTACCAGAACTGTCAATTGTGTTACCTGCAGAGTGAAGCTACTGACTAGTTTCCTATTTAAAACTAGCCCTATTGACTAATTTGCTATTATTGTAGTTTATTTCTGCTTTCAGATCTCTTAATAACATTAAGTGAACATCACCATTTGCCAGAATACAGAGCTACTGCCCAAATCAGTAAGTTGGGCACTGTGAGCTTCACCTTCATTCTTTGTTTTTAACATATCCCAGATGATCTAGCCGGCCAGTACTCCCAGTGTTTCCATGGGGTGAAATAGGAGTGGGCCTCTATGAAGGAACCTAAGATAGTGGTGGAACTAAATATCTACCTCTCCTTTTCCCACTGTAGAAACTATAGACCAGGAGGCTCCCTCTATAGGGAGTGGTGTGCTGGCTTATTAGGATAGTGGTGAGGACAAAGCAAAGCCATTCCTCTTACCCTTCAATTGCAGTGTTTCTCAATTTTATGAACTGAAGCAATGCCTTAACCTCTCTCCTGAGTTCAAGGATATTGATGAAGTAATCTTGTCCGTGGACAGTTCTTAGGTAGATTCTGTAGGAGGGACTAGAGCTGGAGAACTTCTATTCTCTCATCTTACCAATGGCATTTTCAAATACAATAAACTTGATTCTAAGTATTCATGAGTTTGTATGCATAAAGGACACATGATAATGCCAAGACCTTCTCAATAGAAGAGTAGATCTGCTCAGTAGAGAGTCTAATGGCTAATCTCCTCTAATGCTTTAATACTCTCAGTGACTGCTTTCAGAATAAGAGCAGCAAGAAATTGACACTTCCGATGGATTTGCAGTCTAAATTCAAATAATCTAAGTAATATAAAAATATCAAAAACCATTAGCCCCCCCTTTTACAAAATGTTTTTAATTAAAGGGTCTGAAATGAGTAATACTCACAGGTTCATGAGTGAAGGAAAGCATATTCTGTCTAGAGATATATACCTTTCTCTCAATCTTCAAAGAAGTCCTATGAATCATTTTTCCAAGGAATATATGCAACAAACACAAAAAAATTGAGCATTGAGAAATATAGTGCTTCATGAACAAGAAGAATAGCAGTAATAGCAAATAACACTCATATTTCAGATATTGACATGTACAGAATGTGTAAATAACTATACCTATTCTGTTTAAACTATAAAAACTAAAAGTAAAATGCTTACAGGGAATAGGGAATTGCAAATAATAACTAAGCAGATATTCAGAAGAAACAAACAGAGATTCTAGAAATAAGAACTATTATACTCAAAATATAAAAACTCAGCAGGTTCAGCAGCAAATTATTTACAGGTGAAGAGTTCACTAAATTGAAGATAAGTCTCCAAAAATTATCCACAACGAGGCATAGAGAGAATATAAAAATGAATATGAGATTAAAAGAAGAAAAAATTAATGTTTAAAATATGTATTTCTAATTAGAATGCATGGAGGAAAGAAAAGAGAGAATCTTGCAGTGGCAATATTTAAAGGAATAATGATGAGATAATTCCTAAAAATGGATACAGTACTAAAGCCATAGTTGTTGTTGCCACTGTTGTTTTTTCCAAGAAGCTCAAAGAGGGAGGCAGCAGGTGGCATGGAGATTAAGGTGGTTGGATCCCACATGTTTAACTGAGTGGTTAAGTCCAGACCCAGCAGCTTGAAATACTAAGCACATGTGTGTGCATGCCCAAAATATCAAGAGGATAATGGAGAAGGGATTGTAGTGTGGCCATCCCCCCTGGGGGGGGGGTGTGATTTCTAACTTTTCCTCTCTTTCTTTTCTCTGTCTCTCTCCAGGAAGTGCACTTTCCATATAGCAAACAAACAACAACTCAAAGACATATAAAGAAATCTATGAATACATCAAGACAGCATACCACAACTGTAAGACACTAAGGACAAAGAGAAGATCTAAAACAGCCAGAGAAAAAATGCTTATTATACTTTACAAGTAGGGTAGACTGATCCCTTACTTCTCAGTGATGAAAATGAAAGTAAGAATATACTAGAGCAAAATAGTTAAGGAGAATATTAATGTCCAACACTCAATTCTATACCAACCTCTAATGTCTCTTT
>NW_006159849.1:3668670-3679337 GCF_000334495.1 Tupaia belangeri chinensis
CTTTTATATTTTTAGAGAGGCTTTTACTAAAGAGTGTGTACACTCACGAGAGAAAGAGAGAAATATAGCTAGAAGTCAGTAAGAGAAGCCATATATGTGTGTATACATATATACATATATATAAATTTTTATTTTTGTTATCATTTTCCATCACTAAAGAGTTTCAAAAAGTAGTTCTTGCTATAGTGTCTGAAATATGGTGGTGCTCAGTCCATGTTCATTAAATAAATGTTTTAATAAAATTTGTCCTCTTAAGGATTAATTTTAACTCTAAAACAGAAATGATAAAATTTAGGGACCAGCAGATGGTGTAGTGGTTATGTCACTGGACTTGTACATAGTCAACTTGGTTCAAGTCCCAGACCTGGAGGCTTAAAACTCACGCAAGGCTTTGCTATTTATGGAAAATATCCTTTGTAGTGTCAATGTGGCACAATGGAGACTACACCATAGCTGATTTTTTGCTGATGCAAATAATTTGAGGGAGAGTAGAGAGGAGGGAAAAAATGAAGGACATGACCAAAAAAGTGTGACCAAATAGAGGCTCACAAATGTTTGGATTACTTTATGTGCTTATTGTGGAATAAGGAAAGCATTTTGTGTTACATGTATGTGAAAGACACTATGTGAAGTTTTAACTGTCTTCTCAAAGACCTTCCATGCTTTTCTTTTGGTATTTCTTAAAGCCAAACATAAGCCAGAAGAAATGAATGTTCTTAAGGGGTGGGTTTTTCTCTGGGCTTCTGTTGGTTTTTCTGTGGGCCACTGCCCTCTAATGGAATTACTCTCTTTGGCTGTTTGATTTTTTTTTTTCATATTGTATTTTTCAAATTTGTTGTACGGTGCCCTGTGAGCATCAAGTACCACTGGATGAATAAAACGTATTATATCAAAAACAAAAACAAAAACAAAAAAACAAACTCATGCAAGGCTATGAAAGAAAGATATTGTATGTATCTACTTAATATATACTGACTATCTGCTCTCTGTGGGAGAGACTGAAATATTGGAGGGCATAAAAGCAGTGGAAATAGTTATGGGCGCTGAAGACAGTGTGGAATGGGGAGGGGAGCAGAAAGGAAGAGTACAGAGAAGGAAAGCAGGAGGAAAGTAGGCACAACATTTGTGGGACACAGATAATGGTTTATTACCTGTCGATGATAATATGTATAGTAGTTCAACTGGAGTGGTCTGAGAAGTATTTCATGTTAGGTAAATTCTCTTTTACAAGCCAAATGATGTATAGTCATTGAATGTTTTAAAAACTAAGAATAACAAAAAAAAAAAACTAAAAAAAAGAAAACCTATTTGCTGCTGCTGATGTGGATAGTAATGTCTGTGACTTGACTGATATGCATGGTAATCTGGAAAAAGACTTGATATACACTGTAAAAATATATGTGGTTAAATGTAATATTTAAAAAAACAAAACAAAACTAAACTAAACTAAAACTCACTCTAGGAGCATGTGCATGTGTGCCCAAAATCCAGAGAGGAGAATGAAGGAGAAGGGATTGTGGCATGGCCATACTCTCTGGGGGGTGATTTCTCACTTTCGATCTCTCTGTCTTTCTCTGTCTCTCTGGCAAGCACACATGACCCATAGCCAAAATCTCTATTAAAAAGAAAATAAGAAATAATAATTTATGCCTGACAGCATGGATTTAGATACAGTAGCACTAAGACTCATTTTTTAGATATATGATCACATGTGAGAACTTTTTTTAAATTAATTTATTTATTCACATTTAATCACATCTTTACAGTGAACAACATTTCTTTTTCCAGCACAAATACTGTGTATGTCAGTCAAGCCAAAGATATTACTCTATAACTTATCAGCAAATAGCTTCTCATTTTTTGTCAATTAAGCATACTTTTACTTTTTTCCTTCCCCCTCTCTCCCTTCCATATTAAACTTTTTTCCATATTTTATTGATTCACAAGATATGTTAAACTAAAAATATGGGCAAAGCTAGAATCTAGTCACAAGTGTCCTGTAATTTACCTCTGAAATATTTTTTTTTCTGAAACTTTTTTTTTAACTTAACTTAAATTCATTCCTTAAGCATCATCACAGCATACAAATGTGATTTCCCATGGGACCAGCAGTTAGCATAATGGCCATGTCGCTGGACTCCCACGTAGTTGACCACAGTTCGAGTCCTGGACCCGGTGGCTTAAACTCACGCCAGGCACGTGTACTTGTGTGCCCAAGATCCCAAGAGGAGAAGAGAGGAGAAGGGATTGCGGCATGGCCATCCCTCCGGGGGGTGACTTCTCACTTTCCCCTCACCATTTCTCTCTCTCTCTCTCTCTCTCTCTCTGGCAAAGGCACACATCCTATGTACAAAACCTTCTTTAAAAAAAATGGGTTTCTGATAAGTAGGAGAAGCTTAAGGGTTGGTTTATGAAGACTGAGGCCCCATTTCCAAGGGACAGGTTACCACAGTAGTGTGTAGATGATGCACATCAGAATGTAGAAGAGATGCCTTTATGCAAATCAGCCTTAGAAATCAGCAGGCACAGCTCCGTTTCTGACCCTCTGCCCTTTCCCATCCTCTTCTCACACTATCTCTGGTGTCTACAGTTGTCTTCCATTCCTGTCCCCTCACATTGTATTGATCACACAATTTCTTAAATACTCTTGACTACTTTCAATAGCAAGTTCATTTGGTAATTTCAAGAAAAGCAGTTTTAACTTAAGTCAAAGAAATGCTAAGGAACTTTGCATAAAACGTAAAGCCACAAAACAGGTTAGGATTCTGTTTAAATGATAGGTACACGAACCGAACCTATCGACAGCTCAAGACAGGATACAAACCCTTAAAATGGGACTACAAAGCCTAGAAGAAAATCAGCAATGTTTTAGTCAAAAGTCATGAAATCTTATTTCACCAAATCAGTCTCATGTACTTTATCTTCTGTTGTCGTTTGATTTCCCCGATTAAATTCTGGGATATAATATTCAACTCCAGACTTGTCCCTATGATTAAGTTGGCCATTTTCTTAGTTTTTGAACTCTTATTTCTGTGTGTCTGTATTTAATTTTCCTGATATAGCACTTCCTTGAGAACTTCTTGGAGATCTGGTCTGGTGCTGGTAAGTTATTTCAGGTTTTGTTTATCTGAGAATGTTCCTGTCTTTTCTTCCCACATGAAGGATAATCTTGCTGGGTACAGTATTCTTGAGACCTTTTTAAAAATACTTTTTAAGATTAGAAATGAAATATTTGTCTCTGTAAGTAAGAAAGTAGGAAAGAAATAAACGTTAGTTAGTTAACCGTCTTTCATTTTAACTATATTGTCTTCTCTCATTAGTAAAGCTTTCAAACAAATAAAAAAAAGTTGCATTTGCTAAAACTCCTGGGGGCTGAGGAATCATATACATTCTCCAGACCAGTATGCAGTTTTACTGTACAGAAACTGCGAGGTTGCTGGTGTGATTATGATGCTGTTTCACAGATTAGAAAACAGCAGTACAGACGGGTTATTAGTTTCCCAGGTTAGTGATGGGGACATTGGTCCATGTTGCCTATCTTTAGACCTGCAGTCTTTTCAGACAAGATTATACCCCCAATAATATGTTTCTGCATTTTTTGGCAATATTAGTTAAGTGAAAAGGATGTTAGACTTAGCTTATTCTTTTTCTTTCTTTTTTTATTAATATATAATAGGGTGTATGCACTTATTGGAGAGAGACAGAGAGAGGGAAAATGAGAAAGTAGCCTCCCAAGGAAGATAGCCATGTCACAATCCCTTCTCCATCATTTCTCTCTCAGAATTTTGGGAACACACACACACAAACACACACACACAACATGTTTTTCAAGCCACTAAGTCTAGGACCCAAAACACACAGTTGGCTATTTGGAATCCAGCTGCCTTAATCGTCATACAAATGACTGACTCTTCAGTCTGATATTTATGAATTAAGCAATCTGAATTTCACTCCCACTCCGGAGAGCAATTGTAGACCCTTAATAATCATGTTATTTTATAGTAAAATATATGTAAAAATTCTACATTCAAATTTGAAAATATTATGTCCTAATACATGTATTTGTTTGACAATGGCCATTTGAAGGCTAGTAATCCATAGATATTACAAATTCTATTGAGAAGTTTCTGGTTCTAAATCCAACTTACCCAATAGATGGAGACATATTCTCCATAGGAATAACTTCTCTGGTAATATCTCTCGTCGGTATTGCTCCATGTCATACCATTGCCACTGAAAAAATATAATCATCTGGCTAAGACGGTTGATAGGATATGTGAATAGGGAGTTAGCTTTGGCTGATAGATCTGAGGTTTGGAGTATATTTGTTAATAAGTCTCATAAATAGCCCATTTATTCATGGGAACAGTCTATTTTTAATGTGTTTTTGTTTTCTATTATTAAGTTGTCACATAATAGTTGGACATATTTATGGGGTATAGTGTGATGTTTTGATATGCATGCAATGTGCAATAATTAAATGAGACTAATTCACTTATCCATTTCCTCAAACATTTGTCATTTATTTGTAGTGAGAACATTCAAGATACCAATACACAGTGTATTTTGGATGGAAAAAAAATAAAAATTAAAAAAAGATACTTTCTTGTAGCTATTTTGAAATACGTAATATCTTATTGTTATCTATAATCACTCTGTTGTGCAATGGAACACTGGAACTGTTCCTCCTATCTATAACTTTGTACCCACTTTCCAGCCTCTCTCATCTTTCCATCCCTACTACCTTTTCCATCATCTGGAAGCCACCATCTACTTTCTACTACTAGATTAACTTTTTTTAGATTCTACAAATGAAATTGTGTAGTGTTTGTCTTTCTGTACTCAACTTACTTCACTTAACATAAAGCTATCCAGATTTGTCCATGCTGCTGCAATTCACAGGATCTTTCTTTTTCTATAGATAGCTGAATAGTATTCCACTGTGTAATTCCATTTCTTTATTCATTCACCTACCGTTGAATACTTAGGTCAATTCCATATCTTGACTATTGCAAATAGTGTTACAATAGACATGGGGAGTGCAGGTATTTCTTCAACATACTAATTTCAATTCCTTTGGCTATATATCTATTAGTGTAATTTCTGGGTTATATGGTGATTATCTTTTTCGGTTATAAAGGACCTCCATCCTGTTTTTTATAATGAATACTAGTTTACATTCCCATCGACAGGGTATAACAATTTTATTTTCTCCACAGCTTTGCCAACATTTGTTATTTCTTGTCTTTTTAGTAATTGTCATTATAACTAGGGAGAGATAATATCTTAGTGTTGTTGTGATTTGCATTTCCCTGGTGTTCAGTGATGTTGAGTATTTTTCATATACTTCTTGGCCATTTGTATGTTTTCTTTTAAGAAATGCCTATTCAAATATTTTCCCTTTTTTAATTTGCATTTTTTCCTAAGTTGTATTTTGGCTTGTTATTTTTTTAGTTGTTTGAGTTCCTTACATATTTTAGATATTAACTCCTTGTCATTTGCCTAGTTTGCATGTATTCTCTCCCATCCCATAGGTTGTCGCTTCACTCTGTTGATTTTTTTATTTTTTTTTCCTTTGCAATATAGAAGCTTTTTAATTCAATGTAATTCCATTCCATTCCATATTTTTTACTTTGTTGCCTATACTTTTGGAATCTTATCCTAATTTTTTTTTCCAGGTCAGTGTCATGACCTACCTATATTTTCTTCTAGTAGTTTTCCTAGTTTGAGGTCTTGCATTTATATCTTTAAATCATTTTGAGTTGAATTTTGTAAATGATAAGAGATAGAGATCAAGTTTGATCTTTCTGCATGTGAATATCCAGTTTTCCCAGGATCATGTATCGAAGAAATTGTCTTTTCCTCAATGTATGTTCTTGATACTTTGTTGAAAGTCTGTAAATATGTGGATTTATCTGTGGATTCTATTTTGTTCCATTGGCCTATGTGCCTGTTTTTATACCATACCATGCTATTTTAGTTACTATTGCTTTGCTATGAATTTTAAAGTCAGATGATATGATGACTTTAGCTTTGTTCTTTTTACTCAGGGTCCTTTGACTATTCAGTCTTCTGAGGTCCATAATGATCCAAATTTTAGGATGATTTTTTCTATTTCTAGGAAGAATTGCATTGGTAGGGATTGTATTGAATCTGTAGTTCAATGAAACTACTCCCTAGGGGGAAATAGCCATGACACAATCCCTTCTCTTCCAGTCACTTCTGGGAGTTTCAGGCAAGCTTGTGTATGTGCCCAGCGTGATATCTGAGTCCTGCCAATGCTGGGACTCAAATCAGGGAGTCCAGCCATGTGGGATCCAGCACCTTAACCTCCATGCCACCTGCCAGTCCCAGTATGGACATTTAAACAGCATTTATTCTTTTAATCCATGAACATTAGATATGTCTCCATTTATTAATGTCCTCATTCTCTCATCAGTGTCTTATAATTTTCATTATAGAGATCTTTCTCTTTTTTTGGCTAGGTTTATTCTTGAGATTTGTGTTTGTTTGTTTTGGCTTTTGTAGCTATTGTAAATGGGATTGCTTTCTTTTCTTTTCCTAAGTTTTTTTTTTTTTTTCCTTCCAAGAGTGTAAGAGACAGAGAGAGCAACTTAGAGACAGCACCCAAATAGGGTACTGACTCTGTGCTCCACGACTCCATTCTCTGCAAGCCCCAGATCATGGGCACACATCTGCTTAATGTTTTCAGGGAGATTTCTGGATGCAAACCTGAAAAAAACCCAGGTTAATCAGACTATTTTACTGTTGAGCCACCATCCAGCCCCAGAACTGTTTTCTTGATTTCTAATTCACAATTGGTGTACAGAGATGCCTTTGTTTTTTCTAGGTTGATTTTATTTCCTGCAACTTTACTGAACTCATTTATCAGTTCTAATAATCTTTGGTGGAATCTATGTTTTCTTTAATAAAAGATTATTTCATCTGCAGATATGGACTTCCTTCTTTTCAGTTAGAACTCCATTTACTTTTCTTGCCTATCTGCTCTGGCTTGGACTTTCAATACTATATTAAGTGAAAGTGCAAAAGTGGTCATTCTTATCTTGTTCCAGATTATAGAAGGAAGTATTTGAACTTTTTCCCCATTTAGTATTATGGTGGCTATGGATTTGCCATAAATGTTCTTTAAAGTACATTCTTTTTTTTTTCTTTTTTTGGAGAGGTTTTTTGTTACAGGGCTCATATGCTACCAGAAAGACAGAGAGAGAGAAAGAGAGAGAGAGAGAGAGAGAGAGAGAAAGTGAGAAATCACCCCCCAGGGGGGATGGCCACGCTGCAATCCCTTCTCTTCCATTCTCCTCTTGGGATCTTGGGCATACACGCACATGAGCCTGGTGTGAGTTTAAGCCACTGGGTCCGGAACTCAACCACGATTGACTACATGTGAATCCAGTGACACAGCCATTATGTCAACTGCTGGTCCTAAAGTAAATTCTTTCTGAACCTAATAGATTGAATTTTTATGAAGGAATACTGAATTTTACCAAATCTTTTTTCTTGTTGAGATTATAGTGTCGTCTTTGCCCTTCATTCTGTTAATATGATGTATTGTGTGTTTTGATTCATGTGTAGTGAGCCACCCATGCATTCCTAGGATGAATCTCTCTTGGTCGTGGTGAATATGATCTTTTTGCTGTGCTGTTAGTTTTTGTTTGCTAGTATTTTGTGAAAATTTTTGCATCTAGTTTCATCAGAGATATTTGCCTATGTATTTCTTTTTGTTGTGTGTCCTTCCCTGATTTTGGTATCAGGGAAAAGCTGGTTTTACAGAATGAGTTTGGAAGAGTTCCCTCCCCTTTAAATTTTTAGAATAATTTGAGAATTGGTATTTGTTCTGTAAATGTGTAGTAGAACTTAGCAACAAAGCTGTCAGGTCCTGAGCTTTTATTTAATAAAGTTCTTGCTATAGATTCAATGTTGTTATTAATTATTGGTCTGTTCAGATTTTCTATTTTCTCATGATTTAATCTTGGATGGCTATTCGTGTCCAGAAATTTTTCAGTTTCTTCTGGATTTTCCAATTCGTTGGCATATAGTTGATCATAGCAGTTTCTGATGATCTTTTGTGTTTCTGTGGTCACAGTTGTAATGTCCCCCCTTTTCTTATTTTTCTTATTTGCATCTTCTCTCTCACTCTAGGTAAAGGTTTATTCATTTTGTTTATCTTTTCCAAAAACAAACTTGTTGTTTCATTGATCTGGTATACTTTTTTTTTTTTTCCCCTCAGTCTCTGTGTCACTTATTTCTGATCTGATATTTATTATTTCTTTTATTCTACTAATTTAAAGTTCACTTTGTTCTTATTTTTCTATTTTCTTGAGGTACAAGGTTAGGTTAGTTGTTATGAGTCTTCTTTTTTGATGTAGGCATTTATTACTGCAAGCTTCCTTCTTAGAATTGTTATTTTCTCATTCCATGGGTCTTGGTATGTTGTTTTAATTTGCATTTCTGTCTGGAAGTTTTTACATTTTAATTTTAATTTTTTTAACTGACCCATTAATTATTAAGAAACTTTGATTTTGCACATATTTGTAGTTTTTTATATACATTCCTTTATTTATTTATTTGTTTTAGATTTCATTTTATTTTTTACTTACATGAGCTTTCAAAAGCTGATCATTGTAACTACCATATAGCTTTTTTTCCTCCAAAAACTTTTGTTTTCTTTACACTTTTTAAATGTACATTTAATCACTGTATATTTTTACAGTGTACAAAATGTTTTTATTCCAGTATAGATGTAGTGCATATCAATCAAGTCAAAAATTTTATCATATTGATTTTAGCTTGTATATCATCATGGTGTGAGGAAATACTTGAAATGATTTCAGTCTTCTTAAATTTGTTAAGACTTGTTTTGTAGCCTAACATATAGTCTCTTCTGGATAAAGTTCCATGTGTTAAGCCAAATATGTATCTGTAACTGTTGGAATGTTTTGTAAGTGTTTGTTAGGTCCATTTGTTTTAGAGTGCAATTTAAAAATCAATGTTTATTGAGTGTTGATCTAAATGATCTGTTTATTGCTAAAAGTGAGGGTTGACATTCTCTACAATTATTGTATTGTAGTCCATCTCTCTCTCCCTTTGGATCCAGTAATAATTGCCTTATATAGTTGGAGGATCTAGTGACAGGTGTACATTGTATTCACAATTGTTATATCCTCTTCCTCAATTTACCACATCAACGTTATATGATGATCTTCTGTGTCTCTTTCTATAGGTTTTTTTTTTTTTTTTTAGAGATTTTCACTGTAGGGCGCGTGCGCTCGCCAGACAGACAGAGAGAGACATAGAGACAGAAAGCGAGAAATCACCCCCCAGGGGGGATGGTCACCCCGCAATCCCTTCTCCATTCTCCTCTCGGGATCTTGGGCACGCACGCACACGCGCCCGGCGTGAGTTTTAAGCCACCGGGTCCGGGACACGAACCACGGTCGACTACGTGGGAGTCCAGTGACATAGCCATTACGCTAACTGCTGGTTCCCTCTTTCTATAGTTTTTATGTAAAGTCTATTTTATCTTATATTAGTTATTCTTGCTCTCTTGTTTTTTTATTGACATGGTATATTATTTTGTATTCCTTAACTTTCGATCTTTGTGAAGTGAGAATCACCTGTATACAGTATATGAGTGTATCTTTTTTTTAAAAAAAAAATTAATTTTACTTTTTCTTTCTCCTCCTCTTCCTCTTCCTCCTTCTTCAATTTGATCAGAGAGAGAGAGTGAGAAAGCTAACCACCAGGTCTGGGACTCAGACCACAGTCGGTCACATGAGAGTCCAGTGCCTTAACCACCAGGCAACCTGTCAGCCCTAGGGTATTTTTAAAATTTTTTCAGAAACTCTAAATATTTCAGTTAAATAATCTGATCTATTTACATCTAGGTTTTTATTTTCAAGTAAACACCTCTGTCATTTTGTTAACCACTTTCTGTTTTGGGCCTTTTTTATTTTTGTAGATGTTTCCTATCTCTTTTGCTTGATCTAGTTTATTATTAAACGTCTTAATTATTTTAAAAATTATTCAAAATATTCAGCTTTAGGACTTTTGTATGTGTGTTAGTATGTTTGAAATATGTCTCCTTTCTGCTAAATTTCTCACTCAAGTTAAGAATTATCTTCTGATTTTTAAAAAAATTTTTCAATCTGTATTCTTTTTTTTAGAGGTTTTCACTATAGGGTGCGTGCGCTCGTTACACAGACAGAGAGAGACAGAGAGACAGAAAACAAGAAATCACCCCCCAGGGGGGATGGTCACACCACAATCCCTTCTCCTCCATGCTCCTCTTGGGATCTTGGGCACACACGCACATGCGCCCGGCATGAGTTTTAAGCCACCGGATCCGGGACGTGAACCACGGTTGACTACATGGGAGTCCAGCGACATAACCATTACGCTAACTACTGGTCCCTCAATCTGTATTCTCATGTATCTCACTGAGTTTCCTTAGCATTATTTTAGATTTATTTTCAGGCAATGCATAGATTTCTTTTTCATTTGGGTGTCAGTTAGTAGAGATACTGTGATTCATTGAGGGTACCATATTTCCTTGTATTTTTTATTATGATTCTTTTGTCCTTGCATAGGTATCTGCACATCTAGTAGATTGGTTGTGTTTCCTAATTTTATGGTGTGGCTTTTGTAGG
>NW_006159849.1:3679751-3691240 GCF_000334495.1 Tupaia belangeri chinensis
TTTATATGTCCTACACTGTTGGTTTAATGGTGTACATTGGCTTTGATTACAATAGTATAGTCTCTGTGTAATTTTTTTCATCTGTAACTAACATTAGCAATGTATGTGAATGTCTCAATGACATTGGTACACACCATGTTAAGTGTAGCCTCCCTGTGGGGATGGGGGAGCAACATGCCAAGGGCATATAGGAGGTCTTCTTTGCTTATTTGAAGGAAACCACCCCCCTGCAGGCTGGGTCAAGACTGTCATGTATTTTCAGGTGCACGGGAGTAGACCTATCTGGTCATGTTCAGCCTCTTCCACTCTGGAGGCAAGGTTGCTGTGGGCTTTGAGGTATAGGAGCCAGCTGGGCTATGCTAGACCATGTGAAGTATCCTCTGCATTAAACAATACCATCAGTTTCTAAAGGGTCAGGGTACCAAGTGGGCACTGACGCAAGAGCTGTTTCACTGGGCCTAGGCTGTCTATATTTGGGATTGAGAAGCCATAGATATTTGAGTACAGTGCAATCATGGTGGAGCCCCGGAGATAAAGATGCAATTGCTACTCACCTCCAGAGCAGGATCTGCTCTAGTAGTGGTTCTGGTCTCAAGATAATGCTATACAACAGCCTGAATCATCAGAAGGAGGCAGTGTACAATGTGGGCTCCTCCTTTGGAGCAGTTCAGGTAGCTCCTTAGATTGAGCTTAAGCTCTGAGGGCTGCAGGATTCTCTAGCAAAAAATATTGTTTGTGTTTGCGGTTTTAATGCATAATGCTGGATGTATCCTGCTTATTCTTTCCCCTCTAGTAGTCCATCCTAGATCCCAGCTGTTCTTGATTGGGAGACAGTGTGGCAGAACAAGGAATTTTGTTCCCTTCTCTATGTGGCCATCCTAAGTCAGTGTGATCCAGAGGATCTCCAATACTCTTCAGCTACACCCCCCACTCACCTTCAGACTCCACCTAGGAAACACCTATTTACTCATTGTTTTTGTTTTCCTTTGGAGAGAGAGATGAGCATCGGGTTCTTCTAGTCAGTCATCTTATTCTACCCTCTAAAAATGTATTTTAATGGATGTAAATATCTGTAATATGAAACTGAGTTCAGAAGACTGTATTGGTGTTAACATTTCCTGAATGGTTGAGAATATATCCAATGTTTGCCTCCATTTCTGGGCACAGATTTCAGGATATTCTTATTCTATCTGAAAAGGGCTGACTATTTTAAAGACTAATGTTCTATTCTTTGTGGCTATTCTCTTTACTTGCTTGTCCCTCCTTATTAGTTTCTGGAAAGATTTGATTCCTTAATTGTAATAAACTTCATGGACAGCAGGTGAATTTTCTCAAGCATTATCTTCCCAAAACACAAATTGGATCAAGTTATTTCCCTTTTTAAAACATTTTGTGGCAAGTACATAAATATTACTCCACAGAGTTGGACGTTTGAGAAATATCACATTTTTAAAAATCCAATTAAGTCTAACTGTAAGGAACCATGCCCATAGCCTGGCAGTTAAAGCAGCCAGATCACACACAGTCAACTGCAAGGTCTGAAAAAAAATACACCAATCACATGTACATAAGTGTCCCCAGTTCTGTCAGGGTAGAAAAATGGAGAAGGGATTGTAGTGTAAACATGCCCCATTAGAGATTGCTTGCTCTCTCTCCTCTGTGTTTCTCAGTCTCTTCCTCCAGTGAGCACATACACCCTTTTGCAAATAAAAAACATTTAACTCTAAACCTGTATTCCTAAATCTAATAGGAAATTCAATCATGGTAAATAATGTAAGGGTACTTGCCTCTCCCTAGAGTGATCTAAGAATATAGGAAGCTAACATAATATCCCCTGAAATAAAAGTAGCTTCTGATTCTCTGTCATGGCTGTTAGCAATATCCTCATTTTCCAAACCAACGTGACTCTTGAAGTGTGGGCAGCTCTATAGATACTGTGCCAACTGAAGTACAGATGTTTCTGTCTACAAGGGAGAAGCAGTGCCTGGCGGGTATTCCTTTTCTGAATCACGTCTCTGAGTTCTCACTATTCAGGTCACCAAGTTTGTACCCCTGACTCTCTCTGAACTGCCAACCTCTATTCCTTCTCCTGCTTGAAGGAATTTCTTTCCCACTCCTGCCTCTTGTACTAGGCACTTTCTTCTGTACCCTCCTTATCTAGGGTACCAAACACAATCTCTTCAGAGACAGTCTTTGAACACATAAGAAATTAATGTTGTTCTTCTGACAGTTTAACCTTTGGTTCTGCCAAAGCTCCCGGACAAAGGAATAGAAAAGTTTACCCTATCTTCTTGAAAGAAAAAAAGGAATAGGTTGGGTAGGTATAAATGGAAACAAAAAATTAATAATTATAATAAATCATCCTGCCATACCTTCAAATATTTTTCTTAGAAAATAGAATTCATAATCTGTAGGTTGATCACTGAGAACTTTCGTAGTCTAGATTCCATTGCTTTTCTAATTTTTATCTTTATATCTTTCAAGCTCTGCAACTACCAATCATGCCACCATCATATTCATCCACGTTAATTTCATGCTTAAAAGAGTGTTTTCTTATGTGTGCCTCTCTAGGAAATACCTATTTACTCATCTATAAAGATTCAGCTCAAGAGTTGTTTCTCTCTGGAGATTTGCCTGGTTTTTCCAGAATAGAATGACTACTCTCTTCTGTAGATTCCACTATTCCTATAACATTTCAATATATTCATCTTCCTTTACTATTCCACCAAATCTTTGAGGACAGAAGTCATTCATTTCTCCATTGCAGTGTCTAATACATGCCTAGATTAGGGGTGGTGTCCTGTAAACAAAACAAATAGAAATGCAAGAATAAACACAACAGAGAAACAGCATTGTTGACCCTACAAACGTGTAAGTCTTCAAGCCTTGACCTATGATGTGATATAAATCTGTGTGTGTGTTTTCTCACTACCTTTAATTTAGGATCATTTATATATACAGGATGTATCTTTTAAACCATGTTCATGCCAAGGCACAATGTTTTTTACTTCAATACATTCTATCTTAAAATATTTTGTATTTGCCCAAAAAAGAACAGTGTGAAGTATCACACTCCCTGACCAAAAATATATTACAAAGCTGTGGTAATCAAGATAGCATGGTACTGGCACAAAAACATGCATGTAGACCAATGAAACAAAATAGAGAACCCAGAAATAACTCCAAAACATACAAATAGTTGACTTTTGACAAAGGGCACCAATTAATCCACTGGGGGGGAAATCTCTTCTGCAAATGGTGCTTGAAAAACTGGATATACACCTGCAGAAAAATGAAACAGGACCCCTCTCTCTCACCATTAATAAAAATAAACTCAAAATGGACCATAGATCTAAACATAAAACCTCAAACTGTAAAACTACTGGGAAAAAAAATGGGGGGGATCTCTTAGAAACATTGGAGGTGGCAGAGACTTTATAAATAAGACCCCCAAAGCCAAGCAATAATCTGAAAAATAGACAAGTGATTACATCAGGTTAAAAAGCCCCTGCATAGGGGACCAGCAGTTAGCATAATGGCTATGTTGCTAGACTCCCAAGTAGTTGACCACAGTTCAGGTCCCAGACCCAGTAGCTTAAACTTACGCCGGGCGCCTGTGTGTGCGTGCCCAAGATCCCGAGAGGAGAATGGAGGAGAAGGGATTGTGTTGTGGCCATCCCCCCTGGGGGGTGATTTCTCGCTTTCTGTCTCTGTCTCTCTTCGTCTTTCTGGCAAGCACACGTGCCCTATAGCAAAAACCTCTCCAAAAAAAAGAAAAAGAAAGCCCCTGCATAGCAAAAGAAACAATAATTAGAGTGAAGAGACAACCCACAGAATGGGAGAATATATTTACAAACTATGCCTCAGATAAGGAACTGAAACCAGAATATACAGGGAACTCAAGCACCTTACCTTCCCCTCCCCCCACAAAATATATCCGTTAAAAGATGTGAAAATGAGCTGAACAGACAACGCTCCAAAGAAGACATACAAACAGCCAAAAAGCATATAAAAATGCTCAACATCCCTCATCAGAAGGGATATGCAAATCAAAGCCACAATGAGATACCATCTAACCCCACTCTGAATGGCTAAAAATAAAGAAATAAAGAATAGTAAGTGCTGGCAAGGCTGCAGTGAAAAGGGAACTCTGTACTGTTGGTGGAAATGTAAATTAATGCAGCCACATGGAGAACAATATGGAGATTACTCAAAAACCCACAAACAGAACTACTGTTTCACTCCAGCAGTTCCACTCCTGGGTAACTACATAGGATCACACTCAGTCAGAAAAGTACTCGCTCAACCATGTTTATTGCAGCATTATTCACAATTGCTAAGACATGGAATCAACTCAAATGTGCTAGAACAGATGAATGGCTTGAAAACATGTGGCACATATATAGAATACTACTCAGCCATGAAATATCAACAAGACTCTGACATTTGATAGAAAGTGGACAATTATGGAAGATTTAATGCTGAGTGAAGCAAGTCAGACTATGAAAGAGAAGCATTATATGTCCCCATTAATTATACACCAAAAATGTCTGTGCTCTATGACAGAAACAGAAAGACTGGAAAGTATAAAGGAATAGAGAGCAACTGTGGATACTAGAAACTATATGGGAGGAGAGTGGGCAGTGGGGTGCAGGAGAGTAGGAATTGGAAGGAAAAAAAGTAAAATATTTAACAGGTACAAAACAGCAAAATTATGTGTTAAGGAAACTAGTAACATGGAAATAAATATTTTTTAATTGTGATCTCAATTGTTAGCCATTGGTTGATTCCTGGCTATTGAAGGCTTCACCAAGAGTCAAAACTGGAGATCCCAAAATAGCAACCAGGCAGTGAAATAGATAGGTCAGCCATATTTTTACTCAGTCAGGAAGGTTTTATTATTATTATTATTATTATTTAAATCTGAGTTTCAATGCATTTCACATAGGTAAATCTACTCCTTGACTCTCAAATACACTTAAACATGTGTTCCTTAACCTAAGCCAGTTCAGTATACAAGTCGCTCAGAATCTGAATTCTTCCCATATTCCAGCCAAGAGTTGGACTAGTAGAGAGGTGATCATTTTACTGTGGTGGGTGTCTGAAAGTACTCGTACACACTGAGATGAAAAATGCTGCAGGAAGTGAAGACGGGGTAAAAGAATAAGAAGCAAGAGAAGAAACAAAGAACAAGAAAAAATGAGACCTGTCAGTTCTGCCTCTTCCCAGTCTCCAGTCCTTCTTTATCCTAGTACAGTTGGATACATGTTGACATGTAGCCAGACAAATGAGAGTTTTCTCAGTGTCAGAAGAATCATCTCAGCTTACACACAGCTTGGGTGGTTTTTAGCCATCTATGTAAATAAGGTTTAATAAATGTGATGTTGTTCAATTTAACAAGCAATTATTTTGAACGTATGCTGTGTTGGACTATATCCTAAAGCTGCAGAGATAATGTAGACAGTGTTCATATCCTTGGGTACCACAGTTTAGTGAAAAAAGCTGTTTGTTTAGTGAAGCAAACTGATGTGTGAATTGATCACAATCAGATAATAAAGCAGAGCTATTCAGAAGGTGCTGTGGGAATTGAGAAAAAAAGGCACAAGGATAAATATGGAGATCTGGGGTAGACTTTACAGAGGAGGTACCATTTATTCCAGAAAAATAAAGGCATTCAGGTCCCAGCATAGGAGAAGGCGGTGCCTAGGAGATAAGGCTAAATAATATATTAAAGGATAAAATATTCCTAGAATTTACATTTTAATCCAAATTCAATGGGGATCCTTAGAAGATTTTTTAAAGTAGGGAAATAAAGGAATTAAATTTGAATTTTAGAAAGTTAGGCTAATCCTCTAAATACATATCCTACTTAAGCTATATTAAGATAGTTTTATAAATGCAAAATGAAAGTATTTCAGTGTGTTTGTCTGCCAGTACTTGTATGAATTCACATGCATGTGTACTTCTAGAAAATTCTAGATGTTCTTTTTCTTCCATTGTTTTATTTGCTTTCTTCTTTAGACACTAAGATCGGAGCACTTGGGACGAAGGGCTACAAGCCAGTCAAAGAAAGTTGGAAGCTTCCAAAAGGAACATAAAACTTAAGACACCCCAGTTTCAAGTTAGCAAGTCAATAGTATTATGGAAATTTACCAGATACTCCCTGAGATTTCTTCTTTCTAGTTCTCTTTTTACTCTTGGTTCTCATGCCAATTCAGCCCAAAATAAACATGACAAAAAATTTAGGGTCCATAGTTATGAATGGAGTGTTTTTGTCACTATAGCAAAAGCACCTTTATAGATTTTAAAATGAAAGCCAGTACTTGCGTATGGATTCTGCATCTGTTTTCCATTAAGGTTTACATAAATGGTTAACAAATAGGATCTCAACAGAGGAGAAATTATAGGGCTTATTATAAGGATGTCACATTTTTGCTTACCTCCAAGCTGTGGCTTTTATCCCCATTGCTCGTATTTCTCAGTTTGCTGACATTCTAGTTTCAAAAAACCAAGACTTCAAGCAGCTAAATATTGCCTAAAAGAGAATGTCCCAGTAGGTTATTCTCTGTAAAGCTGAAAATAAATCACAGTATAAGTATGTGTGTTCGCAGGGCAGGATCTATCCCTGCAGAGGGATTCTAGGGGAGGGAACTTCAGTTTGTCTTTGTCTCCCTGCTCCCAAATGGGGCCAGGCATATAATTTGTCACTTCCATAGTTACTGCTGGAGGCTCTTTGTAAACATATTTCATATTCTCTCGATATAGTCCCTTTCTCTTTATAAGCATTTTAAGTAGAGGTAATTGTGCAATTAGCAAAATTTGTCCTTTACGGTTTTCTGTCCTTCACTCTGACCCTCAGAGGCATCACCTTTTGATCTCAATTGCCTCCTAACTACTCCCATATCAATCCCAAACAGTCTTCAAGGTCCAAAGCAAGTGTCTCCTTCTTTTTCATCCAAGTTCAAATTGGAAAGTGAGTTGGCTAGAAAATTTATTCCCACTAACCTATTAATGGCTGAGAGGTACTTCATATGTTATTCCTTCTAGAGATATTTGTATTTTTACTAGAATTGGCTTGCCCTCATTGAAAGATATAAATCTGCAAAGACTGTAGCAAAATTGATTTATTTTCTGAAGCAATTTGCTTTTCATTCCTTCAGTTGGCAAATAGCTACAGAATTAAGTTACTACCATGGCAGGGACACTTTGCTTGGAGCTGATGGATACACAGATGGGACAGACATAGATCTTGCTGTTAAGCAGCTTACAGTTGAATAAGCAGTACAGACTTTTAGACTGCAGGCACCAGACTATAAAGGGTTTTATTTACTGCTATAACCCAGCATCTAGAGAAAGCCCACACTTCATAAGTGCTCAATAAAATTTGTTGAAGGATTAAAAAGATAACAGAGATGAAGAGACAAAAGACAAGTTAGGCTTCCCAAATATTATACAACTTACAAGGGAAAAAATCAATTTTAGAACTAAAAATTTAATAAGACTCCTGCAAAGGCAATTATATCATTTTTCAAAAGTTAATTTTTTCCATGAGAGAGAGACAGCATATACAAGGGTCTTAACATTGTAATCTCCTCCCAGCCTTCAGCCACCCTCAGATCATTCTTTCTATGCTTTTTTACCCTACTTCCTTTATCTGGTGTTGTCTCTGGAAACCTATCTCTACTTCACTCCTCTGCTTCGGTTTTCATCGGCTGGTTAAACATGTGGTCAGGCAGCAAGAAATCTCCAAAAAGGAAGAAAGCCTGATTAAAGGATCTTTGAATTAGTCATCGTGCTTTTGGATAATTGATATTGCAGATATTGTCAAAGCCAGTGTGTGTGGCCTATTTCTAAAATGTTCACTACACATAGTGTCTAGAGCACATCCAAAGTCAGACCAGAACAGGTGCTTCCTGTATAAGGCCATGCTACATTCAGAATGTTTTCGTCAAATAGAACCAAATTCTGTGTTCCATACACACTATGACATTTTTTTGGCATTGTCTGTGATAATCAATTACTTCTGTGCTGTTGTTTTACTTTCTGTCCAGAAAATAGACTTCCCTGAGATCATAGGAACTGATTTTTAATCTTAGGCGTCACAACTGTGTATAAGACCGATTTGATGTAGCAACCCATCAACAGTTAGGTGTAACAAACCCAAAGCAACATATTGGGTAGTCCAGGAATCAGTCATTTCCAAGAAGTAGTATCATGATTTATCACTATGAGAGCCTAGAACCAGGGTTCCCAGACTAGATAGACTGCAGTACTCTAAAGATCCAGAGAGTAAACCTAACCTTTTTTGTTGAGAAACAAAAGGAAGAAGCGTCATAGAGTGAAAATTATTATTCTCAGAGATGTCAGATTTACCAGAGATGATCATCCTCTTGGACTGAGTTTCTCCACCTCAGCATTATAGACATTTTGGGCTAGATCTTTGTGGGAACTGCTATATTTAGCAATATCCTTGGCCTTGAGCCACTATATGCCAGTACTAGCCCTACCCCAAGTTGTGACCACCAGAGAATACCACTGGCCATTGTCAAAGGGGGAGGAAATTATCCTCTCTGAGAATTACTATTGGTCTTTGGGGAGCACTGTATATTCTTTTGAGGACGTGTAATAAGGAAGATAACTGAGGGGTAGTAAGCCATTCTTATCCGACTGGGTTATTTTAGTGGACATATAAGTGACCATTAAAGTGGCAGATAATGTCTCTTAGAGAACAGTGTGACAACTGACAAGAAATTTGTAAAGCACCTGATATGTAACGTCTCTCTTTTCAATTTCTATCATAAGCATTTTTAGTAGACCCTGATCCATAGTGTTCACAGAGGTGTGTGTATCACTTTATTTCGTTGTCAAAAACTGTAAGGAGTCTCAGAATTTACTCTGTTTTCAAGCCAAGAAGTTAAACTTCTAGTTTCATGAATGTTAACAGAAGGTATAAAACACCTGAGTTAGGGCCGGCCCATGGGCTAGTAGTGGCTAAGAAAAGCAGATCTCATATGGGCGATTAGACAATTTGAGTTCTACTCTGGCGGCTTGAAAAGCACCCTGGGCATGTATGCATGCTTCCCCAATGTCTTAACAGGATGAAGAAGTGGAAAGGAAGGTATTTTGGCATGACCATGCCTCATTGAGGGGTATTTTCTCCCTCTCTGCCTCTGGTGAGTGTACAAGCCTTATGACAAAATAAAATAAAATAAATCTGGGTCAGAGAGCAAGGACTGTTTTTTAGTCACAGAAGTAGCAGTAGCCAGAGTACCAGCATTTTCTTGAGCTGATTTTCCAATCCCAGTTCCCTCAGAACAATGGTAAGAGGATATGATGACATATTCACACAAAATGGATTGCCTGAAAAGTGTGGAACCTTGAGCTTAGAGGACGTGAATCTGTCTACTGAACTGTAAGCATGTCTGCCTTTTGCTCTGGATAGAGACACTATCTCTACCATCCAAGGCTGTCCATTATATAGATAGACATCCTTGAACAGATAGTCTTGAACAAAAGCAATCAGTGCCTCTACTCACAAGATGTACAGAAACATGAGGACCGGACTATATTCATTTGTAACTCTAATGTCTGGTACCCAGGACATCATTAATAAACATCTTTTGGACCAATCACAAAATTGCATAATAATATTAGTGGGGGCAGTTTAAGAAGTTATATTGGGTTGTCAGAAAAGCAATGTGGGATCAGTAGGTGACGTGATGTTTAAGGTGCTGAACTCCCATAGGGCTGACCAGAGTTTGAGTCCTGGACTTGGCAGCTTGCTTTCTCACTTTCTGTCTTTCTCTCTTGCCTTTCTCTGGTCAAATTAAAAAAAAATAATAATAAATAAAAGAAAAGAAAGAAAGAAAGGTCATGATGTATGTTCTCTATGTAAAAATATATCATGACTTTTCTGACAATCCAATATTTAGCCCAAATGAATACTCTACTAGATAGTTCTATTTCTGGTCACTGCTGTAGCAAATTAACATAAAAGTAGTGATTTAGAACAACACAGATATGTCGTAAAAGTAGTCAGAAGCTTAAATGGCTCTTCCTGGGAGAAAGTTAAGATGAGCACAGAGCTGAATTTCTTTTGTGAGCTCCAGAAGAGAATCGGCTTCTTGTCTTTTCCAGCTTCTGGAGGCCATACATACCTTGACTTGGAGCCCCTTTGTCTGCCTTTGAAAGCAGCAGTAAAGCTCTTTAAAATCTGCAACTAGGACTTTCCTGCTTCTCTCTTTCACCTGTAAGGTCCATTGTGATTACATCAAGTTATCTGAATAATCCAGGATGTTCTGTTTTAAAATTCTTAATTTATAACTGCAAAGTGCCTTTTTGAAAAAAATATTTTAATTTCTTTTATACATTCAATCACTATACAGCTCTTAGCTTAAAAAGTGAACTTTCCAATATGAATACACTTCACACCAGTCCAGTTGGGGATACTATACACATTACCATCAACAGATAATAATCTATTTCTGTGTCCCATAAATATCTTACTTCTATATTTTTCTCCTTAATGTCTTTCCTAAGACTCTCTCCTTCTCCCCCCCTCTTCCCACATTGTATCCAGTATCCATGAGAATTTTCCATGTTTCTGTATCCTCTAGTCTTCCCATTTCAGCCATAGAGTGTAGACATTCTGTATATATTAAGTGGAGACATACATTATCTATCCTTCATAGCCTGGCTTGCTTCATTCAGCAGTAAAATCTTCCATATTTATCCACTTTCTATGGCTGAGTAGTATCCTATGGAGTATATGTGCCACAATTTTTTAACCCATTCATCTGTTTGTGGACATTTGGGTTGGCTTCCATGTCTTAGCAATTGTGAATAATGCCCCGATGAACATTGATGTGCAAGCACTTTTCTGACTAAGCATACTCCTATCCTTTGGGTAGATACCCAGAAGTGGAATTGCTGATCATATGGTAATTCTATCTGTATATCTTTAAGGAATCTCCATATTGTTCTCCACAGTGGCTGGGACAAATTACATTCCCACCAGCTGTATAGGAGAGTTTCCTTTTCACCACTGCCCCGTCAGCACTTATCATTTTTTTTTTAAATCTTATTAATTCTGGAGAAGAAGATCCCTCCTGGCTCCTGCAAACTAGTTATTTCATGGTACAAGAGAAATGAAGATATTCTACTGATAATTTAGTCTCCAGCAAACAAGCTAGCGTAAGCGATCACAACAGAACGGCAAAGAGATTCCAGATCACCTTTTTCTGCTTGCTCCTGGACATTCAGATTGAAATTCAAGAATTAGAAAGAAACACACCATCCATCAGATGACTAGAAATCACTGCAGGACCACAAGAAATATGGAAAAGCAAGAAAATACCTCTCCTCCCAGGGAAAAGAATAACTCCTCTTCATCTACAAACAGTTCAATGGAAATCATGGAAATGTCTGATAAAGAATTTAGAAAATTCATAATGGTGAAGCTAACAGAGATGGAAGAGAAGAGAGACAAT
>NW_006159849.1:3691294-3731515 GCF_000334495.1 Tupaia belangeri chinensis
CATAAGGGCATTGATAATCTATTCCATGAATTCCTGCAAGAAAACTTTCCAAACCTAGAGAGACATTCAAAGATCCAGTCCCAAGAAATACAAAGGACCCCAAATAGAATCAACCCAAGTAGATCTTCTCCAAGACACATTATAGCCAGGTTGACTAAAACCACAGACAAAGACAAGATACTAAGACTGGCAAGAGAAAAACATCAAGTGACCTACAAAGGCCATCCCATCAAGCTAACAGCAGATCTCTCATTGGAAACAACGAGAGCAAGGAAAGAATGGGAAAATATATTCAAAGTGTTAAGAGAAAAGCAATTTCAGTCAAGAATATAGTACCTGGCAAGACTATCTTTCATGTGGGAAGAAAGCACAAGAACATTCTCAGATAAACGAAACCTGAAGGAATTTACCAGCACCAGACCAGATCTCCAAGAAGTTCTCAAGGGTGTGCTATACCAGGAAAATTAAATACAAATATACGGAAATAAGAGTTCAAAAACCAAGAAAGTGGCCAACTTAATTGTAGGGACAAGTATGGAGTTGAATATTATATCCCATAATTTAATCGTGAAAATTGAACCACAACAGAAGATAAAAGTACATGAGACTGATAGGTTCATGCACCTACCATTTGAACAGAATCCTAACCTGTTTCCTGGCTTTAAGTAACGTTCCTTAGCATTTCTTTGATTTAAGTTAAAACTGGTTTTCTTAATAGTACCAAGTGAACTTACTATTGAAAGTAGTTAGATTAAGAAATTGTGTGATTAATACAATGTGTGTGGGAAAGGAATGGGAGACAATTGTAGACACCAAAGATAGTGTGGGAAGAGGGTGGAAAAGGACAGAGGGTCAGAAAGAGGGGTAAAGAAAAAATTCTAGAAGCTAGAAATGGAAATTTTTTATAATAATATGCATGATTAAGTCACTATGCAGTGCATTCTGGATGGGAAATCACATTTTTTATGCTGTGATGATGCTTAGGGAAAGCATGTAAATTAAGTTAAAAAAAGTTTCAGAAAAATATCTATTCGATGACTGCAGTAAGATATATAGCCCCAGCTAGGTGCTACTTTATAGGATGCCTAAAGTTAGACTTGTGTTCATGGAAATGTATATATCTGCTATGTTTGCTATGAAAATATTTAGATTAATTAAGATCTTTAGTAATTCAATAAAATGTGGGGGGAAAACAGTATAGAAAGCAAACATAGATACCAGAGACAGTGTGGGAGGAGAGTGGGAGATGGCAGAGGGTAAGAGATAGGGAATCAAGGATGGGGAGGACCAGCAGTTAGCGTAATGGCTATGTCGCTGGACTCCCATGTAGTTGACCGTGGTTTGAGGCCCAGACTTGGTGGTTTAAAACTCACGCCAGACTTGTGTGTGTGCATGCCCAAGATCCTGAAAGGAGAGTGGAGGAGAAGGGATTGCATTATGGCCATCCTGTCTGGGGGGATGATTTCTCACTTTCTGTCTCTATGTCTCTTTCTCTCTGTCTGGCGAGCGCACACATCCTATAGCAAAAACCTCTCCATAGTAAAATCCTCTCAAAAAATAAAAATAAAGAAAAAGGATGGGGGAAAAAATCAAAACATATAGGAAACAATAAGTGGAAAATTATTTGTTGACAATAACATGTATGTTGATGTGCTTGATTGAGAAAATATTCAGTATACTCTGGATGGAAAATCTCATTTTGTATGCTGTAATGTTGTACAGTGAATGAATGTAAATAAATAAATTTAAATTTTAAAAAATCTTAGTAATTCTGACTGGGGTTAGGTGCTATCTCATTGTGGTTTTGATGTTCATCTCCCTTATAATGAGAGATGTTGAGCATTTTTTAAATATGCATTTTAGTTGCTCATATATCATCTTTAGACAGTTTTTTTTTTCAACTCATTTTCCCATCTTTTAATTGGGTTGATAATTTTTTTGGGGGGGTAAGCTACTTGACTTCCTGTGTTACCCTTCAAGTTACCAGCCAATTATCTGAAACATAGTTTACAAAACATCTTCTCCAATTCTGAGGGTGTCAATTCACACTAATTACTGTGTCTTTTGCTATGCAGAAACTTCTTCATCTGATGTAATCTCATTTGTCTGTTTTTGGAATTATTGCCTGTGCTTTGGGGGATCTTATTTAAGAAGTCTTTGCCTACCCCAATGTCTCCCAGAGTTTCCCCAGTGTTTTCCACTAGTAGTTTTATTAGTTTGTGGTCTTAGGTTAGACCTTTGAACTACTTTGAGTTGATTTTGGTCAATGGTGAGAGGTAGGGGTTCAGATTCATCTTTCTGCAGATGGATACTCAATTTTTCCAGCACTATTTGCTAAAGAGGTTTTCCTTTTCCCACTGGATTGACTAGTATCCTTTGCCAGAAATTAGTTGGCTGTTTGTTTTGGGATCTGTTTCTGGGGCCTCTATTCTGTTCCATTTGTCTACATGTCTGTTTTTGTGCCAATACCATGCCGTTTTGATTATCACAGCTTTATAACATATTCTGAGGTCAGGGAATGAGATGCTTCCTACTCCACTCTTCTTGTGCAGGATGGCTTTGGTGGCATGGGATCTTTTATGCTCCCAGACAAATTCTATGATTATATTTTCCAGATTTGTGAAGAATGTCTCTGGTACTTTGATTGAGATTGTGTTAAATATGTACATTAATTTAGGTAGAATTGCTATTTTGATTATAATAATTCTTCTGATCCAGAAACATGGATCAGAAAATTACACTTTTTTTGTGTCATTTTCTATTTTTATTTTTATTTTTGGTTCTTGTAGTTTTCCTTGTGGAGGTCTTTTAATTGTTTGGTTATATTTATTCCTAAGTATCTTATACTTTTTGTGGCCATGATAAATGGAATTATTGGCTTTAGTTCTAGCTCAGTCTGCTTGTTGATCATATATAGAAATGCTATAGATTTTTGTATGTTTATTTTGTATCCTGTAGCTTTACTTTATTCATTTATTAACTCCAGGAATTTTTTTTCATGGATATCACTGGGTCTTCTATGTATGCAATCATGTCACCTGTAAATAGAGATGATTTCACCTCTTCATTTTCTATATGAATGTCTTTTATTTTATTCTCTTTTCAGATTGCATTGGAAAGGCCTTCCAGGACTATATTGAAAAGGAGTAGAGAAAGTGGGCAACTTTGTCTTGTACCAGTTTTAAGTGGGAAAACTTTCAGCTTTTCCCCATTCAGAATGATTTTAGCTATGGGTTTTTCACAGATGGCTTTTATTGTGTTGAGGAATGACCCTTCTATGCCAATTTTGCTGAGTCTTAATCATGAAGGGATGTTGTATTTTATCAAATCCTTTCTCTGCATCAATTCAAATGATCATATGGTTTTTATATTTCTCTCTGTGAATATGGCATATTATGTTTATGGTTTTGCATATGTTGAACCACTCCTGCATCCCTGGAATAAAGGCTACCTGGTTGTGATGTATAATCTTTATATATTTTTGGATATGATTTGCTAGTACCTTGTTGATATTTTTTGCATTTGTATTCTCATGACAAGAAGCAAAGTGCCTTTTGCTACACAAGGTAGAACATTCACAGTTTGGGAGAATTAGAATGTGAACATTTCTAGGAGTCTTTTTTTTTTTTTTGTACTTACCACAACAGAATATCCTTTTTAAAATTTTATTTAATGAGATATAGTTTATATGTATGTATAGAAGGGAAGAAGAGAGAATATGGTAGGGGAAGAAGGAGAGAGAAAAAGAAATACAAGAGAGCACGTGCACACCTGATGGAAAGGTATTTTTGACAGATGTTGCCATGCTGTGATCCTTCTTCCCCAGTCCTGCAGTTAGCTAGGATCACAGAGATGTGCCACCATGCCTGGTCTGTTTAAGTTGGGCCAGGACACAAACCTCAGCCTCCCATACAGCCTCAGCCACTGCGTGGTGATGCCTTCCTGCTTGCACCACTGAGGCTGTGCCAACATTCTCCTCTTTTGTACACAGATAGGTATGATCCCTCCAATAAGACTTCTCTCAGCTATAAAGTATCAACATTCTTAATTGGGAATCAGATACAAATTTTTCCTTTCACACTATTTTTTCCTCTTGAAATTTACATTTGGAATCCATTTTAAAATATTTCTTACAAGTCTCTTATGTAGCTCCAAAAGTATGCTAAAGACAGCGTGCTTTCCAAGAAATAAGCTGCATATCATGTTTTCTTGTGATTTTTCCATATTATGTGTAAAGGAAATTATGTATATTTCTTATTCTTCCACAAATCCCTTCTGTAGGTCATTTTTGCCAACAGCAATAAGAGCTTCTTTGGGATCTTCATAAGAGTAGTTGAACATGCATTAATGACCCTTTTGTCTGAAAGAAGGAGAACATTTTTAAATATGTGCTAAAACTTTTGCTAAGCACTTAATCTAACTATCTCAGCTAACTCTCCAAACACATCAGATAGGTACTAGCATGATGGTAGGTATAGGTGCACATTACATGTGTTGCCCAAAACCCAATACCTTTATGAGTGGGTAAGACAATAACATGCAGGCTTTGTTTTTTTTTTTTTTTTTTTTTTTTTTTTTTTTTGGAGAGGTTTTTGCTATAGGGCTCATGTGCTCGCCAGACAGACAGAGAGACAGAAAGTGAGAAATCACCCCCCAGGCAGGATGGCCACGCCACAGTCCCTTTTCCTCCGTTCTCCTCTCGGGATCTTGGGCACGCACACACACGCGCCTGGTGTGCGTTTTAAGCCACTGGGTCCAGTACTCGAACCACAGTTGACTACATGGGAGTCCAGCGACATAGCCATTACACTAACTGCTGGTCCCCAATCTTTTTGACTCTATAACCCTGAAGAGTTCAATTTCTTCAGGGAATTTGGAGCTAAATTTCTTTCTTGGGTCTACATCTTCTTTCCCTTTGTGAAATGTGATTAAACATTACTTCTGGGTATGTTTGTCAGATGTTTCTGTCTGTGGTTAGCATATAAATCAGTGGTCCAAAATAAATTCTCTCCTCCCCCTACTCCCTGCATGTGAGTGAACATCATCTGATTCATTGAGGGTCTAAATAGAAGGAAAAGGCAAAGGAAGGAGGAATTCCCTCTTTCTTCCTGCCTACCTGCTTGGATGAGATGTCCTCTTCTCCTACCTTTGACTTGGGCTTACACCATCAGCTCCCCTGGTTCTCAGACTCTGTAACTAGGACTAGAAACTCTGCCCTGGCTTTCTGGGTCTCTAGCTTTCAGATGGCAGGTGGTGGGATTTCTCAGCCTCTCTAATTACGTGAGCCAAATTCTCATAATAAATCAGTGTTTCTTTCTCTTTCTCTCTCTGTCTCCTGTTGTTTCTGTTTTTTTGGAGAGCACTAATACTAACTTCTGACTTAAGTCAAGAAAATGAGCCTTACTAGCACCCTGTAAGTCTCTTACATGTTTTCCCTCTTCCCCATCAGTAACCACTATCCTGCCTTTTGTAGTCATATTTTTTTTTCCTTTTAATTTTGCCAGAGGGCACATGTACTTGTCAGAAAGACAGGGAGAGGAAGAAAGCATCCTCCAATAAGACATGGTCATGCCACAATCCTTTCCCTTTTATTTCTCTACCCTTTCAGGATTGAAGGAGCACACACACACACACACCTGCCTAGTATGTTTTTCAAGCCACAGGGTCTAGGACTTCAACCATGCAGTCAGCCCTGTGAGATCTTGCTGCCTTAATCACCAGGCCATGAAGGCAGCCCTCTTACATTGTTTTTTGATTAAAAGACTTTATTTCTAATGTAGTCAAATATATGTTGTGTGTCTTCTTCCCTACCTTGAGGATATTCTTCTATATTATCTTTTTAAATATAGAAATAATATCTTACAGGATTTTTTTTCTTTCACACTAGGTCTTCCATTTAACTAGAATTCATTTTGTGTATGAAGTGACATAGAGGTCCAAAAATAATTTTTCCATATTGCTACTCATTTGTCTAACATCATTTACTGATAATACTTTCCTTCCACTTTCAAAAGGGCTATGAATATGCTTGCTAGGTTATCTATCCTTTTCCATTGGTGTATTTATGTATCTCTGTACTAATGTGCTATTGTCTTAATTACTAAAAATTAGTTGTTGAAAGTAGTAAAACAATTCTCCCTACCTGTTCTTCAGAGTGTATGTGGCTGTATTTGGCCATTTGTACTTGCATACAAATTTTGAAATTAATCTGTCAAGTTCTATAAATTCCACTGAATGTATAAACCAATTTGGAGAAATCTGATAGTTTTTACAATACTGAGCCTTTCAGTTCACAATTATAATCTATCTCTACACTTATTAAATCTTTAAAATTTTTCAGTAATGTGTAATCTCTCCATAGTTTAGGTGTATTTTGTTAGATTTATTCTATTCCTAAGTGGTATTTTTAAAATTTAATATTTGTTGGATGCTGATTAATTGGGCTATAGTTGATTCTGTAATAAGTTGTGTATCCAGAAACTTACTGGACTCTCATATTAATTTTTAAAATGTTTCATATGTCTTATTTTAAACATAAAACTAATTATTCATAAATAGAGCTTTGGTTTCAACTGTTAAATCTTTTGTTAAAAATGACATTGCACTGAATAGGACTTCAAGTACAATGTTGGAATAACATAAATAGTAATAACAATTACTTTGTTCTTATTTCAAAGGAAAAGCTTGCATTCCATTATTAAACATGGTATCTGCTGAGTGATGTTTTTAAACTTTTTTTTTCTAAATCAGGTGTTACTTTTTACTATTCATTTCGCCAAAAAATATTTTAAATATCATAAGTGACAATTACATTTCATCTTAAGATTTTTCTTTACCCATTGATATAATTATCTGATGTTTTCCCATTAATATCTTAATGAAGCTAATTACATTAATTGATAGTATAAACCACTCTCTTTTTTATTTTATTTATTTATTTTTTAAGGTTTTTTTATACATTCAATCACATTATTTAGCTTACAAAGTGAAACTTTCAATATGTGAACATTTCTCCCCAGTCCAATTGATCAAAATATCTTCAACCGATAACACCATACTTCCCCATCCCGTCAATGCTCTGCCTCCGTATCCTTCCTCCAAATGTCCTTCCTTAGGCCCCACTCCTCCGCACACACCACATTTGGCATTCACACCCATCTCTTGTGTTTGTACAACCTTTAGTCAATCGGTTTTAGTCATAGAGTGCAGACACTTGGTATATATTAAGTGGAGACATACAATGTCTCTCGTTCATAGCCTGGCTTGCTTCACTCAGCACTAAATCTTCCATATTCTTCCACTTTCTGTCAAAAGCCATGGTTTTTCTGGTTTTTATAGCTGAATAGTATTCTATAGAGTATATGTGCCACAGTTTTCCAATCCATTCATCCATACGGGGGCATTTGGATTGGTTCCATGTCTTAGCAATCGTGAATAGTGCCACAATAAACATCGATGTGCAAGCACTTTTCCAATGAAGAATTCTTCTGTCCTTTGGGTAGATACCGAGGAATGGGATTGCTGGATCATATGTTAGTTCTATTTGTAGATTTTTGAGGAAGTTCCAAATTGTTCTCCACAGTGGCTGGACCAATTTGCATTCCCACAAGCAGTGTAAGAGAGTTCCCACTTCACCACACCCCCCACCAACACTTATCATTTTTGTTTTTTTAATCTTAGATATTCTGACTGGGGTTAGGTGGTATCTCATTGTTGTTTTGATCTGCATTTCCCTTATGATGAGGAATGTTGATAATTTTTTCATATGCCTTTTGGCTATTCGTATGTCATCTTTAGAGAGTGTTTTTTTCAACTCCTTCTCCCATCTTTTAATAGCATTGATCATCTTTTTTCCAAACAGCTGCTTGAGTTCTTTGTGTATTCTGGTTATCAGTCCCTTATCTAATGCATAATTTACAAAAATATTTTCCCATTCTGAGGGCTGTCGATTCACACTAATAACTGTGTCTTTCCCCATGCAGAAGCTTCTTAGTCTGATGTAATCCCACCTGTCTATTTTGGGGATTATAAACCACTCGTTAACTTTGTATTCCTGGAATAAAGCCAGTTTGGTCCTAATATGTTATCTTTTTTATATTTTACTAGATTTGATTTGCTACTTTTTAAAAAAACCTTTATTAATAAAAGAGACTGACCTATAGTGTTTCCTTTGTATTATTTTGTTTGTGAAGTTCAGTAAAAGGATTTGGGACCAGCCCTGCGCCCTAGAGCTTAAGGGAGTTAGATGGCCAGCTATGCAGATTAAATCCCAGACTTGAAAGCTAGGAAAACATTCTCCGGGAGCATGTACGTGTGTGTCCAAACTTTCAACAGAAGGGAGAAATGAAGAAGAAGGAATTGTGGTGTGACCACATCCCACTGGGAGGGGCTTTCTCCCTCTCTTTCTGTTTCTGTCTGTCTCTCTCTGAGAGACATACACCATCTGACAAATTTTCTTTTATATAAAAAACAGCCTATGAATACTTGAAAAAGAATATATTTTGCATTTATTGGTCATACTGTTCCATATAAGTTCAGTAAATCAAGTTTCCTAATTAATTGCTTAAATCTTCTATTACATCACTGGCTCCTTTTGATCTGCTTTTTCTATCAGTTCCTAATAGAGGTGTGTTAAAAATATTCCACTGTGATTGTTTATTTTATGTTTTTTCTTGTAATTTTGTCAATTTCTTCTTGTATTGCTTTTCCTTTATATAGCTTGAAGAGAAATTACTGCTTAAATACATTTAAAGCAGTGTAAAATAAATTTCTGATAATTTATTTATCATTTATCCTTATGAAGAAACTTACTCATCTCTGGCAATATATTTTGCCTCAAAATTTATTTAATAGGGACCAGCAGTTAGCGTAATGGCTATGTTGCTGGACTCTCATGTAGTCGACCATGGTTCGAGTCCCAGACCCGGTGGTTTAAACTCATGCCAAATGCATGTGCGTGCGTGCCCAAGATCCCAAAAGGAGAATGGAGGAGAAGGGATTGTGGCATGGCCATCTCCCCTGGGGGGTAATTTCTCACTTTCTGCCTCTCTGTCTTTCTGGCGAGTGCACATGTCCTATAGCAAAAACCTCTCCCCTCAAAAAAAATTATTTAATAGAGAAGTAGTTAAAATAACTATTGGATCATCAGAAAAGTTCTGACACATTTTACATGGGAAAACATAGAAAAAAATACATCATGACTTTTCCAATGACCCAATATCCTTAAAGTATTTGAAATTCCTCTTTTTTTTTTATTTTTTTTATTTATTCCATGACAGAGAGAGAAAGAGAGAGGGCGAGGAATTCCCAACAGAGTCTTTATATCACAATGCTACCCAGCCTCAATCAACCTGGATCATGGGAAAGTGCATGCCTGACATGTATGGGAGGCCTCAGGATGTGAACCCATGACCTTCATATGTGGGTCCAGCTTCACAGAGTGTTGAGTTATTGCTGTGCCTCTGTCAACCTTAGCATTTGTAATTCATTTTTTCCCCCTTTCTCTTTTTTATTTTTTCTCCTCCTTCTGTTTGACAACAAGTCATTTTCCTCTGCAGTCCTTTGGTAAGTGTTGGTAGTGTTGGTGCTGGGACAGATACGTTTACTTCAGGTTTACGCTTATCCTGAGAGTTTCCTTTGGGAGTCCAAAAGAGACATGGCCATTTTAACTTCTATCCTCCTTGTTTTGGGAGAACTTTTATTTTAATTGCCATCATTGTCAATGACCAGAAGATGAAAGTGTCTTTGATGTTCAGACTTTTAAAAAATTTCTAAGTTCCATTTTCTCTTAGACTGCAGCTCCTTTTCATCACGTGAACTGTTTGATATCTTAAGATATTTTTAAAATTTTATTGTTTTTACATAAAGTTTTGATCCAAATAACTTAATTTTCTCATCTTCATAAATAAATCTGCATATTGTAGGGTATTCCATACAAGTGGGAGTCTTTGAAATGATATGTCCTAAAATGGTCAGAGGATATTATTCTGGGACTCACTTGTCAGGCTTGAAATCCACTAAACCACCTTCCGTTTCCCCAAATGCTGTATTTCTCTCAGAATGTGGCATTGTTTGAAATCATGCTTTGTCCTTTCATTTTGATAGAGCTCAGTTCTACATAATCCTTAAGTGAAAATGATTATCAGATGAGTTCTCACTCACTCTAAGCAGTGTGATTCGTGCTATGGTTTGTTAGTGTTCTCACCAAAATTTATGTTGACACATGACACCCAATATGGTAGTATTAGGAGGTGAGGACTAGGGAAAGGCATATGGGGGCTGGGGATGGAAGAAGACCAGTGTATGCATTAGGTCCTGGAGTGGGTTATAAAGTCAGCCTGGCCTGCTGATACCTCTCTCTTTGCACATGTCAGCTGCCCTTTCCACTTTGCCACCCTCGGATAAAGTGGTGTGTGGCCTTCACAAAAGCCAAGTAGGTGCCAATGCCCTGCTTCTGGACTCTCCAGATACCAGCATTCTGAGCCAAATAGACTTCTTTTCTTTATAAATCACCCAGTCTCAGATATTTTGCTATAGAAACATTAACAGACTAAGACAGTTTGATTGCACTTAGCCTAGGTCTTAAAATCTCTGCTAAATGTAACAGCTGACATCTTTATGAAACTTTTAGGTTTATGAAGCACTTTAACCATTAGCATCTAATTTGACCCTCACATCCGTCTGGTCAGTTAAGCCAGGCAGGAATAGTTAGTGCTCTGTTTTAGAAGAGGGAGCCAAACCCTAAAATCCAGGACTTTGTTTTCCTTATTTAGTACTCTTCAACCACAGTCCTCACTATCATCATAACTGTAATGTAGAATATTTTCCAAATGAAATATTTTGAAAGCTGTACTGCCCAATGTTCTAACCTTGGGCTGTGAGAATGAGAGTTGAAAATAACAACTGTCAGTAGTTCATTTTCACGCAAGTGCTGTTCTAAAAATAAAAGCAAAAACACTATTTTTTTTGTTACTATTACCACCAGTTCTTATGATGATGATTTTTTTTTTTTTTTGCTATGGGGCACGTGTGCACTTCAGAAAGACAGAGAGAGACAGAGAGACAGCGAGTAAGAAATCACCTCCCCCAGGGGGGATGACCATGCCGCAATTCCTTCTGCTTCATTCTCCTTTCAGGATCTTGGGCACACACGCACACCCAGTATGAGTTTAAACCACCAGGTCTGGGACTCGAACAGCAGTTGACTACATGGGAGTCCAACAATATAGCCATTACTCCAGCTGCTGGTCCCTGATGATTTTGATTTTAAGAATTTGACCTTGGCTCAGTTTTACTGGTGTATGGTACTAAGACACTGTGCTCTGCAGGCTGGGACTATACAAGAGGCTGGGATTTTCTTCCTGGTCCAACCTAAAGGCAGGGCACGTGGCAGGCTCCTGAAATCCAGTGACTTGGGGAAGCAGAGGCAGGAGGATCGCTACACAGCAAGATCCTGTCTTTAAAGAAAAGAAACAAAACTCAAAATTGTTTGGCTTTTCTTTCCCTCTTGCTTGTGCTTCTGTTCACTCTCCACCCCTTTAATTTTTCCCTCCCTTACCCCTCCCTTCTTTCTTACTTTCTTGCATTCTTGCTATTTTGGTTTTCTTATTTCTTTTCTCTCCTTTCTTTTTTCCCTATATGGACAGCTTTTCATTTGAGTTTGGATGACACTGAGAAAGGGAATTTAGGAGAAGCACATCAAGGAGGTTAAATTAGTTTTACCCAAGTTGTGTTCTCCAGGTTCAATAATTGGCGTTTGAGCAAACAGAATTCAGCTGAGCCTGTGTGAACTTAGTGTAATGAAGATATCCCAGGCCTTCATATATTTATGAATAATTGCACTGTAGTAACAGTTAAATCTGACTGTGACCAGCTCTGATATCCAGACCACTACATACAGAATCTGCAGTCCCATGAAAAGAAACCCCTGCCAGTAACTGGGAAGGATCCAGGATTATCCTCCATACACTGCTGGCCATTGTCCTCTGTTCTTCTGATCTCATGCTGCCTGCGTTGACCACCACCGCGAGGTACATAGTCCTGTACCTCTCCCTGGCTGTCATATACTTAGTCCTCCAGTTACCTCAATGGTTCCACAGTGACTCCTGCAGTAGCAGTAACAAGAAATGGCTTTGTCCTTTCTATGTTACTTAGTGGGAGCCCCATAACAGGGCTGTTTATGTCCAGGCATTCTGCTGAGCTTAATATGCAACCACATCTTTGTCCCTAGGGTTGATAAACACACTGAGTGTGTGTGTCAGAGTTGATCTTAGTGCCAGCTGCCAAGCTTTATTCAGAGTTCTGCTGGCCTCACTCTAATGCTAAGATACCTTCCTTCTCATGGAGAACTTGCTCTCTCAAGGAGTCTGCCTTTTCCTGAGAGGCCTCTGAGGTCCTCTCCACATAACTCTGGGGAGGGCCATCAGACACATCAGGTAGCATGTGTCTGAAGCACAGTTTTAGACAGGTATAAAGTATTCCCGGGAAGTACCTTGGCTCCCATGATAGTCAGAGGATCAAGCAGACAAAGAGCAGTAGGGATGAGGGCCCACTTGTCTCTCTTTGTGGCTATTGTATCCAAATCTCAAATTAAGTCCAACAGGGATTCTTGGCATATCCTACTGACTACATATCAGTATCTACTCTCCTTTTTCTCTTATTTATTTATTTACTTCACTTTACTTTTTATCATGTCTTTACAGTATACTTTTCTTTTTCCAACACAAAAACCATGCATGTCAGTCAAGAGAAGGATATTACTATATACATTATTATCAACACATAGCCTCTCAGTTTTTGTCAATTAACCATGTTTCTACCTGGTTTTTTTCCTTTCTTTTCTCCTCCCTCCCTTCCATACTAAACTTTTTGTTGGCATTTTTTTGATACACAAAAGATCTTAAAGTATGCACAAAGCTAGAATTTAGTGACAAGTGCACTGTAATTTTCTTCTGAAATATTTTTTTTTTCTCTCTCCATTCTCCCTTTTACTAAAGAGTGGTATAAACTAACTTATTTGCAAAAAAATTAAAAAAGGTTAATTTCAATTTAGTCTCTCCTCTTCTTTTTGAAAGTGAAAATTTAATTTTATTCAACATACCTTACTTTAAATATGTATGTCCCAGTCACACTTGTAGACGGGTGTGGTCAGTGAAATGGAAATGGAAGTGGTTAGGTAGAGCTTCTGGAAAGTCTCCTTAAAGAGGGAACAGACAGCTGCTAGGGAACATTCTTGCCCTTCTTTTTCCTCCTCTTTGTTCCCTAGGATTTGCATTAGATCTGTGGTTCTAAAAATGCGTTTGTACCAGAAGTGAAAAGGTTTAAAGGAAAACTCTAATTAAAGATAATAGTGCAAAGAGGTTAGAAGGAACCAGATCCCCAAGGACTGGAAGTTGCTATAGGCCAACAGGGATTCTTGGCATAGCCTACTGACTACATATCAATATCTACTCTCCTTTTTCTCTTATTTATTTATTTATCTACTTTAATTTACTTTTTAATCATGTCTTTACAGTATACTCTTCTTTTCCCAGCAAGCCCTGGCCTTGCTACTCTAAGACTCATTAAACAAAAATAAGCCTATATGTGTCCTTGCTGTAGCAGTTCTCAGTTTTCTTTTACCACCCACCTCTCTCTAGTCCTAAGTGATGAGGTCCTCTGGTTGTGAGCTAGGTTTGGAGCAAGGTTTTCTGAGACTTTGCCCCAGCCTCTTCATACATACCTTGTCCTTAAACACTTTAGTCAACCTTCTTGTGTCTGTTTAAAGTTTTCATGTCAGAAATAGGATCATTGGAGTAGTTACCTCCTAGGAATTAGGAGGATCAAATAATACCTTAGGAAGCTCATAGTCCTCGGTATATAGCCATCATTAAATAAATGTTGTGTTTGTTTTTACCATTACATATGAAAGAAGTAATCTTGTTCCTATATGGCTTGAGTCTGATGTAACCTCAGTGTTGTAGCTCCTATTTCATGTAAAGCTGCTCAAGTTTCATTCCCCTGACTCCTGTGTTCCAGAAGAGACAGCACTTTCATCCTGACTGGTAGCCTTTGCTTCTTCTTTACAGGTAGCGAGGTGAGATGTGAATGTGCATTTGTCCACACATTTCCCTTTTGCTCTCTGACACCAGAGAAAGGTTTAGTTGTAATAAAAATTATAGATCTGGTACTTGGTCTTCCAGCTCAAGGTCAGTGACGACCCTGGCCAGCCTACACTGTCTTCATTTCAGATTTTAAGTTGTTCGCTGAACTTTACAGCAATGCAATCACTTCCACTCAGCATGAAAATACAACCTGCAATGCAAGGCAGAATGAAGTGACTGAAAGCTTTGTAGACACATGTCACTGCTCTGCAAAAACCTGAAGAGGCCCATTTCAATCCAGAGGCAGAAAAGCTCAAGCGGAAATCAGTCCAGATGCCCTTCGTGTGGCTCCCTCGGACATGAAAATAGGAATGGCTGAAATTGAAAATGACATGGGAAGAATAAGGCACCCTTTGAGGGAGACACAAAAAACATGAAGCCGATGAATGCTATTTGTTCCCACTCCATTATTCCGCATCTGCTGTTGACTCTTTGTCATTTGCATCCTTTTGTGCTGGGCCACCTCAGAGATTTCTCCTTTTCTGAGACAGATGATGAGCTCCAAACCACTCTGAATAGGCCATTTGCTGACCATTTGTTCCCTTAGCAGGGTGAGTGTTGGGGCTTATCTGTAGCAGGAGGGCTGCAAGCAGTCTTCCTTCTGCCTGGGGAGAAGCAGCAACAAGATAATGGCCAGCCCTGTGGGCAGCCCGAAGATCCTGGCCAGGTACATGAAGGAGGCTGCTTTCTCTTTATTTTCAGAAGGTGCTGGTTCAGATTTTCCTGGGTCTGCTTTCTTTGAGCAACGCAGACACGTAGAATGAAGAATCAAAGAAGATACAGATTTTCTATGGAAAAAAAGGATCTGAATACACCACTCTACTTGACCATTCTGAAGACTACTGCCACAAGCAGCCAGCTGAGTGGATGCTGGGCAGGCTTCGCAGGAGCAAACCCCTCCTGCACAGGTGCCCAGAATGCAAGCCCAGTGTCCTTGTAACTTAGCTGGGGGGTAGGGGAGTTGGGTGGGGTCATCTTCTCATCTTCTCCTAAGATGAAAAATTCCTTTGTACAAAAAGTTCCTTTGTGCTCAGGGAGGTCCATGCATTCATAACAAGCTGCCCAGGCCCTGTTTGATGTGCTGAGGTCAATGGCAGAGTATGGTTTAATAAATGGTGAACGAAGGAAAAACTCAAAACAGCAACTATGTTTTTCTGCCAGGTTTTCCTCTGAGTCTTATCCTTGCTGTCTTCCTGATGCTTTTGATAATTATTTAATTGGTCTTCAATCTAAATAGATGCTGTTTGAACTGCTTTTCGGGGCTGATGGAGGGAGTGACTGATTATGCAGCTCCCAGATGAATACATGCGCAGACCTTTTTTTCCTTCTCCCTGATCACAGAAAAGCAGCACTTTGGATGCATTGACAGACACAGAGTCAGGGTAAAAATGAAATAGTGTTCTGCATAATTTTCAATATGCAAGTGTGCTTTGGGAAATAGTCAGGTATCTAATGACAAAGCAGCAGCTTTGCAAATAAATAACTGACTTAGGGACCATTTAGATAACGTAAGGGGTTGCTTTCTTAATTTTTCCAATAGCATATTACGTATCATATGTGATAGCATATCACAAGAAAAATGTGAATATCTTAGATGTCGTATTGAGTCACTGTACACTTTATACACGCAACTTGGCTTTACCCTGGACTTGGTACTTCAATAATATTTAGGTGATCCCTCTAAGAGCCTTGAACTCAGGCCATTTAAGACTTGGTGAAAGGATATGATTCATTCCCTTTCTAAACTCTATGAGGGGCCTTTAAAAGGCACAAGAAAAAGGCGTATTACAAGCAAGCTATGCCTAGACTTCGAAATTTTTTCACACCAAAATCGACTTCTACCTTAATTACATTTTTCAAAACTTTTGGAATCCCCTCGTATGCATTATTTTATTTATTTATTTTGGAGAGGTTTTTGTTATAGGGCACATGGGTTCTCCAGAAAGTCAGAGAGAGACAGAGAGACAGAAAGTGAGAAATCAACCCCCAGGGTGGATGGCTATGCTGCAATCGCTTCTCCATTCTCCTCTCGGGATCTTGGGCATGCATGCACACATGCCCAGTGTGAGTTTGAGCCACCAGGTCCAGGACTTGAACCACGGTCGAGTACATGGGAGTCCAGCAACATAGCCATTAGGTCAACTGCTGGTTTCCTCATATGCTATTATTAAATGAGAAATTTTAGGGACCAGCAGATGGTAGAATGTTACGTTACTGGACTCCCACATAGTCAACTGCAGTTTGAGTCCTGGATCCAGTGGCTTACAACTCACACCAGGCACATGTGTGTACATGCCAAAAAATCCCAAGAGGAGAATAAAGAGAAGGGATTGTGGCATGGTTATCCACCCTGGGGGGTGATTTCTTGCTTTCAGTCTCTCTGTCTCTCTGGTAAGCACATATGCCCTGTAGCAAAAAAACCTCTCTCTAAAAAATAAAAGAGAAATTTTAGAAACACTCTACAAAGTATAGTGTTCTAATAGTTGTTATGACTTGCTGCATCAAGGATAATAATGTTGATAGTTAATCCCAAAGCAGCAATGCATAAATGCCCTGAATAACAGGATTTCAAACCACCTTTTCTCTCAAGGCCGTCAGTGCTGATAAACCAACTGCTACCAGAGGCTGGATTATACGTCTACCTTGGGATCTTGTTAGGGCTAGAGTGGTCTTTAGGGGACTTCTACTTTACGTCGTAGGAGCTCTGCTTGGCTCTCTAGCAGGCAGTTATATATGTTTATTTGCAATCCCAGGGCATGAGGAGGATTAATGAGATAAACCCATTGTAAAACATTATGCCATCCTAAGCAAAAATAGGTGTTTTGGATCATGTCCCAGGGAGAGGAGAGGCCTACCATTCGCTTCTCCATTCTCCTCTCGGGATCTTGGGCATGCATGCACACATGCCCAGTGTGAGTTTGAGCCACCAGGTCCAGGACTTGAACCACGGTCGAGTACATGGGAGTCCAGCAACATAGCCATTAGGTCAACTGCTGGTTTCCTCATATGCTATTATTAAATGAGAAATTTTAGGGACCAGCAGATGGTAGAATGTTACGTTACTGGACTCCCACATAGTCAACTGCAGTTTGAGTCCTGGATCCAGTGGCTTACAACTCACACCAGGCACATGTGTGTACATGCCAAAAAATCCCAAGAGGAGAATAAAGAGAAGGGATTGTGGCATGGTTATCCACCCTGGGGGGTGATTTCTTGCTTTCAGTCTCTCTGTCTCTCTGGTAAGCACATATGCCCTGTAGCAAAAAAACCTCTCTCTAAAAAATAAAAGAGAAATTTTAGAAACACTCTACAAAGTATAGTGTTCTAATAGTTGTTATGACTTGCTGCATCAAGGATAATAATGTTGATAGTTAATCCCAAAGCAGCAATGCATAAATGCCCTGAATAACAGGATTTCAAACCACCTTTTCTCTCAAGGCCGTCAGTGCTGATAAACCAACTGCTACCAGAGGCTGGATTATACGTCTACCTTGGGATCTTGTTAGGGCTAGAGTGGTCTTTAGGGGACTTCTACTTTACGTCGTAGGAGCTCTGCTTGGCTCTCTAGCAGGCAGTTATATATGTTTATTTGCAATCCCAGGGCATGAGGAGGATTAATGAGATAAACCCATTGTAAAACATTATGCCATCCTAAGCAAAAATAGGTGTTTTGGATCATGTCCCAGGGAGAGGAGAGGCCTACCATCATATCCACTATGAAGCTATTACTAACTGCCCCAGACAGACCTAGCTATTTGCAACCCTGTAGCCTTGGAATGCTTGTAACTCTCTATGGCACTTGTCACTCTGCATGGTCAATATGTCCTTCATACACAATATGAAAAGCTGTATCTTATTCATCTTGAAATCTCCAGAGCAAGTATAGCTCCAGGCTCAGCAAGAGTTCAATAACTATTGGTTAAAGAAATTATAAAATATCAATGATTTCTATTATCAAAAAATATTGCCTTGGGGCAGGGCAGTGGCACAGTGGTAATACAAAACACTGTAAGACTGACCCTATGGGAGGGGTCTGGATTCACATCTGTAGACTTCCCTGAACACACCAGGCATGTGTGTGTACATACTCTGGGGCTGCCTGAAACTGTGACTCACAGGATCTTAAGAAATAAACGTCAACAACAACAAAAAGCACTACTGGGACTCAAAGTAACCTTTTTCTAGTGAAAACTACACTGTTTAGTTTGATAGGAGGAGTATAAGTGGGACTGGGTATGAAGTCAACTTACTTTCCCTTTGGCTCCTAACGCTCACTTGTTTTACCAAGAACTGAATCCATATTTTAATGGAACCTTCCTCTTAACAGTCATTGTCATTTAATGCCTCACAAGGGTTGAGAATTAAGATCTGCACAATGGCTTTTGCCATTTTCTCTAGCCGGATGGAACATGATGCAGCTGATAGAATTTTTCATAAACTGTGGAGAGAGTCCCCACTGTGTGCCATCCATCTAGAACACGTTCACCATGATCTGCAGGTCCACCTGTACTGATATTCTTTATACTCAGTCTATGTCTTTGTAAGAGACTTGATTTTGAATACGATGGGTCCAGCAAAGTAAGTATAATGCACCAGAACCCTAGCAACCCACTCATTGCCTCATACATCATCCATTTCACAAATCACAGCCACCAACATGGTGTCGGCAGACAACTGAATTTGCTAGGGTAATCTGGTGATCTGGTTCGATCACCTTTAAATTTTCTTTTTATTACTATATTAAACAGATGGCAAAGCTAAGATCCGAAGCCACTTATCTAGTTCAGGCTGTGGTGGTCAGTCTTTTCAAATGACATCCAATGTCCCCTCCTGATACCCATTCCCCATGTAATTCTCTTATGTAGGGTTTGGATATGACTCACTTCTAACACATACAATATAGCAAAAATGGCATAAAGTCACTGCCAAGAATAGATTCCAAAAGACTGTGACTTCTTTCTTGCTGGTGCTCTCTTGTTCACTCAGTTGCCTTCTTGGCTTGTTCGCTGTGATGATCCAGTCTTGCATGTTGGAGAGGCCCATGGAGCAAGGCCTCTGACTGACAGCTGGCAAGGAACTGAGGGCCTCAGTCCTACAGCCTATTTGATCAATAACAACTGCATGAGCTTAGGAGTAGTTCTGGGTCCAAACAAGCCTTGCTGTGACACACACCTTGATTATAGCTTTTAAAAGATCCTGGACTGTCACCTCAACTACAGATAAGGAGAAACCTTGGAGCAGGGGACCAGCTAAACCAAGCTTAGATTCCTGACCACAAACACTGTGAGATGATAAAAGTGTGCTGTATTAAGCTGCTGAGTTTGTGCGACTTTGTTAAATAGCATTAGAAAACTAATCCAATGGCAGAGTAAGAAGTAGAATTGCAAAGTCCCGCCTCTATTCTATTCGTCACTCAGTGCACTGCAGGTATTGGCAGCTTTGCATCCCTTCAACCAGCAGCCACACAGCCATGCTCTCATGCTTAGTGGAAAGGGAATCATCCTCATTTATTGGCTAGACAAAAAAATCTTCCCAAGCATTAAAATAGCTCTAACAGAGCAAGACAGAATTAAAAAAATGAACACAAGTCACTAGAGTGTTAGGCTGGAAATTATTTCTATGTTTAGGGAAGGACATTTGGTTCCTTAAGGTTACTATCAGAGAAAGATTTTCCATATTGGAAGGAAAAAAAAAATTCTCTCTGAGGCTGGCAGGTAGTGTGGTGGTTAACACACATGGCCAACTACAATTCAAGTCCCACATGGCCGACTACAGTTCAAGTCCTGGACCTGGTAGCTTGCTTTCTCACTTTTTCCACTCTCTCACTGGTCAAATTAAAAAATAATAATAAATAAAATTTATGAGAATATCCCTCTCTCTGACTTCATTGTCTGTAGCAGTGCCAAAGATTCTGCCAGACTAGGAGGGAGTTGTAGGTGGGAAAGCTCCACGTGAATCTGCTCTGTGACCGTGACCTTGCTAGGTCCCTGTGTCCATGGAACATGCCTTGGAAGGGTGAGGTCACAGTCCTCACATCAGGAGCTCCTTCTGCTCCCCTGCCCTTATCATCCATCACGATCCCCTCTCCCAGCATTGGCCTGGGGCCAGCCCTTCTGTCCTGCCATCTTCTGAGACTATGAATAATTCCCTCTCTTCATTTATATTGCTTCTGTGAAGTGTAACTTTATCATGTTCCTCCAGAGCCTTCTCTTTTTCTAGGTTATATAAATTTAGCTCTTCACCCTCTTTTCATAACTTGCCCTCCAATCCTCTTGCTAGTTTATTAATTTGCCTTCATTCCTTGAGCATATGCACAGGTACACACCCTTTTTTCCTGTAGTAAAGGGCCATGGGAAACAAGACTCAAGAAAATATGAGAAAGTAAAAATTTAAACTGTGAAGGTAAAAAAAAAAAAATCTTTTTAGTCTAATCGTAAATGCACAGAAATTGGTTTTGGGAAAGGTACACGAAAAATGTCATTAGGACAAGGTTACAGTTTTTGGAAGTTGTGTTAGTTTCCTCCTTAAGATCGAGAGTCCTCTCTTTCTTTTTCTTTTTTAAAGAGGTTTTTGCTATAGTGCACGTGCGCTCACCAGAAAGACAGAGACAGAGAGACAGAAAGCGAGAAATCACTCCCCAGGGGGGATGGCCACATGGCAATCCCTTCTCTTCCATTCTTCTCTCCGCTCAGGATCTTGGGCACGCACATGCACCCAGCGTGATTTTTAAGCCACCAGGTCCAGGACTTGAATCGTGGTCAACTACATAGGAGTCCAGTGACACAGCCATTATGCCAACTGCTGGCCCCAAGATGGAGAGTTCTAATTAAAATCAGCCTGTAAGATGTTTTCAACTTGTACCAGAGGGCTGAGTCAAGAGATTCATCTTTATTTTGCACTCCTTTGCTATATTTTCATATCTTTTAATTTTTTTTTTCCCTCCCAGAATCTCACTGGCTGTGGCCCAGTAGATTTCAAATGACTCAAACACATTCCAAAGCAGGGAGAGAAATAGTGAAGAAGCCACTTTCTAGTGACAGAAGGGGAGAGATACTAACTCTAACCCCTGCCTCAGAATGACTGTAAGGCTTGCCTCATGACCTTTAGTTTACTTTAAAGATATTTATCTACCTATCTATCTACCTATCTACCTATCTACCTATCTATCTATCTATCTATCTATTAGGTCATTATGATTTTCAAACCAGTGGGTCCAGGACTCCAACCATGGTCAGCCATGTGAGAATCCAGCACCTTAGTAACCACGCCACCTGCTGTCCCCCCCCTTATAGTCTGCAGACTGTTATGGGCTTATCATGGTATGTCCCCCCCCATACTCCCCATCCATTACTCCCTTCCTATGAGCTTCCCAGCCCAAAAGTAATTGTATTTGGGAGGCACACCGGGGGTTGTCTTATTGCACTACAGAAAATGCCAGAGGCAGAATCAATGAATCTATGCCTTGCTTTTATTTTTCTAGAAAAGCTCTCAAAAACAAGGTATTTTCCTCTTATGATGTAAAAATCTTTGTTTCTTTTTTTTTTTTTTTTTATGATTACCAAAACTGTGTTTTCTTCTTTTCCCTCTTTCCCCTGGCTTTTTAAAAATATTTATTTATTTATAATTTTTTTATACACTCAATTGCTATACATCATTTATCTTATAAAGAGAATTTGCCCAACATGAAATATACCCAGATTAGTCCAGTTGAGAATACTATACAGGGAACCAGCAGCTAGCGTAATGGCTATGTTGCTGGACTCCCACGTAGTCAACCACGGTTCACGTCCCGGATCCGGTGGCTTAAAACTCACGCTGGGCGCGTGTGCGTGCGTGCCCAAGATCCCAAGAGGAGAATGGAGGAGAAGGGATTGTGGCATGACTATCCCCCCTGGGGGGTGATTTCTGACTTTCTGTCTCTCTGTCTCTCTCTGTCTTTCTGACAAGTGCATGTGCCCTATAGCAAAAAAATAAAAAATAAAAGAGAATACTGTACACAACATCAGGAAATAATCCATTTCTGTGTCACACAAATGTCTTACCTCTCTTCTTTTTTCCTCCCTAATTTCCTCCCCTACACTTTTCCTCTTTCCCACCCTCCTTCCACATTGTCTCCAATGTCCATAATCCTCTGGCTTCTTAATGTTTATTTTTAGGGAGTCCAGAATCGGAACTCAGGCCAGCCTGTGGCCTGGTGGTTAAGATGGCTGGATCTCCCATGGCCAAATATGCATTTCAAGTCCTAGGCTCGGTGGCTTGAAAAACATGCCATGTGCATGTGCACGCATGCTCCAAATCCCAAAAGGATGAAAAAATGGCCGGAGAAGGGATTGTATCAAGACCATTCTGCATAGGAGGTGCTTTCTTACTTTCCCTTTCTCTTTCTTCCTCTCTTTCTTCTGTATGTACACATGCCCTCTGGCAAAATTATAAACAAAAACAAACTAACAAAAATAAAAAATCCTGACTTATGACCCAGGCCTAGAAAAAGGCCATTTCTAGCATTAAGGGCAAAGAAAAAGGGCGGTGTTTTAGGCTTGCCTTGTTACAATAACAAAACATGCAGTGTTGTGTGCTCCAAAACATGACAACACAGAATGAAATCTGGGCAGCGCTAACACACCTTAAACAGAATGCCATGCTTGTCCATTTACTTCAGATTCCAGAAATTTCCAGTTTTTACTTTGTACTGTCAGCGAAGTGTGGTTGTACCTGTTCTACTGATGGATACCTTGACATGTAAAGATGTTCTCAGACTTTCCTTTTCCCCATTGTTAATGGCAGCATGAGGCTGGAACCCAGGGTCCTGATGCCCCAGAACAATCACCTGATGCAGCTGCTCAAAGAGAAGCAGAATAATGGGGCCTTTCACCTTTCTTTCATTATGCATTTTTTAGCCCTTAAGCTATTACTTATGTTTTGTAGCTTTTATGCTTACTTTAAGAAGGTGGTAATTTTCTTTGCAGGGAACAAAATGTTACTCTAAAAAAGTGCCAAATTCCATTATTTTAGACCTGCACTGACTTAGCCTGATGAATAAGTCCTCTATGTTCACCTAGCTTGATTTTTAGCACATCAGGGTGTTTTGCAGCTCCCCTCAGCTGGGCTGTCTATGGTCCCATCAGGAACCAGGAAGGAGGGAGGCACATAGTGGTTAGAGAGACCAGGTTGGCCATGTGTTGTGCATGGTGCCAGTTCAAGCAGAGGAAGAAGGGTACACAGGAGCTGTCATGGGCTGAATTGTTTCCCCTACTAAATTCTCATGTTGGAGTTTAGCTTCCAGTTCCTTAGAATAGGACTGTATTTAGGGTCTCAAAGGGATGGCTGAGTTTAAATGATGTCTATAGGGTGAGCCCTGATCTAATCTGACTGGTGCTTATAAGAAGAAGCAATTAGAGGCCAGCCCCATACCTCATGGTTAAGGGAGTTAAATCCCACATGGACCACAGCAGTTAGGATCCCAGCCCCAGTTGCCTGAAAAACAGGCTGTGTGTGTTTATTGCCCCAAATCCCAACAGGATGGAGATATGAGATGGGATTGTGATGTGACCATGCCCTATTGGGGGGTACTTTCTTTCTCTCCCTGACACTCTCTCTTTCTCTCTCTGGTGAGCACACATGCCCTGTGACAAGTCAAACAAAATAAAGAAGAGATTAAATCATACAGAGAGAAACACCAGCGATATACATGCACAGAGAAGGCATTGTGAAAACACAGCAAGCAGTGGCTACCTATAAGACAAGGAGAAAGATCTCAGGAGAGACCAGACCTGCTCATTTCTTCTTCTTTTTTCTAATTTCTTAATCTAGGACTTCAAGCCTCCAGAATTTTTTTTTTTTTTTAGAGAGATTTTTGCTATAGGGCGTGTGCGCTCGCCAGACAGACAGAGAGAGACATAGAGACAGAAAGCAAGAAATCACCCCCCAGGGGGGATGGTCACGCCGCAATCCCTTCTCCTCCATTCTCCTCTCGGGATCTTGGGCACACACGCACACGCGCCCGGCGTGAGTTTTAAGCCACCGGGTCCAGGACGCAAACCACGATCGACTACGTGGGAGTCCAGCAACATAGCCATTACGCTAACTGCTGGTTCCCAAGTCTCCAAAATTTTGAGAAAATATATTTCTGTTGTTTATGTAATCCAGTCTATGGTGTTTTGTTATGGCAGCTCTAGCAGACTAATATAGAGGTCAGGGTGAGAACAGAGATCAGATGCACGTGAACAAAGAAGATGGTGAGAACTGAGTGAGACAAAAACAGGAAGTCAATATCCAAGGGACAGTAAGATGCAACCAGAAAACAGTCCTGGTTAGAAGCAGGTGGTGAATCCTGTTGACTATGTTTCTCGGTCCTTTAGCTTACAACAGACTCTGCCTCTGGAAACACCAAGGACATAGCATGACCAGTAGAAACTAGTAAGTCCAATGGACACTGTCTCTGTCCATGAGCAATAAAGGAAATCCTGTCTTTTCTCTGTGAGCTGGAAAAGATTTAGTTAAACAAGAAGAAGGTTCTTAAGGCTGCAGAAATAAGGCAGACAAACAAACCAAGTATCTCTCACCAGTTACCATGAGCCTCCAAAGAGCAAAAAGGGGCATAGATGCCACAAGTTGTGCACGGCAGGTCCATGATAGAAGGAGCAATATAGCCTCAGCAACACCATGTCCCAATGCCCAGACCTGTAAATACATTTCCTTACATGGCAAAGAGAATTTATAGACTCATGTTTAAGAGCTCAGATTCTAAACTGAGATTATCCTGGATTATTCAGGTGGGCCTATTAAAATCTCAGGGTCTTTATAAGAGAGAAGGAGGAGGGTCACAGAAGGAAAATGTAATGGGACAACAGAAGCAGAGGTTAGAGTGATGCATTGTGAGAATGGAGGCAGGGCACAAGGGAGGCAGGCAGCTACTAGGAGCCAAAAGTGCAAGGCAATAGATTCTCTTCCTGAGCCTCCTAAAGGAACCAGCCCCACCAACACTTTAGCCCATGAGTTGGATTTTGGGCTTCTAACCTCCCAAACTCTACAATAATAAATCTGTGCTGTTTTTAAGCCACTAAATTCAGTGGTGATTTGTCACAGCGGTAAAAGGAAGCTGACGCAAGGCCTTTAGCACATCTCTCTTCTCCTCTCCCCTCCTTTCCCCTCCTCTCCTCCCTCTTTCTCCCTGTCCTCTTATCCACTTCTACTGCCTGAATAACTTCAAAGCACACACCTCAACTTTGGGTTGGGCCTGCAAACTTCAAGTAAGCTGCTGTTTCAAATATTTGAAAACTAAAATCCAGACACTTTGTTTCAGACACCTCATTATGCTTTAAGACGCTACAGGCACTAACTTTATATCTGTGTGAAGTGGACAGTATTTTTATTCCCATTTGTTAGAAGAAGGAATAGATGCATAGAAAGGCACACTAGCCTGTTCAAGGCTGCAAAAAGCAAGGTCCATCTAACACCAAAGACTCAAAAAGACAATTGTTTGCAAGGCAAAAATCATCTTTAGCAAATAATCTGGTGTTTACACTGACCCGTAGATGAAGCGTAGCAGGCTCTCACTACAAGCATGCTTGATTTTAGATGATTGCTTTATATATGGTTCTGATTTGGGCAGTAGTTTAGTTTAACGAGTTCTGGCATCAGAGAGCCCTCACTGAATCCCAGTGCAAGCAGTGAGATCCTGAACAGTATTGCAAAGTGGCTGTTACAGTGAAATCACACATAACCTTCAACTGAGCACTCCCTCCCTGAGAACACAGTCCTTAGGAATAACAGGGCCAATCACATTCATAATGTTTACTGCATATTTGTTTATTGTGGGGAGGGGGAGTAAATGCCTACCACAGGAGAATGGCTAAATGAATAGACTGTGTGCAGACCATGGGATATTATGCAACCATTAAAACAATGAGCTAGATCTATATGAGGTCATTTGGAAAGGGTTTTGCAAAGTAAATTTTATAATAAGAAATACAAGAAGTCTTTTTAAGTTCATGGAATATAAGAACAATGAAACAATGTACAGATTTCAAATATTTTTTACACCAAAATAAGCTTATACTGTAATTCCACTTTGTCATGAACGTTCTGAAGTCTTCTTGTACAAGATACAGGTAAGTGCACACAATATAAAACCATTTTTATAAGTCAATGACAGAACCCCCCCCTATGTTTGAGATTATAGAAACATCAAAAAAATGCTATTAAAGGATACTACCAGACAAAACTCAGTATTCTTAATTTTTTAAAACAAATATTTTTCTTTAATAGAATACACACATGTATAACAGAGAGAGGGAGAGAGAGAAGCCCCCGTCACAGGGTCTGGTTACTCCATACTCCCCTTCTTCCATCCTCCAGCCCATCATATTTTGAGCACTAGCGTGTGTGCCCAGCACGTTTTGGGTTGACCAAGAGAGAATTCAAACCACAGTCGCCATTTGGCATCTGGCTTGTTTTGAGCAGCCCATTACTACTGCACCACAGAGCCTGGCCTCATTTATAATTTTTTAAAATTGTAATAAAGTAGTGTGAGATAAACTCTCTAGTAAGCTAAAATTCTTCGGCTGTAACCTCAAAGCTAGCATTATGCTTAATGAGAAGCACTAAAACATTTCCATTAAAGTCAGAAATAAAACTTGATATTGTACCAGAAGTAATAGCCAACACAACTGGGAAAGAAAGAAACTGTAATTCTGAATTGGAAAGAAAGAGGAGAAATTATGATTATTTGCAGATGCTGTGACTGTATACTTGGAAAACAAGAAAACTAACTGAAAACCACCACAACCAATAAGAGAATTCATACATATACGTATATGCAACCATCACATAGATTATAATGTAAGAAAAGACTGCATGAATGTAGCATCCAAGACAGGAATTAATAAGAATATGAAGGACCTATAAGAAACCATTGTTTGTAATACTTCTGATGACCTAAAAAGATTTTTTTTTATTTCAAGTTCTTTTATACATTCAGTCACATTATTTAGCTTGTAAAGTGGATATTCCAACATGTGCGCATTTCTCTCCAGTCCAGTTGATAATACTATAAAGTTATCTTCAACAGATAGTACCCCATTTCTTTGTCCCGTTAATGTTATCCCTCTCTATTTTTCTCCTCAATGTTCTCCTTCAGACTCTATTCCTTCATCCACCCTGGTAATTTTCTTTGCAGGGAACAAAATGTTACTCTAAAAAAGTGCCAAATTCCATTATTTTAGACCTGCACTGACTTAGCCTGATGAATAAGTCCTCTATGTTCACCTAGCTTGATTTTTAGCACATCAGGGTGTTTTGCAGCTCCCCTCAGCTGGGCTGTCTATGGTCCCATCAGGAACCAGGAAGGAGGGAGGCACATAGTGGTTAGAGAGACCAGGTTGGCCATGTGTTGTGCATGGTGCCAGTTCAAGCAGAGGAAGAAGGGTACACAGGAGCTGTCATGGGCTGAATTGTTTCCCCTACTAAATTCTCATGTTGGAGTTTAGCTTCCAGTTCCTTAGAATAGGACTGTATTTAGGGTCTCAAAGGGATGGCTGAGTTTAAATGATGTCTATAGGGTGAGCCCTGATCTAATCTGACTGGTGCTTATAAGAAGAAGCAATTAGAGGCCAGCCCCATACCTCATGGTTAAGGGAGGTCAAACCCCCATGGACCACAGCAGTTAGGATCCCAGCCCCAGTTGCCTGAAAAACAGGCTGTGTGTGTTTATTGCCCCAAATCCCAACAGGATGGAGATATGAGATGGGATTGTGATGTGACCATGCCCTATTGGGGGGTACTTTCTTTCTCTCCCTGACACTCTCTCTTTCTCTCTCTGGTGAGCACACATGCCCTGTGACAAGTCAAACAAAATAAAGAAGAGATTAAATCATACAGAGAGAAACACCAGCGATATACATGCACAGAGAAGGCATTGTGAAAACACAGCAAGCAGTGGCTACCTATAAGACAAGGAGAAAGATCTCAGGAGAGACCAGACCTGCTCATTTCTTCTTCTTTTTTCTAATTTCTTAATCTAGGACTTCAAGCCTCCAGAATTTTTTTTTTTTTTTAGAGAGATTTTTGCTATAGGGCGTGTGCGCTCGCCAGACAGACAGAGAGAGACATAGAGACAGAAAGCAAGAAATCACCCCCCAGGGGGGATGGTCACGCCGCAATCCCTTCTCCTCCATTCTCCTCTCGGGATCTTGGGCACACACGCACACGCGCCCGGCGTGAGTTTTAAGCCACCGGGTCCAGGACGCAAACCACGATCGACTACGTGGGAGTCCAGCAACATAGCCATTACGCTAACTGCTGGTTCCCAAGTCTCCAAAATTTTGAGAAAATATATTTCTGTTGTTTATGTAATCCAGTCTATGGTGTTTTGTTATGGCAGCTCTAGCAGACTAATATAGAGGTCAGGGTGAGAACAGAGATCAGATGCACGTGAACAAAGAAGATGGTGAGAACTGAGTGAGACAAAAACAGGAAGTCAATATCCAAGGGACAGTAAGATGCAACCAGAAAACAGTCCTGGTTAGAAGCAGGTGGTGAATCCTGTTGACTATGTTTCTCGGTCCTTTAGCTTACAACAGACTCTGCCTCTGGAAACACCAAGGACATAGCATGACCAGTAGAAACTAGTAAGTCCAATGGACACTGTCTCTGTCCATGAGCAATAAAGGAAATCCTGTCTTTTCTCTGTGAGCTGGAAAAGATTTAGTTAAACAAGAAGAAGGTTCTTAAGGCTGCAGAAATAAGGCAGACAAACAAACCAAGTATCTCTCACCAGTTACCATGAGCCTCCAAAGAGCAAAAAGGGGCATAGATGCCACAAGTTGTGCACGGCAGGTCCATGATAGAAGGAGCAATATAGCCTCAGCAACACCATGTCCCAATGCCCAGACCTGTAAATACATTTCCTTACATGGCAAAGAGAATTTATAGACTCATGTTTAAGAGCTCAGATTCTAAACTGAGATTATCCTGGATTATTCAGGTGGGCCTATTAAAATCTCAGGGTCTTTATAAGAGAGAAGGAGGAGGGTCACAGAAGGAAAATGTAATGGGACAACAGAAGCAGAGGTTAGAGTGATGCATTGTGAGAATGGAGGCAGGGCACAAGGGAGGCAGGCAGCTACTAGGAGCCAAAAGTGCAAGGCAATAGATTCTCTTCCTGAGCCTCCTAAAGGAACCAGCCCCACCAACACTTTAGCCCATGAGTTGGATTTTGGGCTTCTAACCTCCCAAACTCTACAATAATAAATCTGTGCTGTTTTTAAGCCACTAAATTCAGTGGTGATTTGTCACAGCGGTAAAAGGAAGCTGACGCAAGGCCTTTAGCACATCTCTCTTCTCCTCTCCCCTCCTTTCCCCTCCTCTCCTCCCTCTTTCTCCCTGTCCTCTTATCCACTTCTACTGCCTGAATAACTTCAAAGCACACACCTCAACTTTGGGTTGGGCCTGCAAACTTCAAGTAAGCTGCTGTTTCAAATATTTGAAAACTAAAATCCAGACACTTTGTTTCAGACACCTCATTATGCTTTAAGACGCTACAGGCACTAACTTTATATCTGTGTGAAGTGGACAGTATTTTTATTCCCATTTGTTAGAAGAAGGAATAGATGCATAGAAAGGCACACTAGCCTGTTCAAGGCTGCAAAAAGCAAGGTCCATCTAACACCAAAGACTCAAAAAGACAATTGTTTGCAAGGCAAAAATCATCTTTAGCAAATAATCTGGTGTTTACACTGACCCGTAGATGAAGCGTAGCAGGCTCTCACTACAAGCATGCTTGATTTTAGATGATTGCTTTATATATGGTTCTGATTTGGGCAGTAGTTTAGTTTAACGAGTTCTGGCATCAGAGAGCCCTCACTGAATCCCAGTGCAAGCAGTGAGATCCTGAACAGTATTGCAAAGTGGCTGTTACAGTGAAATCACACATAACCTTCAACTGAGCACTCCCTCCCTGAGAACACAGTCCTTAGGAATAACAGGGCCAATCACATTCATAATGTTTACTGCATATTTGTTTATTGTGGGGAGGGGGAGTAAATGCCTACCACAGGAGAATGGCTAAATGAATAGACTGTGTGCAGACCATGGGATATTATGCAACCATTAAAACAATGAGCTAGATCTATATGAGGTCATTTGGAAAGGGTTTTGCAAAGTAAATTTTATAATAAGAAATACAAGAAGTCTTTTTAAGTTCATGGAATATAAGAACAATGAAACAATGTACAGATTTCAAATATTTTTTACACCAAAATAAGCTTATACTGTAATTCCACTTTGTCATGAACGTTCTGAAGTCTTCTTGTACAAGATACAGGTAAGTGCACACAATATAAAACCATTTTTATAAGTCAATGACAGAACCCCCCCCTATGTTTGAGATTATAGAAACATCAAAAAAATGCTATTAAAGGATACTACCAGACAAAACTCAGTATTCTTAATTTTTTAAAACAAATATTTTTCTTTAATAGAATACACACATGTATAACAGAGAGAGGGAGAGAGAGAAGCACCCGTCACAGGGTCTGGTTACTCCATACTCCCCTTCTTCCATCCTCCAGCCCATCATATTTTGAGCACTAGCGTGTGTGCCCAGCACGTTTTGGGTTGACCAAGAGAGAATTCAAACCACAGTCGCCATTTGGCATCTGGCTTGTTTTGAGCAGCCCATTACTACTGCACCACAGAGCCTGGCCTCATTTATAATTTTTTAAAATTGTAATAAAGTAGTGTGAGATAAACTCTCTAGTAAGCTAAAATTCTTCGGCTGTAACCTCAAAGCTAGCATTATGCTTAATGAGAAGCACTAAAACATTTCCATTAAAGTCAGAAATAAAACTTGATATTGTACCAGAAGTAATAGCCAACACAACTGGGAAAGAAAGAAACTGTAATTCTGAATTGGAAAGAAAGAGGAGAAATTATGATTATTTGCAGATGCTGTGACTGTATACTTGGAAAACAAGAAAACTAACTGAAAACCACCACAACCAATAAGAGAATTCATACATATACGTATATGCAACCATCACATAGATTATAATGTAAGAAAAGACTGCATGAATGTAGCATCCAAGACAGGAATTAATAAGAATATGAAGGACCTATAAGAAACCATTGTTTGTAATACTTCTGATGACCTAAAAAGATTTTTTTTTATTTCAAGTTCTTTTATACATTCAGTCACATTATTTAGCTTGTAAAGTGGATATTCCAACATGTGCGCATTTCTCTCCAGTCCAGTTGATAATACTATAAAGTTATCTTCAACAGATAGTACCCCATTTCTTTGTCCCGTTAATGTTATCCCTCTCTATTTTTCTCCTCAATGTTCTCCTTCAGACTCTATTCCTTCATCCACCCTCTTCCCACCCTATGTCTGGTATTCACAACCATTTACTGTGTTTCTATATCCTTTAGTCATTCAGTTTTGGTCACAGAATGGGGACATTCAGTATATATTAAGTGGAGATATATAATGTCTGTCCTTCATAGCCTGGCTTGCTTCACTCAGCAGTAAATCTTCCATATTCCTCTACTTTCTGTCAAAAGCCAGGGTCTTGTTTTTTTATGGCTGAGTAGTATTCCATAGAGTACATGTGCCACAGTTTTTCAATCTATTCATCTGTTCATGGGCTTGGTTCCATGTCTTAGCAATTGTGAATAATGCCGCAATAAATATCTATGTGCAAGCGCTTTTCCTATAAAGAATTCATCTTCCTTTGGGTAGATCTATCCTTTGGGTAGGAGTGGGATTGCTGGATCATATGGAAGTTCATATTTGTAGATTTCTGAGGACTCTACAAATTGTTCTCCTCAGTGGCTGGACCAATTTATATTCTCACCAGCAGTGTAAGAGAGTTCCCCTTTCACCATACCCTGGCCAGCACTTATCATTTTTTGTTGTTTTAGTCATTCTGACCAGGGTTAGGTGGTATCTCATTGTTGTTTTGATCTGCATTTCCCTTACAATGAAGGATGTTGATCATTTTTTCATATGCCTTTTGGCTATTCATATGTTGTCCTTAGAAAGTGGCTTTTTCAACTCATTCTCCCATTTTTAATAGGGTTGATCATCTTTTTTGCAAACAGCTGCTTGAGTTCCTTGTGTATTCTGGTTATCAGTCCCTTATCTGATGCATAGTTTACAAAAAACATTTTCCCATTCTGAGGGCTGTCGATTCACACTAATTACTGTGTCTTTCGCCATGCAAAAACTTCTTAGTCTGATGTAATCCCACTTGTCTATTTTGGGATTATTGACTGTGCTCAGGGGTTTTACTTAGAAAGTCTTTGCCTACCCCAATGTCTCCCAGAGATTTCCTAGTGTTTTCCAGGAGCAGTTTTATAGTTTGAGGTCTTAGGTTTTTCTTTTTCCCACCGAATTGACTGGTATCCCTTGTCAAAAATCAGTTTACTGTATGTTTGGGAATTTATTTCTGGAGACTCTATTTTGTTCCATTGGTCCACGTGTCTGTTTCTATGCCAGTACCTTGCTGTTTTGATTACCACAGCTTTGTAGTATATTTTTGGATCTGGGAGTGAGATGTCGCCCACTCCACTCTTCTTGTGAAGGATTGCTTTGGAAATACGAGGTCTTTTATGATTCCAGACAAATTTTATGATTTTCTTTTATTTTTTAAGAGGTTTTGCCTTAGGGTACATGTGTTGGCCAGACAGAGACAGTGAGAGGAAAAGTGATAAGTCACCCCCTAGGGGAATGGCCATACCACAATCCCTTCTCCTCCATTCTCCTCGCAGGATCCTGGGCACACACAAACATGCATCCAGCATGAGTTTCAAGCCACCAAGTCTGGAACTCGAACTGCCGTTTGCCAAGTGGAAGACCAGCAACATAACCACTACACCATCCACTGGCCCCAACCTAAAAAGACTTTTAAAAATGGAAACACAGGGACCAGCAGGTGACATGGTGGTTGAGGCACTGGACTCCCACATGGCTGACTGCAGTTTGAGTCCCAGATGTGTCAACTTGTTTTCTTATTTTTCCTCTCTTGCTCTGTCTCTCTCTGGTGAATTAAAACATAATGGTGATACTAAATAAAATTTTAAAAAGAAGTAGTATTTTTAAATGGAAGCACAAACACACAGTATGACAAAAATGTAATTTTTTCATGAGGTAATTTATAATTTTAATGCACTTCCAATAAAAATAACCAAAAGGGTTTTGTTTTGTTCCATTTTAGAGAGATTTTTTGCTATAGGGTGCACGCACTCACCACAGACAGACACAGAGAGACAGAGAGAGAGAGAGAGAGGTCACCCATGGGGGGATAGCCACACTACAATTCCTTCTCTTCCATTCTTCTCTCAGGATTTTGGGCATGCATGCACACATGCATGGTATGAGTTTCAAGCTGCTGGTCTGGGACTTGAACCATGGTCAGCCATGTGGGAGTCTAGCACCATAACCCTATGCCACCTGCTAACCTCACAACAAGTTTTTTTTTAAACAAAAAAATAGACAATATGATTCTAGAGCTCTCATGAAAACATAAATCAGAGTAACTGAACACTTACAAAAGAACAATGAAAAAAAAGGTGAAGGGTAGGGAATTAGTCATACCAGACATTAAAACACATTTATAACCTTCAATTATGAAAACAGTATGGTACTAGTACATGAATAGATAGACTAATGGAATGGAATAGAAAGCCAAAAAAGACATACATAGACATATCTATATAGAGATTTGAATTCAGAATATGATAAAGAAGGTGTTTCAAATCAGTTATGAAATGATTTCATAAATGATATTAGGAAAACTGGAGGTCTATGTAGATAGGTGTAAAATTTGATGCATGCTTCAACTCAGACAGTGGGATTGTTTCCAAATGGATCAAAAATTTAAATGCAAAAACTGAAACCATATTAGTTCTACATGAAAACTTGTCTCATAACCTTGGAGTGGTGATGATCTCTCTAACTAGGACTCAAATTTAGAAGTGATAAAGAAAAACTTGACTGATTTGACTCTCAATAAATAGAAATCTTGGGGCCAGCCGATGGCATAATGGTTATATTGCTGGACTCCCATGTAGTTGACTGCAGTTTAAATCCTGAACCTGATGGCTTAAAACTCACACCAGGCACATGTGAATGTATTTCCAAAATCCTGAGAGGAAAGTGGAGGAGAAGGGATTGTGGCATGGCCATCTCTCCTGGGGGATGATTATTTGCTTTCTGTCTTTCTGTTTCTCTCAGGCAAGTGCACATGCCCTATAGCAAAAATCTCTCTCAAAAAAAGAAAAAGAAAAAGAAATCTCTTCACAGGAAAAACAAAGACACCATATTTATGTTCAAGAGATAAGAAACAAGCTTGGAAAAGCTACTTGCAACCAATATCACAACAGGCTACTCCCTATTATTTAAAAGAGCACCCAGTTAGAAAAAAAATGTAAATAGATAAAGCAACAAAAAGAAAACACAAAATGTTTCTCAAATGTTTTGAATAGATGCTCAACCCCATTGTTTAGTAGAAATAATTCAAAATATCTTGACAGCGAACTATGGAGGATGAGCTAAAATTTTTTGAGATGTAAAGTAAATGTTTGTGGGAAAATGTAAAAATAAATAAATGAAAGAAAGAAAAATAGCTTGACAGCAATTTTTACTTATCAAATTGACAAAAATCCAGGAGTTGGATAAATATTGGATACTATCAGCAAGGCTGTGGGGGAACAGGCACATTTCAACACTGCTGGTGAGAGGACCGATGACACGACCTCTTGGAGGTCAGCTGGGCAGTGTGCACTGGACTTACAAATACTGTACTCTCTGACCCAGCAACACAGCCTGCAGGTACACTCGCAGTTAGAGGTAAAGACACGTGATACATGTGAGGGGCTGTTTATTTCAGTATTGTCTGTAAGAGCCAAAAACTGAAAACAAATTGAGTGCCCATCAATCAACTGGTTACATAAATTATAGGTTTTAATTATAGAAATTTAAAAAATGGGATACAACACAGCTATTAAAAAGAATGAAAACCTCCTTGTGCCCTAATTTGCAAAGATTTCTAATACAAAGAGACTTCAAAAGGTTTCTGGCTTTTCTTGATATTCGTGATGACAGTATAATCATAAGCATATGTCTAATCTCATCCAAACACAGATACTAAATATATGCAACCTTCTGAATAGTAATCGCAGTACAATAAAGCTTTGTGGAGAAATGGAATTAAAGTAGAAATTTATTTTGGTGAAAAGGACTTTGGAAATCCATGTATAGGTTTTTCCTATGAACTTTTTGAAGGTCTCACATATAAGTGATAAAAAAGAACGCAGACAATATGCATACGCTGCCATCAGGTTAAGAGGGGAAAATAAATCTATATGTACAGAAAAATCCTCCAGGAGTCCCAATAGGTTAGTGAGTGGTTACCTTTTAACAACAATAACAACCAAAAAAATATATATAAAGCATATGAATGCGTTATCTATTTAAATTCTAAATAGAAAAGTATTTATTTTAGGAGTTTTTCTCTATTGATTTTTTTGTTTGCTTGGTTTGTTTTGTTTTGTTTATTGGACAGTAGCATACATTATTTATACAATAGAAAAATTTTTTTAAATTTATTTTGAGAAAAAAGAAATTCAGAGTTGACTTTTTTCCCCCTTTATTAAAGGGAGAGGGAAGGAAGGAAAGAGAGAGGGAGATAGCAATAGGTACTTTGGACAGGGTCTCATGTCACAATCCTCTTGTCCCAGCATCCCAATTAGCTAGGGAAACAGAAATGTGTAACCATGCCCAGCATGCTCAGGTTGGCCCAAGAACCGAACCTGGGTCTTCCAGCCTACTAAGTGGTGGTGCTATCTGTGCACCACCACAGGTGAGTCTGAGTTCAAATTTTGAAGTCAAACTAAGTGGCTTTAAATTTTAGTTCTATCTCTGGGTATGACTGTTGGGGAGAGATTTAACCCATGAAGCCTTAATTAATAGCACTCAGTAGGTTGTTTTGAGAATTCACTGCAGTAATGAATGTAAAGGGCCGGACCCAGAGAAAGCCCTTGATAAATATCACTTAACCACTCCCACACAAGATCGTTACCGGGAGGAGCACATGAAATCATGGACCTCCAGCTACTGACGCAGAGCAGGCACTCCATGAATATTCATGTTCTTCTCCTCTTCCAATTCCTGTATCGCCTACCTAATGATAGGCCTCATTGCTGGCAAATGTTCCCTGTCTTCTCAACAACGTTCCAGCGTCATCTTTCTTGACAAGGTGCCAGCATAAAGGAAAGAAAACCTGAAAGCTGTAAATAGTGATAAATGATTTGTTGTTTTGGAGGCCAGTCACCCTCCTTACACTAAACTTGCTAATAATAAGTGTAAATTGCTAGATCCATTCTAGACTGCTTGACGAGAAGACAACAGAATACAAATGCAGCCGAAATGTTAAATTTCCAAGTGATCAAAATTTAGAAGTTATACAAAATTAATTAATGTGTAGTTTGTGAGCTTCTAATTTTTTCTCCTCTTGAGGTTCATATCTGAGTTGAATGGACCATCTCGATTTATTCTAATAAGACTTGGAGAGTGCCGGGAACCAGCAGTTAGTGTAATGGCTATGTCGCTGGACTCCCACGTAGTCGACCAAGGTTCATGTCCCGGACCCGGTGGCTTAACACTCACGCCGGGCATGTGTGCGTGCGTGCCCAAGATCCCGAGAGAAGAATAGAGGAGAAGGGATTGTGGCGTGGCCATCCCCCCTGGGGGGTGATTTCTCGCTTTCTGTCTCTATGTCTCTCTCTCTGTCTGTCTGGTGAGTGCACACGCCCTATAGCGAAAATCTCTCAAAAAAAATTAAAAAAAAAAAAAAGACTTAGGGAGTGTCACTGGTCAGTCAGTAATCACAGCAATTATTAAGTGTCTGCTAGGTGTGGAGCATGATGTTTGTCTCTGTGCAGGGTATAAAGAAAAATGAATAAAAGTAATGATTTTATTTAAAAAACTGAGTAACAAAGTAAAACCCATATGCAGGATTAGAAAATGAAGTGTCCTTAATTCCAGCTCCATTCATTTAAAATGTTCCTATGCTCACAATGTCTTTAATAAATTGGAGACAGAGACTGCTAGCCTACTTCAGAGAATGAGGTTCAAAATCTTTATATATAAATAATGCATATTGACTATTAATCATTCTTATTTGTTTAATAAGAGAGATCCAAGAATGTTTATCATGAAGTACTTTATAAGCAAAGTTTAATTAACAATTGAAGATATAAATCTCTCTTTTGAATAATATAATCTATAATTTACATCTCATCTGGAGAGTGAAAGGGAAGATCAGTCAGGAATGAGGAACGGTTTTACGCACTTATTTATTCCTGCCACCCTTCCACAGGAGTGGCATTGTTCCCACTTTACAGACAGTGATGCTCAGTTCAGGCAGCGGGGACTAGCCCAAGTCCTCCTTGACTATCCAGCCACACCTCAGGTCTATTTGCTCCAGAGCACATACTCTCTGTTCTCTTTGCCCCAATGCCTAGTTCCCCTGCAAGTGACTGAAGACAGTCACGAAACAGAGGCCAGGGCTAGGCACGCCCACGGTCATGGCATGCAGCACCAGCAACTGGCTACGGGGAAACCCTGCTCACTGCCATGGCCTCGTTAGTTCAGAAAACTGAAAAACAGGCCATGATTTTCGATTTCAAGCCCTAGAAGAAGAAGGTGCTGGTGGTTGAGGGGAAGGAATCTGCTTTTCAGGCTTTCCCAAATGATCACCCAGCTATGTATAGAATTTTCAGGGCAAGCCATTGCCCTATGTCACACTGCAGGTTCACCTGAGCCACCCTTGCGGAGCTCTCTTCTTGGCAGGCTGTGAGTTCTTCTGACAAGGTTATGTCAACTAAATTTTCATACCAACATCTGCTTTGTATCCCAACTGATTTTTTAGACACTGATCATTTTGGAAATCCCAGGGCAACTTGGAGGAAGTTCCAGATTGAATTCCCTAGACAAAACTATTTTATCCATTTCACACATGCCCTATTCCACAGACTTCTCTTGCCCTCTTCTTTATGATTTGTGTAATCTCTCCTCCAAAAAGCAAAGGAGACTTTAATGGAGCTGGCAAAAAAAAAAAAAAAGACTAGGGTGAGGATGCAGGGGACATGTATATAACTAATACTTTAAGTAGATCCTTCTGGATTGAGCCAAGACAGAGTAAACCCTTCCTCTATAGCTAATTAGGACTAAGCTAAAATGTAAGAACAGCAACTGCTTAAGAACCCTAAAAAGTAACTAGAAGCAGGTGACTTGAAGAGAAAGAATAATGTGATGGCAGTGCCCTCTGCACAGAGAACAAAAGCTCTTAAGAAAACTTCTTTCTGACCATCGGATTGATCATAGGAACCCATTGCAAGCTGCAGAATATCAGGAGAATGCTTGTCCTTGTTTTCCACTTTTCTTATTCTCTACCGATTCTGCACATACTTGTCCTACCCCAGTGGCATGGAAACTTAAAAGCCTGAACATAAAACTCATCTCTAAATAGACAAATTATAAAAATGAGTCTCTATTGTGCCAAGAGTTTGCAGGGAATTCCTGTTGTTTTTCTTCCGCTTTTATTTTGTCTTTCTTTTTCCTTTAGAGCAGTGGTGATTGTGGTCACAACTCCAAAAGAAACCCATTTTCCAGCCAGAGAAGTGGGAAAAGATACTATAGGGAGTCAAAGATAGTGAAGGAAATATTGGAGAGGGAGGAAGAGATCCCACAGGTCCACATATGAATTGATGCAAGTGCCAGGTTCACGTCAAGCTGTGTGTGTGCAGAACACACCCAGAGCAGCACAAGCTTCTAGAAGCCAACGGCCGTAACAGCCACTGCCCAAGCCCAAGACTAACCCTTCCGAGGCACCTGTGAGAAGCAGATGCAAACGAAGCACAGCAAAGACTGAAAATGGAGCTGATGCTGTAAATACTGCTCACAGCAGACAAGACAAGTTCACTACCTGCTTAAAAAAAAACACAGAATGTTTTCTCCAGTGAATTTTCATAAGACCCAGAGCTTCACAGCATGATCTACCAAATGTGCAGTTAAAATGTAAAGTTACACAGCATGCTAAGGACCAGGAATATCTGACCTATTCTCAAAAGACAGGTGTCAACTCTGAGATGGCCCAGATAATGGAGTTAGGAGATGAAAACTTTAAAGCAGCTATTATAACCATCCTTCATGAGGTGAAACTGAGGTAGAGCATGCAATAGAAGAAAAGAAGGAAGAAAAGAGGATTTAATTGCTTGTTCTCTTGTCTCCTATATCTCATTGGTCAGGAATTTTCCTACAAGAATGAACTCATCTTCATATTTTGTTTTATACAGCCCTTTGTCAGTCCCCTAAGAACAAGAGACCCAGTCCTGCATCATGGGTCAGGAACCTTTTTCTATAAAGGCCTGGATAATTCAGTAAGGGTTTAGGAGACAAGCAGTCTCACAACTACTCAACTCTGTGCTGTATGTTGCCAAAGCAAACATACACAATGCATAAACAAATAGGCATGCGTGTTCCGATACAACTCTGTCTACCAAAATACACAGTGGGCTATATTTGGACCACAGGTCATTGTTTGCATGGTGTTATAGAGCAATACTTGATCCAAATCAAAAGGTAGCAGGGAAATCCGGAGATTCTAGGCTGATGGGGTACATGATAAAAACAGTAAAGCCTGTGATTATGAGTCTTATTTTTCATCTCTTTTGTCATAAATTATATACATTGTCTGAGGCAATATTATGTAGGCTATGATGCCAATAGAACAAGCATTCTGTAAGCTTTCGGATGGTGGAAGCACTGTGATACAGAGTTCACATCCACAGCAGATGCCAGTTCCAGTTTTTCATTATTACCTCTAGAGTGGAAGGGACCTAAAGTAATGAATCTGCCATAAAGTGGGGAATCTCACCAAGGATTAATGCCATAGTGATGGCTTTGTGTTGATCTCTGCTGTTGGTAGGTTGACCTTCAGCTGTAGGAGGAGCAATTCACTCCTCGATGAGGAGGAACCCAAGCTGGGTGTACATGAAACTTCCATTTCTGCTACAATGG
>NW_006159849.1:3731909-3735727 GCF_000334495.1 Tupaia belangeri chinensis
TCTTTCCATTGAAAAAGCACTAGGGGAGCCAACAAAAGGCTAATTGGTGCCTACAGGATGGATCAGTTGGCTACCTGATTGTTGAAAGACTTTTCTGCGATTGTCCTTTTGCTGGTCACTAGTATAAAACCCAGAAATTCTTACAATTTGTCCCCATTCTCAGATTTCTCCAGGTACCTCTTTCCCAGGTGCCCTATAGTAGAGTTGGGTGTGGGTCCAGCCCAATAACTGAACCCAGGTTAGCTATCCACTGTAGAAAGGCCAGTATTTAAGAGGCAAGAGTGGGTGAAAAGGAAAGGTAGTTTTATTCAGGGAAATGGTGACCTGGGAAGATGGTGACCATCTTCAGTCTCAGGCCAGGACACAGGGTTTTTTGTTTGTTTGCTTTTGTTTTGTTTTATTTTTAGAGAGATTTTTGCTTTGGGGCAATTGTGCTCACCAGAGAGATAGAAAGAGAGAAATCATCCCCCAGGGTGGATGGTCATCCCACAATTCCTTCTTCTCCATTCTCCTCCTCAAATCTTGGGCACACACTCACATGCACCTGGTGTGATTTTTAAGCCTCCAGGTTCGGGACTTTGAACCATGGTCAACTACGTGGGAGTCCAGTGACATAACCATTATGCCATCTGCTGGTCCCCAGGACCGAGGGTTTTAAAGGGAAAAAAGATAAGAAAGTGGAAAGGGAGAAGCACTACACGCTCTTTTGTACCACCCCATGGAGACTTGGCATCCAGAGTTGCTATGCACAGGGTCACTTTGTCCTTAAGGCCAGCGTTTCTTCCTTTTTATTCCTTAGATACATCAGCTCTCTGGCTGCAGTTTCAAGGCCCAACTCCTGCTAAAACTCAGCAAAGCTATGATTAGGTTTTTTTGCTACAAGTTAAACAGTAAAGCAAGACCAGTTAGCAAAAGGGAGACAAACCATCTCTAAGGGCAAATGCGTTACGTCACATTTAATATGAATGTGGTACCTTGGCTCTTTCTTATACCTCAGTTACCCCCCCACCCCAGTCACTGATTCCCAGTCTTGTCCTTTTCAGTCCCATTCACCATTGAATGGGACTCACCATAGAATGGTTATTCATTCCCATTCACCATTGGTCTTGAGTCATCCCCCAAGCCACTTTTCCTTCATATGAAGTGACAATGAGTGTACCCTTCACAGCTCTGCCCACTGGAAAGGTTGCCCTTCATCACTTTCCTTCAGGTCAAATCTGAGTGACACTATAACCTAGCAGGGTCCATTTCTGGCTAGTGCTCAGCTTTTGCTTAGCCCCATCAATGAATCATGTCAGAATCCTCTTCTTCATTAGTTCGTTGTGGAAAATTCCTTTATAGTCAAAGGTAATAGTAAAGGAGAGTCTTCAAAGCCATGTACGTAGGTAATATAGAGGTCTGTGTCATCTGCTTTTGTAATGGTACTTGAACCAGGGACCTCCGTAGTCTATTCTATGGACACCTCCATATAGGCTGTTCTTTGTGATAGTCCATTGTAAGAATAAAAATAAAATATATCTAATGACTCCCTTCTATATTCCACCAAAGTGATGTGAAGATTGATGAAGCAGGAGAGGATGCTGGGTAAAGGGGACAGAGTATGAAAACCAGAAAGCACATAGTAAAGAGAGACACTCAGATGAAGAGAGAAACAAGAGTCTGTATTTGTGGAAGGGAGAATAATGACTTGGAAAAATTCAACCAGTCTCTAAATACTGCTGTTCAGACAAAGGCTGTGCATGAAATGCTAGTTGTAGCTCGTAGGACAGGAGGCTAGGCACCTTTGGAAATGGTTTTGCAGTATCTCGGAATTTCTTAAATCACCTATGCTAAATTAGCTGCCCGTCTTTTCAGGCTTGCTAACCCCCACCCATAATTATAAAGGAAGCTGTAAGGAGGACCTGACCCTGAGATCTTTGGACACACTACTTTTTTTTCACCTCCAAATTTTCCCCCTAAGACTAGCTTCTGAGCTGTATTTTTTTAGTCTTTTCAGAGAAACTCTGCAATGTGAACTCGATCAGTATGAACCAGCAAAGGGAGCTGGACACTGTGGCTGGACACCCGTGGGCTCACAGCGAGTCAGCTGGCCATCTGAGTGGCTCAGGTGGAGCAATGCAGCCTGGAAGACAGGTGCAGTGATAGGATCTGAGGACATGCTTAAGATGCGCTTCATAGAGAAGCTGGGTGTTTTAATTTATTCAACAGACATTTATTACGTTTCTAGGTATTGTGTAGGATCTTGGAAACACAATAGAAATAAATATTTTCTGTCATCAGAAAACTTTGTCTAGTGAAGATAATAACAAAAATAATCTCACAGCATAATATTTACTACTATACTACGGATTTTTAAAAAGTGTTATAGCTTCCCTGGAAAGGTCTAGCCATGCCTTGAATTTGAAGAGTTCCCACAGGAAATGATCATAAGCTGCATTTAATTTTATAAAATCAAAGTCTTTAGCTAGAAAGGAAACTCCAGAGTTCATCTGGCCAGCCTTTACTTCAATCACCTAATTAAGTCCTTATTATCCTGAGACTCAGAGAATTTAAGCGCCACCCCAATCCCCACCTATCTCACTCTGTATTACCTATTCTGGTATTATTAACCATTTCCACTTCTCAGATCAAAGGTATTGCACATCTCCGAGACTTTGTAAGTAAAATTTCCTGCCTAGAATGCCTTTCTATATCAATCAAGACAGAAGGGTAGGCTGCAGTATCAACTCTGAAAGTTCATGGCTTGAAACGATAAGGGTTTGTTATGCTCATTGTAGTCACTCAAGTACCCAGACTGATGAAGGCTGCATCGAAACATAACCTTCAACAATTTCGGTGACAGTGGGAAGGGAATGTGGTCCAGCACCTGCTGGTGTTTAAAGCTTCTATGCAGAAGTGACACATGTACTTTCACTCATGTTTTATTGTCTCAAGAGTTATGTGGCCACACTCAAATGCAGACGAGTAGAAACATGCTATTCTATTAGGTACCTAATAGAAGGAAGAACAGAAATATTTTGAATGGCATTAATGACTATCACCTAAAACCTCTTCACTTGCCTAATTTCTACTCAAGCTTCCAGATTCCACTCAGGAGTAACTTCTCTGGCGTAGCCTCCCTGCTCCATATCTCCCACCTTGAGGCTGGAGGCGGGTGGGGAGATTCCGTCTGTGCTCCAGACATCAGGCCCTTACCTCAAGCATTGCACAAACATAGACACTCTCTCGTTACTTATCTATCCCCCACAAGGTCCTGTCTTCCCCAAAGACAGTAACCGTCTCTCTTTTGAAATTTTTTTATTTTATAATTTCTGATTTACATTTAATTGTTGTGCATCTTTGTGGGATATAATAAGGTTTTTCAAAGCAGGCAGGCAGTGTGTGATAATCAAATCAAGGATATTACCAAATTACCATATTTATCATCTTCAACAAAGAACAGCAGCCATTGCTTACTAATCGCTGTGTGCTCAGCACCCAGCACAGTGCCTGCCCCATAATGGACTCGCAAATGGCGTGCGCCGACTTGAGCAAAACCAACACCACAGAACGGAAAAGTCAAACTTTCTTCTTATTAGAATCCATTGTGGCGGAGTTTAGTGAAGCATTGCACAGTGTTTTAAGCATTTTTCAATGCCAGTCTTGCCTCTGCTGCTGTTTATCAAATTAAAATGACATTTTCAGGTGATAGAAAGAGCTCCCCTTGGGCAGAACCTAAATAGAAACATGCCAGCAAACTTCTCCTTCATCTGTTTCACTAGTCAAATGAACTTTGCACAAATCCTCAAGTTTGGGATCTTTCCTCCTGGCCCCCCCCC
>NW_006159849.1:3735775-3777067 GCF_000334495.1 Tupaia belangeri chinensis
CGAGTCAAATTAACTTTGCACAAATCCTCAAGTTTTGGGTTTTTCCCCCCCCCCCCCCCCCTTAAATAGAGTTGATCCAGCATGGAGGAAGGGCCCTGGCTGGGAAAGCAGTTCATTTCCCTCACTCTTTGCGAGACATAAATCAGGTCATAAGCAAAAGTCATTTGGAAATCTGATTTCTCTGTGGGCTCATCTATTCTGTTCTGCTGCGTGGGTGAATCCCAGGAGCCCCAGTCCTGTCTTTCCTACGCCATTAAGACAGAAGAAGAAATTGTACTTACAGATTTCTTCAAGCCCAGACTCATTTGATTGTGGTCAGGAACACTCGAGCCAAGTTTATGACAACACTGCACTCACAGGCAAAGACAGCTCTGTGGTGAAATTTGGCAGAGAGAACATCCTGCCACACCTCCAGGCAGAATCTCTTCAAAGAGAGTGAGGAGAATTTTCTAGGGCCTTGCTACTGACCTGTGCCTTATGGACCAGCAGTCCTGGTATTAACTGGACCTTTGTTAGACATTCCCAATTTCGGCCCCCACACCACACCTGCTGAATCAGAACTTGCATTTTAGCCAGATCCCTGGGTGATTTGGGTGCACATTGAAATTTGGGAAGTGCTGAGCTCAGCTCCAAATGCACTTTATGGAGGAGTGTACTAAGTCTAAGTACAGCTGTGCTCGTCCCTGTCCCCATCTGTCACTTTGGAAGAAGTAAACACTCCTTGAACTGTGAAACATAGCACTGCCTTTATTCATTGTTTAGGGGGCAACGGGTGATTGGAGGTGAAAAAATAAAAGAAAACACAGTGTGTCCAAAGATCTCAAGGTCAGACCCTCCTGCAGACAGCTTCCTTTATAATTATGGGTGGTGGTCAGCAAGGCTGAAAAGATGGACAGCTAATTTAGCATAGGTGATTTAAGAAATTCCAAGATACTGCAAAACCATCTCAAAAGGTGCCCAGCCTCCTGTCCTAAGAGCTACAACTAGCATTCCACTCAGAGTCTTTGTCTGAGGTGAGAGGTAGGGGAATTGTAGTATTTGTAGTCTGGGGAAAACTTCCCGAGTCATTATTCTCCCTTCCACAAATACAGACTCTTGTTTCTCTCCTCATGTGAGTGTTTTTCTCTACTATGTGCTCCCTGGTTTTTATCATCAGTCCTCTATTCCCAGTGTCTCTTACTGCTTCACCAACCTTCACATCACTTTGGTTTTCTGGTAACTTGACTATCCTGTGATAGGATCTTATCTCATTCATCATTTTACCCTGGCTCGGTAAACTAGTTCATGGCAATCCATCTACCCTGAGTGAAGTCATTTCTCTAATGACTTCTGCTATCTTTTCATTATCTTCTTGCATTGTTAAACAAGGACATTGAATATCTAGGGTGTTCATTTACAAAGCTACCAGTGCCAACACATTGCATGTAGTTACATGAAAGGATGCTAGGGTGGCATGGGTAAAAATGCTATATCAACTATATCCACGTTCCCCTGTTCCATCAGTCTTTCCATCTCCAATGGAAACTGACCTTCAGCATGCAGCATATTCAGATCTCTTCCATCTCATAAAACAAGTCTTTCCTCAGTTTTATTCTCCCTTGAGCAAACCATCCTGTCTCCTCCTTCTTGGTATTCTTACTCTCTCCTCTGCTGATGTTTCTCTCTTTCGCATTGCCTAAGTGAACTTTCTAAAACACAAGCTGTTGCTGCATTTCTCTGCTTGAAATCTCGGGATAGCTTTCGTCCATTAACCCCAGACAAACATGGAGACAGACATTGCTCTTTGCAGTTAAGTCAAGTCCCACTTACCAGCCTTATTTTGAGTCATTCATCGCCTGCTCAAATCATATACACACAACCCTGCGATGCTTCCTGTCGTGTGTGCGTGTGTGTGTGTGTGTGTGTGTGTGTGTGTTTGCATAGAAAAAAACAGCATGACTTTTCTGACAACCCAATATATATTATTTTGGTTTGCTATAGGGCACGTGTGCTCACCAGAGACAGAGATAAAGAGGTGAGAAATCACCCCGCTGGGGGGATGAATGCACTACAGTCCTGTCTCCATTCTCCTCTCAGGATTTTGGGCCTGCATGCACATGCGCCCAGTATGTTTTCCAAGCTGCCGGGTCTAGGACTCAAACAGCTCAGTCAGCCAGGTTGAAACCAGCTACCTTAACCTTCACACCAACTGCTGGCCCTTCCTGCTATTTGCTAAACACAGTAAGGGTTGTCCTTGGACCTTATCTGTGACCCTGTTAATGCTCTGTATAGGTAGCTTTTCCCTGGTGAGGTCCTGTTGACCTTTAAAGACCCAGCCAAGGTCAAGTCCTTGTGCCTGACACCTAAAGCCTTGTCTGGCTTCCTCTTTGTTCCAAAGCATCTCTCTCATTAACTGCTATGTGAATATTTATGCATCAGTGTGAGCTTCTTGGACGTCTGGGTTTTTCTTTTTTTGTCTTTATATCCTAGCTTCTAATATAAAATCTGACATAAAATGATACATAAATGTTTATTGAGTTAAATTTCATATGGGCCCTAATTTTTTCCAGTTTATTTCATACTGTGGTTTCAGACTTCTAAGTTGTTACCAGTTCAATTGGGAAAGAATCCTTTATAGCGGTTACAAAGCCAGAAAGCGTGCCATAGCTTCGGGGAGGTGCGCCATTCTGGACAGGCTCCAGCCTCCCAGAGGAGAACGGGTTGCGGAGAATCACCAGGCCCCTTAGCCCTGAACTTCCTCTCTCCATCTGCTTTTGATTTGATCTGCTGAACAAGCAACTTCTTTAGGCTCCTCAGCTGCCAGAGATCACCCTGTATGATCAGGCTATCATGAAGAAAAAAATGTGGGACCATCCTCTGCTGGCCAGATATTCACTGGAAATTAGGACAGAGGCCAGAGTGGTCAGCAATCAGGCCTCCAGTGGATGGAGAGGAGGGATAAGAGGAACGAAAGCTAGAAAATGGTTGCTGGTTTTTCTGCAAAACTTCGGCTATATGGAGCAAAGGAACAGATGCAGGCTCTGTGGGAGCACCGAAAGAACCCTCCTTAGGTCTTCTCAGAATCTGTATTGCCGACTCAGCTGGCCTCCTAACTTTCTGTGTGTATTCCTTGATTACAGTCAAGCTGTCTGGAGCCATGTTGTGAACAGGAGGCTGAGAATGCTGAGAGCTCCCAACCTGAGTTCAACTCTGCTGGGGGTGGGCAGGCTTCCTGAGTGGTTTGGGGGCTCAGAGTGGGCCAGTGGAAGAGAGAACCAGCATGTTTCACTCCCCAGAGGACTTCAGTGCAGTCCATACCTGCCTCCAAGGCCAGAGAGGGCTGCAGTGAACATTTTAGCACTTGTCTGAGTCCAAGACGGCTAAGTACCTTGGAGTTTCCAATGTGTTGAGGTCATAAAGGGAACATTCTTATAAGCCAATCAAATGTGTCCTGTGGCTAGAAAGCATAGGAATTGTTCTCAGAAGAAATGCCCTTTCTCTACACTTCATGTTGCACACACATCCTCATGAGATGTCTCTGTGAATTGACAGGAATTGTATTTTTTTTTTTTTTAGAGAAATTTTTACCACAGGACACATGTGCTCACCAGAGAGATAGAGACAGAGACAGAGGGGGATGGCCACACCACAATCCCTTCTCCTTTTGGGATTCTGGGTATGCATGCATGTGCGCCCAGTGTGAATTTTAAGCTGCCAAGTCTAGGACTTGAACCATAGTCAGACACATGGGAGTCCAGTGACATAACTATTGTGCCATCTGCTGGTCCCTAGACAGGAATTTTAACTAAACATTAGTCGAATGTGTTAATGTGTATACATGTTATTTATGTAAATAACTGCAATGCATACATTTTAAGTATTCGAATACTTGCATTTTTCTGAGAACACTTTTTTTTTTAAGGTTTTTGCCATAAGGCACATGCATTCACTGGAGAGAGGCAGAGAGAGAGAGAAAGTGAGAAATGACTCCACAGCGGGGATGGCCACATCACAGTCTCTACTCCTCCACTCTCCTGTTGGGATTTTGGGCATGCATGCACACATGCCCAGCATGATTTTCCACCTGCCTGGTCTGGGACTTGAACTGGGGTCTGCCATGTGGGAGTCCAGCACCTTGACCACTATACCATCTGCTGGCCCTGAGCATAAGACCTTAAAAAATATTTTTTAAAATTCTAAATCAGAATTTTTCACAACTGGAGATATACCCAGAGAATTATTCACTGCATTAAAATTCCAAATCCAACAAAACTGCACTCATTTAGGGAGCGTTCTATATTTTCATAATTCTCAAGAGGACAATGAGAACGACAATCGATAAAGCCAAGATTCTATTGCAAGGAATATTTCATACTGTAGTTCAGAGACTTTCTGAAAAAGTAGGATATAAACATGACAGAATCGAAATTGATGTAGGTAACTGCCTCAGATCCTCCATCCATACGTGAGGATGCTAGGAGAGGCAAAGGCAGGCAGGCTGTGTTTGAAACAAAGCTACAGCTGCCGGTCGATAACAGGATGGCAGATCTTGGAGAAGAAAGAGCTCTTCAAAAATACTTCCTCAAAGTTGCCAAATAAGAGATGGAAATATCTGAAAATATTCAGTCAGAGGAAAATATTTGGAGTTGGCCTATAACTCTAATGTTGCTATACATCCTTCTTACAAAGTGTCAAGAATCTATCAACAACTGGGAAACAACTTCCACCAAAGTAGATTTGATATAATGAATTGGGGGAGTAAACTGAAAGTGTAATATTTAATTTTCCAGGGTACATAAGACTTTTTGTTTCACATGGTATTTTTGAGTAATACTTTAATTAATTTTACTGCTAATGTGTGAGTTTTGGAATAACTATATGTTTAATAGGCAGGCCTCTTTCTTGTTCGTTTTAGGTTTTGTATTTGTTTTGTTTTGCTTTGTTTTGTTTTCTATAGGACATATATACTCACCAGGGAGAGAGAGAGAGGAAGGGATAAGAAAGTGAGGGAGAGATAGAAATCACTCCCTACAGGAAATGGCCATGCTGCCATCCCTTCTCCTCCATTATCCTCCTGGAATTTGGGGCACAAACATGCACTTGATGTATTTTGCAAGCCACCAGGTCTAGGACTTGGACTGTGCAGTGGGCCATGTGGGATCCAGCACCTTAACCTAGCCCCCCACCAAATTTATGTTTTACTTGTGAAAGATGTTTAATTGTTACATATTAAGTAGTCAAATACTTGCATTTTTCTGACAACACTTAAGAACACAAGACCCTATTGTGTTAACAGTACTTATTTTACTTTTTACTTCATAAACTCTGAAAACATTTAAAAATATAAAATGCCAGTATCAATATTTATCTTTCACTGTTATGTAAAACAGACATCAAATTTCTGAAATTGGCATGTTGTTTTGGTATTGTAATCAAATAGTAACTAAAATAGTGAAACAACAATAAAATAAATAAAAGAATATTAAAATAATAATGAAACAAGTAATAAGACAGCAAACACCCATAATCACGCATATCATGTGCGCGCACACACAAATAGGGAGCATTCAAAGCATAGGAGGAACTTCTTTATATTCCCCCTGACATTCCAGTTTCTACCATATGATTAAACTGAATGACTCAGAGCTTATCACAATTAAGGCTATGGCACCGGCTGGTGGTGTAACAGTGATGCAATGCTGTAATGCTCAACCCACAGGAGAAAGTCCCAGGTTTGAGTCCTGTAACCTCCCTGTGTACCCTGGGCACATGGATGCCTATGATCCTGGCTGCTTGAGACTGGGGGTGCATCATGGTATGAAGACCCTGCTAGGATTACCTAGCTCATTCTCTCTCTCCTGAAAGAGAAATAAATAAACTTGGCAAAAAATAAGGGCTGTTACCTATCTGGGCAAAACCATGCTTTGGGTTCTCTTGTATCTCAGTGAAATGAAAGTGGCTAGATATGAGAAGCTAGAGACTGTCTGGAAGTGTTTCCCTGTTTGTTTTCTCCTCCAAGAAAGGTGTTCTAAGCAGCATCCGGACATGGTGGGTTTCATTGTGACCCTATTAGGGAGTGAGATTCTGCCATTATCAGTCCAGTGAACTAGATTGACTCACTCCACAGCTCACTGGGTTCTAGCCTTAGAGAGGGTGTCACTTCCCACAGCTGACTCCAGGCAGAACTCAGGTCCTCACTCCAATAGGCCCTTGTGTTCTGACCCTCTCTCTACATTTCTCAGGGAGCCTTAGTGAAATATCTAATTAAAATTCATTCGATGTATTCAGATTAGGTTTCTCCTTGTTCTTCACAAAGACAGAGAAAGCAAAGAAATGTTTCTAAACAAAAGAGACTCTTGTACACCTGCACTTGCAGATATTCTGTTTTCTTCCCTCATTTCAAGTTCTTAGCTTGAATTCAGACGGACAGAGGTTGGCCAAGGTCAGAAAGGTAGTAGGAGGTTCAGCCAGTATTCAAACCCAAGTCTAGCTGCTTCAGGAGCTCATGTTCTTCCCATTCAATCAGTGCTCCTAATATCCCAGCATGCAGCAAAATGCCTTGGAGGATTGCTTAAAACCCAGTTGGTGGGTGGGTCTTCCCACCTCCTGAGATGGGGGGTGAGCCCCTCAAACTTGCATTTCTAGTAAGATCACAGGTGATACTGATGCTACTAGTCCTCAGAACACATCTGGAGAATCACTGTCCCATAACAATGGTTTTCCTACCTGAGGGAAACTTGCTTTGAGAGCCACCCCACCACCCCAGGTGATGCTGATGTAGGTGACCCACAAGCGACATTTGGGGGAAATTGCAGCATGCTAGCAGAAGCTACAGGTAAGTGCACAGTCATTAATTCCAAGCAGCATGGGCAAACTGAAGTGCTAAACACCAGTCCAAACATAATTGGAAAGAAAAGACGGGGAGCAATTAATTTGGCAAGGGCAGTGTTGGGAACAAGACAGCCTCAAGTGAGGCATCTGAGCCCCAGCTAGCTACATGATTTGCATAATTTGTAATGCAAGATGAAAACCTAAAGTCCTTTGTTCAAAAGGCAAGAAAAGAATGTCATTAATGGTACTTAGATATAAGCGTTCTCTTTCTTTTTAGGTCTCTTGTCATGGTGTTTTATATGTGCTATTTTAATGACGTCCTAAGAAAAAATGAAATTTGAATTATTTGCATGAATTTTACCATTCCTCTTTATTCTGTGCAATGTCAGCCTGAAATCCAGATTTAAGAGCATCTAATCCATATGCAGAGTCACTGATGTCACTCATATTTCAGAGACAACTCATATTGCTACTAATATTTCAGAGATCCCTCCTGCATGCATATTTCATTCTTACCAAAACAGTGGAAATGCACAAACTGAGGGAGCTTTCTTTTGCTTCCCTTCTTCATATGTGCACATTGTACTAGCCTATGCTACCTTTAGCTTATTGATGAATAAGGAAGGACCAAAGGAAAAGGAAGTATAGGTTGCCCTATCCCTTTTCTTCTATGTCATCTCTTTAAGCTCCAGTGATTGGCTAATCAGGAAAGTAAAATGGATCGGAAAGGATGCGCTAGGGTTCCTTTGTCATCGTTTCTTAGAACAGCTTTCCAGCTTTCTGTGTTAGAGTCAAGTTCTGGGTAGAACAGAAAGCATGGCCTCTCCAGACTATCAGTGCCTCTCTTCTCAGATACAGGATTTGTACTCACTCACCCTGAGCTTCTAAGCATCACAGACTAGAATTCTGTGCTCATTGGACACCTTAAGCACTGTATGCAAATAGGGCAACAAGGAATGGAAAAAACTCCTATTTTATATATCTCCTCTGCTCACGTACACCCTCCACTTTTCTATCAGGCTTTACTAACAAAGTCCATGTTTAAATATTAAATTATTAATAAATTTAAGAGAGCAACAACTGAACAATAAATCCCACAAGGACTCTTCCAAGCATGGGCACAAAGCCAGCTGATTTGGGTACTAACTCAATGATGTGTAAAATAGGAGGTTTTGAAGGGAATTCTAGATGGAAAGAATGGGGTTAGTGGGGGGGGGGAGGTCTCCACTGAGAGCCATGAAAAAGTAAAAGAGAAATCATATTCTATCTCAAGAGAAGCTTGCTTTCTGTCAGATTTAAGCCACTGTAGGAAGGTCCAGGGATCAAGCTGGCTGAGAACTTATTCTTTTAAGAAAAGTGCCCTTAACAATGAGGCAAAGCTTTTATTTTATTTTTCTTCCCTTTTCTATGTTTAAAGGAAAGTTTAGCTTCAGTTCATATATAAGTACCAAAGCAAGTGTGAGGCCATTTTATTTTTATATGTTTTCTCTCAAAAGCAAAAAACCATCTCATAAAAGCTATATTCGTTATTGATCAGTGTAATAAAAGTATCTGAAGATAATTTTCAGCCTTTGATTGCCTAGAGGACATTTTGGCTTCTTTAATGAAATTATAAAGAAATATTTCCACTTGTTTGTTAGTTTTTTATATGAAGCCATGTTTATTAAATCATATTGTTATTACTTTCTAAAACTTTCCCTTGGTTATTACTGTGAAATTCTGAGACGCAGTGCCTAGTACATTGGGGATTGTTTTGTAATATAGCTAACATTTTATGAAAGAGTAATATATCTTTGCATTTCAAATTACTATCATGTGAGCTAAAATTAGACCCCGTATCTCTTTGCATTATGCACACTAAGGGAAAATTCTTATCAAAGCACCATATCAGACTTTATTTAAAGTACATTCACTTTAAGTTTAGCAAGGAGACATTATACATTCTAGATTAAAGAAATATTGCAGGAATCATATATTTAAGTTTTCAATATAAATTTCAGTTTAAAATATGTAAATTATTTTGTAATGGGTCTTTTAATATATGTTAGCATATCAGGGTTAAAAACTAAATTCTAATATTTAAAATGAAAGACTTTCGTATAAATTGTTAACTTTCAGTATTAGATTTAGTACCTTCTCACTATAAAAAATGCAAACAGCACAGATAAGTAGTAGTCCTCCTGGATAATACCCTCCAGAAGTAGTAATTATTATCAGGATGGCAGGTACAATTTACATGATTTCCTTTGCATTTATATCACAATGTACACATGAAAATTTGGATATTTTAAAATATATGATGTCATTTTGTAATGATTATTTTGAAACTGGGTTAGAAAAAAATATCAATGTATTGTAGAGTTTTAAGCAGATATATTTATATAGACGCAACATTAATTTTGACAGCTGCCGCTATTTCTTAGATAGTTCATAGTTCAGTCATTTATCTTCCTCCTAATAACAACTTGGCTATTTATATTTTTAAATTTTATATGCAGTGTTATAATGTACAGCCTGGCACATGCCTCATTGTTTACCCGCAAAGGTATTTTTGAGAATATAAAGAAAAAAGTAGAACAACAGGTCAAAAGATGTTGTTGTATATCCATGTCCCAACATTCTTGCCAAAATTTGCTATTTTAAATCTTTTAAGGTATTTGGAGGGACTGGCAAGTGGTTTGGTTGTGAAGGGCACTGGACTCCCACATGGCTGACTATGGTTTAAGTCCCAGACCTGGTGGGTTGCATTCTCACGTTCCCTCTTTTCTCTCTCTCTGTCTCTAGTCAAATTAAAAAATAAATAAATGAAATAAAAGAATTCTTTTTTAAAAAAAAGATATTTGGAGAGCCAGCAGATGGCGTGGTGCTTGAGGCACTGGACTTCAACATGGCCGGTGTGGTTTGAGTCATGGATCTAGAGGCTTGCTTTCTTATGTCCTCCTTCCCTCTTTCGCTCTCTCTTTTTTCTCTTTCTTTGTTGAATGCAAGTGCCCCTTAACATATTTTTAAATAATAGGGACCAGCAGATGTTATAATGGTTACATGGCTGGCCTCCCATGTAGTCAACTGTGGTTCAAGTCCTGGACCTGGCATGCCCAAATCCCAAGAGAACTGGGGAAAAGGGATTGTAGCATGGCCATCTGCCCTGGGGGATAATTTCTCTCTTTCTGTTTTTCTGTTTCTCTCTGTCTCTCTGGCAAGTATACATACCATATAGCAAAAATCTCTCTCAAAAATAATAAAAATAGAAATAATAATAAATAAAATTAAATAATTTTTAAAGAAAATATATTTGGAAATCTAGTGGGTAAAGGATAGTGCGAATTCTGTCAGACATATGTGCGTGCTTGCCCAAGATACCAGGAGGAGAAGGGAGAGTGTCATGGCCATCCCCCAAGAGGGTGATTTCTCACTGTCTCTGTCTATCTCTCTCCAGCAAGCGCAAATACCCTGAGGCAAAATCTTTTTAAAAGGGGGGGGTGGGCAGCAGGTGGTATGGCGATTGAGGTGCTGGACTCCCACATGGCCAACCGCGGTTTGGTCCCATACCTGGGGGCTTGCTTTTTCCCTTTCCCTCTCTGTCTCTCTCTCTCTTTTTCTGTCGCTCTCTGGTGAGCATACGTGCCCTACAGCAAATTTTTTAAAAGATAATAATAATAAATAAAATTAAATAAACAAAGAAGTTTTTTTAAAAAAGGAAAAGAAGTGAGTAGTGTGAGTTCTCTTAGGAATGCAAGGAAAATTTAATATTCAAAAATCTATTACTAAAATTATATTAATAGGAAGAAAATCAGATAATACATACAACATATTTGATAACAGTTAACTCTGTCTTTGTGATAGTTAATTTTATGTGTCATCTGAATTAAGAAATCCAGATAGTTGGTCAAACATTATTCTAGATGTTTCCATAAAATATTTCTTGTAGATGAGATTAACATTTAAATCTGAGTAAAGTAGATTACCTTCATAATGTAAGCAGGACTCATACAATCAGTTGAAAGCCTTGAAAGAAAAGAGACTGACCTCCCCAAAGGAGGAAGGATTTCCTTAGAAGACTATCTTCATGTGACAGTTCTTCTCTGGGTTTCCAATCTGCTAACCTACCCTGCAGATTTTGCGTTTTCCAAACTATACAATGGTGTGAGCCAGTTCCTTAAAATATCGACCTCTCAGATGATTGATTGATCTGTCGATCTTCATGGTCTGGTTTTTCTGAAGTACTGTGGCCGACTACATTCTCCTCATTAAGAACAAACAAACAATGGGACCAGCAGTTAGCGTAATGGCTATGTCGCTGGACTCCCATGTAGTCGACCGCCATTCGAGTCCCGGACCCGGTGGCTTAAACTCATGCCGGGTACGTGTGTGTGCGTGCCCAAGATCCCGAGAGGAGAATGGAGGAGAAGGGATTGTGGCGTGGCCATCCCCCCGGGGGGTGATTTCTCGCTTTCTATCTCTCTGTCTGTCTGTCTGGCGAGTGCACGCGCCCTATAGCAAAAACCTCTCAAAAAAAAATTTTAAAAAAAAGAACAAACAAACACAAGAACTCATAGTTAATTAGCACTATTAGGTCCTTAGGAAAGTCATGGGTATTGTTCTATGCAAAAGCATATCATGACTTTCCCCACAACCCAACAGAATCGATCTTTTTAAATGTGATAAGAATACTCATTGCCATATGCACTAAAAAGCACACCTAATGGTTAAACACAGGCATCCCATTTAAGCTGGACAAGTTTGCTTAGTGCCAAAGTTTGTAGACAACATTATAAAAAATGAAAGAAATGAGAGGTATAAATCTTGGGAAGAAGATGACACATTAGTAATTATTTATAGGTGATGTGATAATCTACCTAGAAAATTCAGACAACCAGTTAACAAGGTGTTAGGAGGTCTCCTCACTTCAGTGTAGCTTCTTCCATTCTCTTATAACACTAGGGCCTTCCAATTTCCACCAGCCGGCATCCCTCTCAGGACAGTGACTGTGGTTTCAGGCTTTCTGTGTGGTGTTCTCAGGGACAGAGCTTCCTGCTTGTGGTTCAATGTGGGCAGGCTTAGGACAGTCTTGGAGTAGTGCTGTTGTCACAGGTCTGATTTCTGCATTTCTGTGTTAACCTAGAAGATCAGAAGCTCATTTTAGACTTTTTTGATAGAGAATCCTAGATACCAGGAAAGTGGGGAGTTATTAAGCTCAACCCACTGGTTATTAGCATAATCAGAATAGAAAGAGGAAACTGTTTTGTTAAAATCACAGATTGAGGGAGATGGAACTGGGACCCAATTGCTTGAGTCCTAATCTGATGCTTTTTCTAAATATCACCTGGGTGCATGAATATAATAGTAAAATTTATTGGATGCTTACATATGCCAGGGATTATTCTAAGTGCTTCAAGTGATTGGACCTGCTTCATGCTCACAACAACCCTATGAGGCAGATACTTTGTCTTATTAGTCCCACTTCAAAAATAAAGTATAGAGACATTTACTAGCTTATTGAAGGTCACAGATAGGAAAATATGGAGGTGGAATCTGAGCACAGCCTGTTTGGACCTCTCTCTTATCATCATCATCCCATTCTTCTAAAACATCTCCCAGAAAAATTCCATTCTGGATTTGCTTTTGTGCATGGTATTATGCTATAACTGAATACCACAGACTGGGTAACTTATAAAGAATAAAGTTTTATGCAACTCACAATTTTGGAGATTGAGGTCAAGGGCCTACACTAGTGAGGGCTTTCTTGCTAATAGTGCTCTCTGCAGAGTCCTGAGCCAATGCAGGGCATCATATGGTAAGAGAGAAAATGTATGTCTGCTCTAGTCTCTCTCCTTTTTATATAAAACCAACAGGATTGAAAAATAGGGACCTTATCCTGATGACCTTATCAAACCCTAATCACCTCCTGAAGGCTCTGCTGCTTATATCATAGTCTTACTATGTTTTCGTTCCTTTGATACCACAACAGCAACTAGATTTCAACACATGAATATTTAGGGCACACATTCAAACCATAGCAGGATTTGGCCTCTTCAGTTTAAATAAACAAGCAAGCCTTGAAAGTTCCTGAAAGACTTAACACAGAGTATTATCCCTAGCCTGGTTGGGTTTTCACCACCCAAATGTCTTCATTAACCTGTCCCTCTAGTTACTTTTCCTCAAATGTACATGCCAGGGAGATTCGTTACTCTCCCCTTGGGCCTGACTCACCAATATCCCTGCCAGATATTAGTATTACTTATAATTCTGGAAAGAACATGGGTTTCATAGGTGTGGGTCAGGACCCTTACTTTTCGTCTTCCTGACTGTGTTTTTCTTCTCCTAAAGCTCTTTTACCTTGAAGGATCATTATCAGGATGAAATAAGTCATTCTTTCTTTTACTTAACAAGTATTTTTTAATCTTGTTGCTACATCTGTATAGCAAAATACTCATAGTAAGAGTGTGTAGTAAGATCCGGGTAGCCTAAATCCAAAACCCAACTTTGTCACTAATTATGAGAAGTTGAGCTAGTTACTTAACCTCAGTGACGTTACTCTATGTCTCTGTTTCTTCACCTGTGAAATGGGGACATTAATGGTATCCCTTGACATTCTAGTGAAAACTAAATATGTGTATACACAAATCTGGGATATTGGAGGCCAGCCGGTGTTGCAGCAGTGACACAATGCTCTGTTATACTGGGCTTCCATGGAAAGGTCCCTCATTCATGTCCTGAGGCCTCCATGTGAATGCCAGGTATATGCACGTGTCCATGATCCAGGTTGACTGAAGCTAGGGGTGGATCACAGTGTGAAGACCCTGTTAAATATATCTGTCTTTCTCCCTCTGTCTCTAACCTTCTCTTTCATGGATGAAATAAATGAATAAACTTTTTAAAAACTCAAAAACTTGGGATGTAAAACCCACTAAATAAAAGCTGGCTATTATTATATTACTGAGTAATATCTATCTTAGAAATACTGAGCTGAATTAGATGCGCATAGGGAACAGTTCAGATGTAAGAAGGGATATTAGAACCCAGGAGGTAAATGTGGTAACAAATAAATCTACAGAGTAATCTGGAACCCCAGAAGAGGGGCCCCTGACTCATGCACAGTGAAAAGATGCAGAGAAGCTTGCCAGAAGAAGGTTACCTCATTTCCATGTATGAATTCAAAAATAACCAGTCCATCCAGGGATGGGAGATATAAGGTATGTCAAACCCTCAGGCTGGTAGACGTGAAATACATGTTTTGTTTCTCCTCTCCTACTTGAGCTTTCCCTGTAACTGGCTTTGCTTGACAGGCCTACCATATACAGGCAGACATCCCGTACTTACCTTGTTGAGCCCTCCTTATCTTGGGTGGATGACCAACAAGTACATACATTTACCCACTACCAGGACTTGGGCTCCTATATTTCCCCTGGAACTAGATGGGATAACCCCACCAAATCCAACCAGGTCAACCACACAGTAACAATATAATCTTATAAACCACGATTACCATAAAGCAATAGAAATAATCCTCACTGACATCAAAGATGATCTCAATCGGTATATCAGCTATATTAGCTTAAAGTCCCTCCAGATTTGCCTGTAGGTTACCTCTATTGACAAACATGAATTAGCTAGTACTTCTGTTTTATTTTCCTTGCTCTACTAAGAGCCCATTTTATCTGAAGCTTCTGACTAGGTGAAATAGATAAATAGAAGGAAATCAAAGAAAGGTAGATCGAGATTTAAAGTTTTAATCTTGTTTATAAATTCTTCTGCTGGTGGGACCAGCAAATGGTATAATGATTAAGTTGCTGGATTCCTGTGTAGTCAGCCACAGTTCAAATCCAGACCTGTTGGCCTAAAACTCATGCCAGGCCTGTGTGATTGCATGTACAAAATCCCAAGGGGAAAATAGAGGAGAAGGGATTGCAGTGTGACCAGCCCCCCGGGGAGTGATTTCTTGCTTTGTGTTTCTCTGTCTCTCCGGTGAACAAATGTGCCCTATAGCAAAAAATATCTCTAAAAACAAAATAAATAAATAAATTCTCCTGGGGCCAGCAGATGGCATAATGGTTTTGTAGCTGGACCCAGCAACTTAAAACTCACACCAGGTGCATGTGCGTGCATCCTCAAAAATCCCGAGAGGAGAATAGAGAAGGGATTGCAGTGTGGCCATCCCTCCTGGGTGGTGATTTCTCACCTTCTATCTCTCTGTCTTTCTCTGTCTCTCTGGTGAGTGCATGCACTCTATAGCAAAAATCTCTCTAAAAGAAAAATTCTGCTGCTAAAATCTGAAACTATCATATAGTCATTTTTTTACACAAAATTACAGTTTTTAGATAATATGCCAGTTCATTCTGTGCCTTCTTCTCATTCTGAGTTCTTATACACTGTGTCCTCTTTAGGTCTCCTCCTCCAAGACACAGATACATTCATGTTCACAGACATGTGCAAAGATATACAGATGCTCATAGACATGTATATACACATTTGTGTGCACACAGGCACAGGTAATATGGAAAACTATATACAAGTGCACACATGCACATAGACGTACACTTACAAACATATGGAGACACACACCCTGTATATAGACACAAACATAGGCACGGAGATAAAAAAATAAAAGTTGTAGACACACATACACATACACACACCTCTAGACTCTCTATAACCAGCAGTCTATAGAATACTGAGAAGAGGACTAGACTTGAAGCTAGAATACCTGGGTTCCATTCTGGTTTTGCCACTTACCAGTCATGTGACTTTTGGAAAGTAATGCACTATCACTGAGTTATAGTTCCATGCCTTATAGTAAGAATAATAGAAAAAAATAGCATCTTACTCACAAACTGACAGTCTTCAGCAGTTGATTATCAATAGATTACTACAGAGCACACAGTAACTTTTGATTGGTACATAAACACCTTTCTTTCATTATTCCTAATTGAAATTTTACATTCACAGAGAACATTGTGAGTGTGTATCTTTAGTGAGACTAAGTGCTGTGAGACTAGAATTTTCCATTCTTTCTGTTTAATCAGTTGATGTGAACAGGTGTTAGTGTTCTAAGTTTTGATTATGTGTGTGTGTAGTAGTTTATTTCCCCAGCAAAAACATACCACCATTTACATGAAGGGAAAAGAAAAACCGCAAAGACCTCAGTTCAAGTCAGTACCCAGACTCTAAGATGAGGACTTGGGCTCCTATATTTCCCCTGGAACTAATGCTCAGCATTCTCAATATGAGGCTCAATTCCCCCACAGCTGTCAAAGAACCTACTGACATATTTGATCACATAAAAATTGTAACTTCTAACTGATGGAAGTAATCATAAACAAAGTTTAAAAACAAGTGACAGATATTTGCAACAGAGGATGTATAACCCATAATCGGCAAAGACCTTCTACAAATTGATATGAAAAGACAAATACCCCAATAGAGAAATGAGCTCGAGAAATGAGCAAGCAATTCACAGCAGAAAAAAAGCAAAAATGTAATAAACACATAAGAAGATGTTCAACGTTGCTAGTAATTACTGAGATGCAAGTTAAAACAACAATGAATTATCTTTCTCCAACCCCATAATATTTGCAAATATTTAAAAGCCTCACAATAGATAGTACTATTGGGGGGACCAGCAGTTAGTGTAATGGCTATGTCGCTGGACTCCCACGTAGTCGACCGCAGTTCGCGTCCCGGACCTGGACACACCGGGCGCGTGTGCGTGCGTACCCAAGATCCCTAGAGGAGAATGGAGGAGAAGGGATTGCAGCGTGGCCATCCACCCTGGGGAGTGATTTCTCACTTTCTGTCTCTCTGTCTGTCTGGTGAGCACACGCGCCCTATAGCGAAAACCTCTCAAAAAAAAAAAAAAGATAGTACTATTGGGAATTTGAGAAAAGTGGCACTCTTGTACCAATGAGAGGGTAAAAACTGGCAAATCAGTCATGATTTTAAGTCTATACACCGTTTGACTTCTCAGTTCTGCTCTGGGGTTCCATCCTACTGAGGTTGCTCAGCCATGTGTGTAAATATTTATGAAATAGTTGTTGATTGCATCATAGTTTGTATATAGCAATAAAGTTAGAAAATTCACATTGATAAAATGGGCTCTAAATAAATTTTGGTTGACTCACAAATTAGAATACTTTACCAACCGTAAAAAAGTTAGGTAGACAGAGAAAGACTTACGAAGCACATTGTTAGTAAACAAAGTTATGTGACACATTTTTAACTGACATAGAATGTGTAAACATAAGTATGTATAAATACATAGAGGAAAATTAGAACTCGTAGAACTTTTAGATCAAACTATGTAATACTGTACTTGACTATTTCTAACGTACAAAAGTGGCAACATTATAATGTCAAGCTAATATTAATAATAATTACATCTAAGCAGTGGGATAGAATGTATGAAGTATATTTAATACTTCTATTGGGTCATTGGGAAAGTCATGATGCATGTTTGCCTAGAAAAACAGAGAAAAATACATCATGACTTTTCTGATGACCCAGTATGGTTGATTACATTATTAAAATCGGTATCATGTGTGCACATTTATGTGTCATTAAATAGCATTTTAAATATTTTAAAAGTAACAATCAGGCCTAACGTATTTGTTATGATTAATAACTATGTGCCTTATAGTATGTTTTGGTGCAGTTAATACCTGTCTACCTGGTATTTGTGTGTGTATATGTGTATGTGATTCAGAAATAACCCTATTGTGATTATTATTGCAACTGTACGTTGTGCTTGTCACTATGCTAAGCACTGTATGCATATTATGTCATTTAATCTTCACAATAATATGAGGAGATACTAAACCCATTTTCCAAGTGAGCAAACAACAATTTGATATCAGTAACTCTGTGTAGGCCCCATCTAAGAGGTAGTAACATGCTAAAGTCACAGGACTATCATACAGTAGAGCTAGGATTTGAACCTGAGAAGTCTACACCTTGAGCATCGGTTGTAGTCACTATGCAACCAAGGTGTTAGACCATGTGCCTCTTCCCTGCACTGTACCTCAGTTCAAAACCATAGCTTCGGGAACCAGCAGTTAGCGTAATGGCTATGTCGCTGGACTCCCACGTAGTCGACCGCGGTTCGTGTCCCGGATCCGGTGGCTTAAAACTCACGCCGGGCGCATGTGCGTGCGTGCCCAGGATCCCAAGAGGAGAATGGAGGAGAAGGGATTGCGGCGTGACCATCCCCCCTGGGGGGTGATTTCTCGCTTTCTGTCTCTATGTCTCTGTCTGGCGAGCGCACGCGCCCTACAGTGAAAATCTCTCCAAAAAAAAAAAAAAAAAAAAAAACTCCCATAGCTTCAAGGTGGCAACCATTTAGACCTGCCGGTGACTATTGTATCATTGCAAATATCTTTTTTTTTCTTCCTGGTTTAATAGGGACTTCTTTATTTCTTTATTTTGAGGGAAACAGCTCCCAAACATCAGGCTGTTCACAAAAATAATCCACAGTATCAACTTTAGAAAACAAATCTTAAGACTATTACACTATTTTCTAGAGGATGCATTTGACATGCCAACTCCCATTCACAAAACAGCCTCACATAGCACTCTAATGTGAGGCATAAAACATATACTTCTAACTCAAAGCTGCTCTCAGGTGCTACTAAGCTTTCTACTACCAAGACCCTTTACATGTTATTTTCTGTCTTGGATCCCATGTCTCAAAATATTCCCCTAATTCATGTTTTAAATTAATAAATAAGTTCCACGTATTCTAGTATTATTTATCTTTGTTTTCAGCAGCGCCCTGACAGAAAATGAACAACACAATAGGAATATTTGAGGATGTGTTTTTTTGGGGGTTTTTTTAGAGGTTTTTGCTATAAGGCACGTGCGCTCGCCAGACAGACAGAGAGAGACAGAGAGAAAGCGAGAAATCACCCCCCAGGGGGAATGGCCACACCGCAATCCCTTCTCCATTCTCCTCTCGGGATCTTGGGCATGCACGCACACGCGCCCGGCGTGAGTTTAAGCCACCAGGTCTGGGATGCAAACCGCGTTCGACTACATGGGAGTCCAGCGACATAGCCATTAGGCTAACTGCTGGTCCCAGGATGTGTTATTTTTGTTTTGTTTTTTTGGTTTTTTTCTTGTTTTGTTTTTTCGCTTTTTTTTTTTTTGAGAGGTTTTTGCTATAGGGCACGTGTGCTCACCAGACAGACAGAGAGAGACAGAGAGAAAGCGAGAAATCACCCCCCAGGGGGGATGGCCACACCGCAATCCCTTCTCCATTCTCCTCTCGGGATCTTGGGCATGCACGCACACGCGCCCGGCGTGAGTTTAAGCCACCGGGTCTGGGACTCTAAACGCAGTTGGCTATGTGGGAGTCCAGCGACATAGCCATTACTCTAACTGCTGGTCCCCAGGATGTGTTTTTAAATGTAAGGACCATTGACAACAATGTGGATCAGATTAAGATGGTAGTTCTCACCTGGAATAGGACTTGGGCCAATCCCCACAAAGGACATTTGGCAATATCTGGAGACATTTTGGGTTGTCACAACTGGGGTGGTTGCTCCTGGAACATAGAGGATAGAAGCTTGAGAGGCTGCTCACATCCTGCTATGCCTATAACAGCCTCCCACAACCAAGAATTATCTGGACCAAACAGTGTTGAAGTTGGGAAATCCAGGTTTAAAGTAACATACAAGAAATGGTGAGGTCCCCAGGACCTGTCAACAGTAGGAAGCCATTAATATCCCTAGTTCTTAAGGGGAGGAAAGGAAAGAGTTGAGATGTAAGGCCATGAAGAAAGCAGCTGCCTAACAGCAATTGTTGTCAAAAAAGGTAGTAGCCAACTCCAGAACAGGGCAATGAAAGTAAGGAAGAAATGGGAGACTCAGATTTTTTTCTCTCTCCATTCTCTAGTCTTCTGCTAGTGTTTCCACTAGACCATGATGTGAAAACCTAGCTAGAGGTGTATGTCTGTCTGTCTCTCTCTCTCTCTCTCTTTATCTCTAAAGAAATAAATATTTGTAAAAAGAAAAGAAACCCTAAACTTTGTAATATATTTTAAAACCAGATAAACCCTGGCTAGACTGTGAGGCTAATGAACAATGGGTCAAGTCAGCACACTGACTGAGTTGTAGCCCCTGCCTGTTCCTTTATTTGTGGAGATGTCCAAGTTTCACTGTCCTGGCAGCATGCTGCCTAGGCACCATTAGCCCCTAATCCTGGCTCTAATAATCCTGTCAAGGTCAGAGATAATTCATGTTTCACAGATTCAGTTGTTGAGAGTCAATGAGAGTTTTCTATGTGGACATAAACTGGTTGTAATTCCCATCAGACACATATCAGATCGGTGTGTCAGAGAATCATCAACTCCTTTATAAATTTTAAAATGTCAAAAATAATTCATCCTAGTGATATTACCCTATTGAAGATATTTTATAGTTTTATCAACTGGACTAGGGAGAAATGTTCACCTGTTGAAATATTCACTTTGTAAGCCAAATAATGTGATTGAATGTATAAAAGAAAATGAAATTTAAAAATATAAATAAAAAAATAAAGATAATGATCTAATTTGTAACTAATGGCCAAAAAAATCATCCTAGCCTTTGTAAACTTCTGAAACATTGTGAGTAATCCACTCATTTCAGAAGTCACTGAACTTTCTGCCAGGCGCCATATCAGATTAGAAGCCTATCCTCTGCCATTGCAGTGAGACTGCCTTCCTCCACCTGTTATGGGGTAGGGTGATTTAAGTACCAAATTTGTGTGTTTCCTGTCTAATAGTTAGAATGCTTTTGCCTCAGAGACTTGAGCCATCAATCTCTTTAGAATTTTAGTACTACAGCGGTTCAATAGAGGAAAAGGGCTGAGTAGCTGAGGTGATCTTAGAAGACTTTGTGAAGGGAATGACCTTTAACTGCAACCTAATTGGAATGTACAATGTGTGGGAGAGAGGCACAATGATTTCCCATGGGAAGAACTTCTGTGGCCCGTGGTACTTGACCCGGCATTCACTCACCAAGAGAGCCAGTGTAGTCCAATTGTTAAGAATACAGCTTCTGGAAGTGTCCCAGTCTCAAAACCCAGCTCTGGCACTTACTAGATGTAGGGTTCCCTTTTATGCCTTTATCTGTCTTACTGTAGTACTAATTGTAACAATGAAATACAGTCATTCATGTATGTATTTAATAAGCACAGATGCTCCTCATCTTGCAATATGACTATCCCCCAACAAACTTATTGTAACTTGAAAATAGTATAAGTTGAAAATACATTTAATGCACCTAACCTACTATGCATTATAGCTTAGTCTGCCCTACCTTTAACATGGGCACAACACTTAAATTAGCTGACAGTTGAGCAAAGTTATCTAACCTCCTGCCTATTCACTCAAAAACTATTGAATATCTTACCTAGTTTATATGACAGTTGAGCAAAGTTATCTAAAATACTGCCTATTCAATCAAAAACTATTGAATATCTTACCTAGTTTATTGACTACCATACTGAAAGTGAAAACCAGAATGGTTGTATCACTTTGCACCGTTGTAAAGTCACAAAATCATAAGTCAATCTATATAAAGTCAAGGACCATCTGTATTTAGTCCGTGTTGGCTATTCTTACAACAGGCCCATCAATGTTAGCTAAATTGGGGTGACTGTACTCCCCAAGGGACTTGCAATACCTTTTTATGCATGAGGGTTACCGAAGTGAAGAGAGAATCACTGTCATCTTCCACTTTATGTAGCTGGAAGGAAGAAAGTCTGAAACTCAAACCAAACCCCATTTGTTTCTAAAGTCTGCACATCCTCTGTTCTCAACTACACGCCCTCCTCTTCCTTTGTACTCACAAATATGTCACACTGGATGCAATAGAAAGTCAGCACAGCTTCATTCTATTCTTTTTTCCCACCTTCTGGCTGAAGCAAGCAATTTCATCACAGAAAATTGTATTGCTGCATTACCCACCCTGATGTTGATATTGGATCTCTCAGTCACTCCAAAGAGAGTATGTTTAGATTCAATGTAGGCTCTATTCTCTATTCTAGAAATGATTTTTCTACCTTAGAGCTGCTTCCATCTAAAAATTATTCCATGCAATAGTAATAAAAGCAATTGCTACCACTTGTTAAACACTAAACACCCTGTGTACTAAGCACTTTACGTGATAATTTCTCATTTACTCAGCACAACCATATCTTATTCCCTTCATTTTTAAGCTGGTGGGATGGGGTTAAGCACATTGCAAAGTCAAACACTTCAACAACGCAGATGTTGGCTAGAAAATAGAATATGAAAGAAAGCACAAGAATTTTTTGTGAACTTGGTCTGTATCACAGATGATCCCATATTGAATGATGGTTTGACTTAAGTTTTTTGACTTTATGATGATGCAAAAGCAATACCCATTCTGTGCAAATCATACTTTGAGTACCCATACAACCACTCTGTTTTTCACTTTTCTTATAGTATTCAGTAAATTACCTTAGCTATGTAATTCTATATTATAAAACATCCCTTACATTAGATCATTCTGCCCAACTGTTAGCTACTGTAAGTGTTCTAAGCACGTGTTAGGCAGGTTAGGCTAAGCTTGATGTTCAGTAGGTTAGATATATTAAATGCATGTTCAACTTTCAACATTTTCAATGCGTGATGGGTTTATTGGGATATAACTTCACTGTATATACTACATTGTATATCCAAGAGCATTTGTACATTATTTTCAAGAAGAATTGAAGCTGTTTATAAATATGATTTCTGAAACATGAAAATTTTATTTAATTATGATGTACACATTTGTATAATTTATTTATTTATCATAATTGACAGGAGAATTGATGCAATTTATCCAGATAACTTAAAAGTATAGTTATCCTGTGTCCATTACTGGCACATTTAAGATGAACAGTTTTTAGAGCTATAATGACTCAGACAATTGCCTCATATTCCTCAATGCCTCTCTGTGGGAATAGACCCAGCTTATTAAGTAACTTCTTGATGTAGCTTGGAAAAGGTAAATGAAATCTAAAATCTGAATAAATCAATGGCTTATGAAACAATGTCCTATTCTTGAGACCAGGTTGCCCACAAAATTAAGAAATGTGAGCAAGACCTTCACATATTGCAAAAGGCCAGTTTCAGATTTTGATGCTTCATAATGTTAAGGCAAATGAAAAAATGTCCAAAGGAAGCAATGTAATTGCAGTAAATATTGCTATTTTCAAGAATGAATATGATGTGCATATCTGGATTATTTGAGGGTTGATTCCAGGATTTGTGTGTTTTCAATTCACAGAGCACCACAGTCAGTGTGGCCAGAAAGGGATGCAGGTTAGCGCTGCATCATGGCCATCCATGGCTGAGCCTGCTAGCATGCCCCTGTGATGTTATGTGTGGCCTCATACAGAGACCACAAGCACCAGAACTCAGGGCTCATCTCGAGTATGAGGACCTTTCTGCACACCCAGCCCATGAGATTTTGCAGTTGGGCATTTATCAGTCATTGGTGGCACTGGGATGAATTGGGATCTCTTTCAGATCTGAAAACTCAGCATCCTCTGCCTGCCAGAAAGAGACTCCCCACCCCCACACTGCTTCCTGGCCCAGGCCCAGGTCAGTGCCTGGAAATCAGTGTGGTGAGAGAACATGCAAACTGGGAGGATGCCATCCCCCCACAGCTCACTGCCTCTGCCGGCTGATACTCACACTAGCTCCTACTGCCAGGAGAGGAAGCAAATGTGAGTGAGAGGACACAAGTTGTTAGTGCACAGGACAGGAGGCTGCCTCTTAGAGATACTGTGTGGATCAGAATCTGAGGATGACTAGAGAAGAATGACAGATTAAGTTAGGAACTTGTGGTGTCTGTAGCTATACCGATGTCTGTCCCACTGCCTAGTAGCCACTTGGTTGCATGCTCCATCCAAGACCCTTGCTTTCAACCTTCTCTTGTCACTTCCAGTGGTTGTTGTTACTACAGCATAACTGTGCCCATCTTGACCAACAGAGAAACTTAATTATTTCATAAGCCAAATTTAGTTGCCTGGGTCAGTCTTATATGTAGTGGTTAAAAGAGCTGATCCCGGGAGACTTACTTGGATGTTGGAAGCAAATGAAAGGGGAAAAAAATTACCCATCTTTATTTGGATTAGAAGCTTAGTCATTGATTAGAAAAATTGAACTACCAGGACGGCTGTAGGGAGACACTACATGTGTGCATAGACTGGAGGCCCTGTGAGAAAGCCTGGAGTATTGCACTGAGGGTACCCTAGCCAGCATGGCTATTCAGCTAGGGCTAAGTATAGTTTATGCAAAGGGGACTGGATTCGGAAACCAAGAAACAACTAGAAGAGGAAGAAAAGAAAATCATTAATGAAGAACATTGGTATTTGGATTTGCCAGAGCTTAAAGAGAAAGAGAGTTTCATAATAGAAGAACAGAGTTTCTTGTTATGTGAAGATCTTCTCTACAGAAGAATGTCATTCAGAGGATTTAATCCTGAGGTTGAGAAATTAATGCTGCAGATGAATGCTAAGAACAAAGAAGAAGACATTGAAAATGAAACAATGGAGCTTGATGTGTCAGACGAAGAAATGGCTAGAAGATATGAGACCTTGGTGGGGACAATTGGAAAAAAGTTTGTCAAGAAGAGAGGCCAGGTCAATTATGAGGAAGATGAAAATGGAGACATAAAACCAATTAAACCAAAAAAGATGTTCTTAAAACCCCAGGATTCAAATGGATGCCATACGACATGGCTTCAAAGATGCCTGGTGAAAGTTGGCGGCTTATTTTGGAGTTCATCCTGCTGGTGTCTCTAAAGTTATCAGTACTGTAATGTTTACTTGTTAAAAAAAAAAAAGTACGACTTTGGAAGATGCTTTTTTGTTGTTGTTTAATTCATTTATTTTATTTTTTTCTTTTTTAAAAACTTTAATTTAGGTTTTTCTTTGTTTTTTTTCAAAAAACTTTAATTTAGGTTTTTCTTTTTTTAATTTTTAATTTTTAATTTTTTATTATCATCATAATCTTCTTTATATTACATTGGATTACATATAACTTTACAGTGTATTACATTGCTTTTTCAAAAGGGAATGCCGTGCATGTCAGTCAGTACAGAGACATTAATCTCCCCGCTTCAACATTCAATATCTTTTCTATGTGAAGCATGCTGTTTTTGAAACAGAAGCGTGATGGATGTTATACTCCTTTGCTGAATGGTAGTCATCAAGAGTGGGTTTTCAGCCCTCGCCGTCAGGTGTACATAGACTTTTTTACTTTTTTACCTCACTTTTTTTTAATGCAATCATGAAAGGGAAAAAAATTACCCACCTTTATTTGGATTAGGGTTGCTTTCTATAGACTTTTTTACCTCACTTTTTTTTAATACAATCATCGACCTTGAATAGACTCACGTAAATTAATGTCCATGGTTAAGTTGCCCTTATGTTTATATTTCACTTTAAATTGTTAATCAGGCCAAGCCAATTCATACATAGACTTCGGAATCAAATGCCATGTTATATGTAAATATATCAAGAATAAACCTGCTTCTCCAGCCTTATTATCTGTGTGCTACCTGGTCATTGTCAGTTAATGGTAGTATGGTTTTCATTTAAAGCATTTACTTAATTAAAATAAATTGTATCCTAAACTTCTGTTTTATATGCTTTTTCTATTATATTTTCAAAGAATCATTTTAGTCTAATTCAAAATGTAATTTTTATCCAGATAGTAACTTTAAAAATTCAACCATCCATTTAGAAATGATGATGTATTCGTTGAACCATAAGAAATGCCTTTTATGGGTCAGGAACAATCATCAGTTTTTATGAAATAGACCAGTGGGATTTGCCACTGACGAGATCAGCTCCTAATCTGAACACTATCAAAATACCAAGCACAGAAACACGTGGGATGAAGTGTGTGTAGTGTGTCTTTCTGTCTGGAGATAATGTTCCTAGGACTTCTGGGAATTACTGATGTCATTTAATTTTGTACCCAGCAAATAAATGAGGGGTATGTTTCCTCTCCCTTAACCAAAAAAAAAAAATAAAAAAGAGCTGATCCCACATGGCTGACCTCAGTTTGAATTCCGGCCCCAGCTACTTGGATAACGTGCTGTGCACATGTGTGTGCATGCCCCAAATCCAAACAGGATGGAGAAACAGAGGAAAGGGGATTGTGACGTGGTCATAGCCCCCTGAGAGGTGCTCTTCCTCTGTCTCCCTATGGCAAGCACATGTGCCCTGTAGCAATTGGGAAAAAAATGTAGTTGCCCAACCACCTAAAACTATCCTCATTTGGATGGATGGGTAGATGTATTAGAAAAGACATTTAACTTAAGACATAGGCTAGGGTTCAAATCTCATGAGAACTTATTTGCTGCTGGAGTTTTGCGAATTATTTAGTAGCACAAAGTTACCATCTCATCAGTTCTAAAAGGATGAGATACTACCCATAGAACTGCTGTGAGAATCAAGTGAAAATAATACCCATATCATAGAACTGCTGTGAGAATCAAGTGAAAATACTTCAGTGAAAAAATGGATTGTCAGCTACTGCTTCCCCCTATGGCATCCTCCAAAATTCCAAAGAGCAAAGAGAGCCTGGTAAGTCCATTTACCCTAGCCCACGAGCTCCCTGAAATGAACTTAATCATGGTTTGGAGTTCACCACTTCAACTGTAAGCAGAAAAATAAACCACTCAGAGCAAACTCCTACCAGACTGCAGTGGCCACAAAGCCAAGACTCTTCATCTTCATATCGCAGTTCCTAACCTGCTTTCTGGCATTTAGGAGAATTAATTGGTGAGCACAGAAAATTAAAGCCATGCCACCCTAGTCATCTCCTCACTCACAGAGGGACATGATCCCATGAGGGAGCTGGCTATGCAGCAGATCTGGAGCTCCTGGATTAATATGAGTCAGAAACCAGAAGAAGCAAAGGGAGCCCCAGGGACAGGGCAGGGTGAGGCGAGTGAGGCACTGACCCAGGGTATACCTGACTCCGAGAGTGAGGACCCGTTAAATTTTGTACCCTGTTTGCCTCACTGTCCATACATAGCCTCTGCCCTGAGCAGCCTATACATAACTACCTTGGATTTCTTTAAAGGGGAATCTGGATCAGTCAAAACTGGGGGAGGGATGGGATCTCCTTTATCAAAAACTGCTGGGCTATGAAATGTTATTGCTATTGAATACTGAATAGTCATTATTCGATATTAATATTCATTATGCATAACTTTACCCACTTTGGAGAACTAGAGAGTTCGCTGATGTGCAAGGGAAAAGTACCTTATACTTCTCGGGCCTATTTTCTCATTTTTAGAATGAAATGTTCCCTGTTTTAAAATTCTGTGTTTTCAGATGGACAGAATATCAATAACTGAAACGGGATGAGAACATGAAGGCACATTACACTATTCTCTCTTAATTAGGGAATACTCGGAATGTTGCATAAAACATTAAAAAAAAAAACCCTGTGCTTTTTCTAAATATTTACTCTAGTGTTGACCAATTGGGGAAGACGCTAAACGTAGCACAGAGGACCTCTGACTTATATATATATATATCCCAAGACTTGCCAATATTCAGATGCACAGAAATCATTATAGCATAGAATGTGGTCTGACTTCCAAGCAAGTTCTGGGCAATATACTAGGTAAGTATAAATGAAATGTTGTGTGATCTTTTCAGACCCTCGGTGAGGGGAACCTCACATGCCAGAGCAAGGCTAAGGTGCTTGTGCTCAGTAGAAGCATATTTCAGAGAAATAATTCATTTCTCTACATAAAAGACTGAAATGTTTGCCTTATCAAATGATGCCTTGCTAGTTCACAGGGACTTTCATGTCACTTGCCAATGCATCTACAGAATGTAGAAAATGAAAAGTGCAATCCCCTAATTCAAATGTGAACTAAATGTGGTTGTCTTTATTTATTTATTTACTGCAATGGAATGATCTATTTTAGTTCCCTTTCTGCCAAAATAGCATATATTGAATGGCAATCTATTTTGGGATTCTTTCTTTCCCTGGGATTGTATGTAAATCTGAAGAGAAGGCTCACATGGTATCATTATGAAAGAGAAGCATTTCCTGTCATTACTTCTTCAGATCAGCATCCTCTGAGACGTGCAGAGCCTATCAAGACTTTATTTGCCTGTGAGAGCAATGACTAGGTTGTCCCTCAAGCTGACTACTGTGTTCCACCGATCTCCATTCCAGCAGAGGCATGGGAAGACCCAGAGCCTGTGTAGGACCCAGAGTCCCTAACATACCACCTAAGCACTCTTCTCTAAGCTTGGCCTTCTCCCTAGGGCACTAAATTAGAGCAGAGAGGTTCAAAGTCTCTCTGCTCTCAAATTAACCTAGTGGAACTGGTGGTGCCATCACCTTCTGGTCTAGTGACAGGTATACTAAGCACACCTGTGGCTCCCTCCCCAAATCCATAACATATACCCATTCTTGACTTTCCCTCTATCTCTTTTCACTACCAGCAACAACCCACTAAATTCAGGGAATCTTTATCCAGTAGAGAGGTAAGAGTCTTTCTCTGACTCATCAGTTATTAGTCCAAATCAATTGTTTATGCTGTAAGTACCCTCAAGGCTAAGCTTTTGAAACCTAAAGCTTCTGTCTCTGTTACTGCAACAATATCGGTTCTCATAGCAATGAACACTTCAAAGTCTGAGCTTGAAACAGGGAAAGGCCACAGGAATATACGGTAATAGAAAATAATATAAAATTAAGACTCCTATTAACATTTTAAAATATACTGTTACAAGTGTTCTCTGGTTTTGCTGCATCTCACAATTTCAAGAGTATCACCTCACCTTCGTAACCCTTTATCCCTTCAACTATTCCTAGGTGGGGAGTCCTAAACGTCCTGCTTTCATGGTTTTTCCTCCTCCCTTACTAATTTTATCTAGGCTCAAGAAGCCCCAGTACCACTACAAAAGTTGCTGGTGCCACTCCTTGTTGCTGCCCCAATAGGTGATACCATGCTGCCAAGTTAGTGAAGGCTCTTGTGCCCTCTCAACATCCCTGGGGGTTTTAGAGGAAGAGCCTCCTTTGCTTGTCGTCAATGGAGCTTGTGTAGGCAGTGACCTTGAAGACAGACATGGCCCCTACCCCAATGCCACTAGACTTCTTGTACTCCAAGCTTGTGGCTTCTGCAGTCTCCTCTTTTAGGGTGAGTCTCATCCTGCAGACTCCTGGGTCCCATAGGCAGAGATGGCTTCAGATGAGCCAGACTTCAGGGCCCTCTATATATGCTTAGACAGGTTTGGATCCTAGGACAAAACCTCAAGCTGAGACCCACCACCCACCAAATGAAAAGAAATACACACACACACACACACACACACACACACACTACCAAAGACTGATCAATAGCACATAAATCCTGGCATCTGGCATTCCTTCAACTTATAGGTAGTAGGGGTACAAAGGTGAAAACTAAAAACTGTTATCTCTATTCATGAATATCCCATCTGGCTACCACCACCTCTACTCTGAATTCAGATTTCAAGGAGGGTACCTGTGAGGACAGTCCAAGCCCCAGAGAGTAACTAAATACCTTCTTCTTTCTTATTGGGAATACACTGGCCTTTTGTCCTATAGTCCTCCCCATTCTCTTCTTAAATAGATCTGCTGGCAAGAACCAATTTAAAATCCCTAAAAGCTACTGAGTGCTTTACCTTAGGAAAATAAAATTCCCTGCCATGGTAGATTGAATAACCAACCCCAAATGTGTCCACGTCATAATTGTAGACACTGTGAATGATACATTTTATGACAAAGGATCTTTGTAGATGGGATTAAATTAAGGGTCTTGAGATAGGAAGATTATCCTCGGTTATCTAGTAGGCCTGGCATAACAGCAGTGGTGCTTTATAAAGGGGACATGGGAGGAGGCAGAGCCAGACAAGACAGCAATGTGAGGATGGAAGAAGAGATTGGAATAATGGGGCCACAAGCTAAGAATGCCAATGGTTTCCAGAAGCTGGAAGGGGAAAGAAGTATATACCTCTTTGGAGCCTGAAGAATTAATCCTCCCTTCCAATAGTTTGCTTTTAGCCTTATAAAACTTGTTTTGGACTTTTGACTTCCAGAACTCTAAGATTTCCAAAACACTAAATTGTGGTGATTTGTCAGAGCAGCAACACGAAAGTAATACTCCTTTGCATCCTATCAACTAAGTTGAGAGCCTATCGCAAGTCAGCAGAACTAGTGGAATACCAGTGTTGATTTATATTTAAGAATTTTTTTTTCCATGTAACTCTGGATCTGTCAAAACAATAGGGAACTGAGAGAACCTGGGAACAGTTTCTGGTTTTGGAGATGCTTGAGGTCAACCTGCCTATTTGTTGCTCATGAAATGGTAAGCTCTCACCATGTGGATACCACAATAGAGCACTTTGACCTCCAGTTACCAGGTGAATAATTCAGTCAAGCCACTTTACCTTGGTAAAACAGAAGAGACCTGTGGTTACTTACTAGGTTACTGTGAGGATCCAATGAGATAATCTCAGTGAAAGGACTTGATATCCCATAAAAACTTTTACAGTATAAGATATTCTTACTGATAAAAATATGACTTAGGCTGTATAAAAGATTCTAGTCATTTGCATTTCCTGCTTGTTTGAATTTAAGATAAATGGGAATTGCTCAGGTTTTCTTTCAAGAAGCTCAGATTTCATCAAAAGCATTGGACTCTGTCTCTAAGGTCCCTTCCAGCTCTGCCATTCCATCATTCTTAATGACAGCATGAACAATGCCATAATAACACCATTACTTCTTTCATGGCAGATAAATGGAGACCAAAAGCCCAGGAAAGAAGCTAGAGGTGATCAAGAATGAAGTATGGCATGGGCCAGTGTAGAGACTTTTGAGTTACAGTGTTTTGTTCATGCATTCTTTATTCATTTATTCATTACACATATAATCATTGAGCAAGTGCAATATATGTCAGAGGCTATACTAGATGCTGGGTAAGATGGAAAATGGGGGGGGGGCAAAAAGAGTTATGAAAATGAATAAGACAAGGCCTATGACCTCAATAACTGTACATCAAGTGGGAGAGAGAGAGAGATGTGCACCCCGTAACAGCTTAAATGTCCCTTGGCCTCACTCTCCTGGAGTCTCCAATGAGGTCACATGACATTCATTCATATATCTCATTGACTTCCAACACCCAACTATTCTCACAGAAACACAGCCCTTGCTAAATCATTCAGTATTTCTGGGGAGGGTGATCTCCAGGGCATCTCACATCTGCTCGCCGACATTCTAGGCCTGATGGCTGCTACACTCATCTCCAGGGACTCCAGGAAGCACACGGTGCATCTGTAACTGTCAGTGCTATTAAGAGGGACTCCCCACCCCTGCGCTTCTGTATTTCATAGATGTGATTAAATTTATAGCCAGCCTTCAATCCAGAGCTCATGACAACCTGAAACTTCCCCACGATTCCCACCAGTTTCCATGGCATCCATCCTCCCTACCTGTTTTGTTTACCACTTGCCCCCCTCCAGCAACCTCCTCAACATTCTTGTAGAATAACTCAGCTATTTCTACTATTTTTATAAAAAAAAAACCTCATGTCCATCAAGTACTATGTCTTCTCCTTCCCTCCCACCCTCCCCTTCCTTTACCTTCCCTTCCTTTCTCTCTCCCTTCCTTTGTAGACTTAATGGGCAATTTGTACAACAGGGAAAAGACAGAGGGGATACAGAAGAGCAAGAGGCAGGGGATATGACCTTTCACTGTCCACTGGCTCCATCTGCCCCTTCCTCTGTCTGTCTTTCCTCTACTTTCCTCAGCCACCAAACAATCCCTCGTCTTTGGTAATATATGCATGAGGACACAAAACAGGCACCAGCATCACAAAGTCAGCAGTGTAGTGTCAAGCTGCTGCTGTTTGTGTTGCAAAGGACTGTGGGATGGGATTGGGCACCTGCAGCCTGGTAATGACAAAGCAAACCCAGCAGGACCCAATCGTCTGCCCAGAGTAGGCACCCTTTTCCTTTTATAGGATTCCGTTTCAAAGGAATTATCAGTCATACACCAGATGTCACTAAAGGAGGATTTATTTGAGACAGTCTGACTTAAAATAATGATGCTCAAATTGTTGCTATGAGCTTGCAGGTGGGAAGTGGGGTTTGGAGGGTGGGTAGGAGATATATATAAAGCAGAGGGGGGGTTTACCCTGAAGCTAATAAAGCTCTTGCTTCAGGGCCTGTCATTTGTATAGATTTTTTCCAAGGCTCCTTAATTTTGCATTTGTAATCTTACATTTATTTTCTTAAAATGATTCCTAAATTGTTTCAGGTCCAACCAAACCGAGTGTCTAATGGCACCAGCCTATACCCTGGCAGCCTGTACCCCGTACCTCCTCCTCTTCCTCCTTGCAAAATTAGGAAATGTGAAAGCTTGTCGCTGACATCCATACCCCTTCTTGTCAGAGCCTGTGGCCTGGTAACTTAGAATCCTCCATGTCCCTACTAAACATACATCACCTGTTAATTTTGGTATGCTCAACCACCTACCACCTTTCCTGCAACCCATTCCCTAATCTGTGGTCTGTAAAGTACAGATCAAGGGCCAAATCCAGCCTTCCACCTGTTTTTGTAAGTAAAGTTATATTAGAATACAGCAACACTCGGGGACAGCAGGTGGTATGGTGGTTAAGGCACTGGATTTCCACATGGCCAAAAACGGTTTGAGTCCTGAACCCAGCAGTTTGACAATCATACCAAGTGTGTGTGCATGCATGCCTAAAATTCCAAAAGGATTTCAGTGTGGTCATCCTCCTTGGGGGTGATTTCTCACTTTCCCTTTCTCTGCTCTGTCTCTCTCAGATGAAGAGTATGTACTCTATGGCAAAAACCTAAGGGGAAAAAATTTGCAACACTCATTTCATGTATACATTGGTGATGGCTACTTTTATAAGGCACAGTTGCAACAGAGGCTAAATCAAAAAAGGCCCAAAACATAAACTATTTTGTCTCCCAGCCCTTTACAGAGAAAGTGGTCAACCCCTCATGGAATCCTCAGGTAACATGAAAACTGATATTGATAACTCATTCTAGCAGCCAAAGACCTATTTAAAAAACAAGCCAACTCATGCTCTCTCCTACTGTTTTCCATTACACTTAAAGCAAAATAATAGGGCTGGTCCCATTACTCAGTGGTTAAGGAAGCCAGATCTCACATGGCTGACCAAAGTTCAAATCCCAATTCTAGTGGCTTGAAAAACATGCCAGGTATATGTGCATGCCCCAAATCCTGATGGGATGGAGAAATTGAGGAAAAAGGATTGCAGCATGACCATGCCCGGTTGGGAAATGCTTTCTCTCTCTCTTGTTCTCTTCTCCCTCTCTGGTAAGTGAATGCCTTCTGACAAAGAAAAAAAAAAAAAAGGAAGGAAAGAAAAAAAAAAAGAAGGAAGGAAGAAGAAAAAAAAAGAAAGAAGGAAAGAAGAAAAAAAGAAAGAAAGCTAACTTTTTACTAGGCCCTACAAGGCTTCCTGTGATGGATACCACCTGCCTCCCTAATCTCTCTGCCTGTCTCTCACCTACTGTACTCCATATTTCTCTTTCTTTCTGTTCTCAGACACACTAAATGAGTTCCATCCTCTTGGTCTTTGCCCTGGATATTCACTTTCCCTCAGACCTTTCCCTCAGACCTCACATGGCTGGCTCCTGTCTGTGATTTAGGTCTCTGTCCCTTTAAATATCGTCTTCCTAGAGAGGCTTTCTGTGGCCATTTATCAAACATGTCCCCTACTTTCCATGAGTTTGATTACATGTTCTGGTTTCTTTTTCTACAGTTCTTGCAATTATCTTGTCAGTTTCTCTGTTTACTGTTGTTTTCTCTCATTGGAACATAAGTTTCCCGGGACTAGGGCCTTCTCTGTCTTACTCAGGGTAGAGAAGGGCCTATAACAGTGCCAAATACATAGAAGTGGGTTCTCGAGAAATATTTTTGAACAAATGAATCAGTAGAATGGTTATACTTTAACTGAAGGATCCTGAAACCTAAAATATTATCAGTGAATAGAGTGCAGATTTGCACACATGGTGGAGTGAATATAATGCAGGGAGGTGAACCATGGGGGCAGTCAGATCCTTCTGTTGGGGACCTTGAGAGTGTAGGTTTCAGGTATAATCCATGACCAAGAAACACGCAAAGCTGAGATGGATTTAATGCAAACCATAGCATATGACCTCTCACTGGGGAAAGAAAACTCATGTTTGGGTTGAGGCTGGACCAACGAACCTATTTGCTTGTCACCATGACGTATTTCAACAGATAGCCTCTGACACTGAAACAATAACCAGAGGCAAGGTCTTTACCTTAAAATCTCAGCAGCAATAAACATCTCCAATTTCATGCATTGCCTTGACATTAACCAGTGGTTTCTTTTAAAAATCTCTTGCTGCTACACTTCCTACACATGCCAGGCTCAGAATATTCTCTCTGTGAGGGACCAGCAGTTAGCATAATGGCTATGTCGCTGGATGCCCACGTAGTCCACTGCGGTTCGAGTCCCAGACCCGGTGGCTTAAACTCAGGTTGGGTGTGTGTGCGTGCGTGCGTGCATGCCCAAGATCCCGAGAGGAGAATGGAGGAGAAGGGATTGCAGCATGGCCATCCCCCCCGGGGGATAATTTCTCGCTTTCTGTTTCTCTGTCTCTCTCTGTCTTTCTGGCGAGTGCATGTGCCCTACAGCAAAAACCTCTCAAAAGAAAAAAACATTAAGAATATTCTCTCTGTGCTCTCACTTCCATTGTCTCCCTTTTCCCTTCCCAGTCTTAGGAAGCCCTTCTCATGCCTGACACCACCACCACTTTCCAAGGCCTACCCATGCTTAAAGTTACACTTAAACCCCATCTCCACCACCGCAGAGGGCACCAGAATTAGCAAGAATGTCTTTCCTGTCCTCTTGGGCCACCAATCCCAGGACTGGATTCTTTGGACTTTATTACTTGACAATAGCTGCATGACAGACCACCCCAAAACAGCTGCCATTTGATTTTATCTTATGGTTTTGTGGATCAGGAATTTGCACAGATCTCACTTGGCAGTTTTTCTGCTCCATGTGGTGTGAACTGTAGTAAGTAGGTGGAATTCATTTGGTGAATCAGTGTGTTAAAGACTGCTCACTCAATGTTTGGTACATTGGTAGGAATGGTGGGAATCGGAGCTCGGCTGGGGCTGTTATCAGGACACCTCCGCACGGCCTCTAGCATGGGGAGGTGGATGGTCAGGCTTCCTTTTGTAACAATATGAAGCTCCCAGAGAGAGTTCCAGGAGACAAGGAGGGGAATATTCTTGGGTTTCAGTTTCTTCTCTAACAACAAAAATGCTTCATTAATGATTTCCTGAAACTATGTGTACTCAGCCAGTAGTCCCCTTTCTACTTGGGAAATTAGAGGAATTCTAGGGATCTCAGACAAATTATAATAGAATATTATAAGAGGCTAAGGAGCTATAACCATCCTGGTAGAACAGGATCACAAATGTATACATTCTTCACTATAATGGCATAAATCAATCTATCTTCTTTATATGCTTTAATGGATATATTCTTCCTTATTATCAGCTACTTCCAATCCTGCTGGAGAGTGGGGGGATATTGGGAATGAGAAGGGGGACAGAACTTGGTAATAGTGTACTCATATTAAAATGATTCTCTTGGACAACTAACTAGTCACTACATTGAAACTGCAACTCTTTAAGCAGAGCTATTTATCCTCCCTTTTCTTTCTGCTTTTCAAGAAGGCTTCTGAGTGGAGGTGAAAGCTTAAAAGTATTTCTAATACTGGAGGAAATGAGGATCTAATGGGTCATCAGAAAAGTCATGTTGCATTTTGGCACAGAAAAACAGAAAAATATGTCATGACTTTTCCGATTACCCAGTAGAAGGGTTTGAAGTCGTGAGAGGCAGCTAGGCTTGTCCCTCTCTGCAGATCTGGAATGGGTGGCTGTGTGGATCTCGTCTGAGGACTGGCATGTGCAAAGGATGTTACCATCTGGTTTTATGGCATGAAATAGCATTTCTCTGATGCTCGTGACTGGCCATTGTCATTGAATTTCATACTCTTGGTAGCTGTTTCAGCCCCCAAGCTGCTCTGGCCTTTCTCTTGCACCTCTGTGACTTCTCAGCAGGCCATGAAGCAAGCCTCAGAACTTTTACTTAATACACCAAGCTTCAGCAGAGCCAAGAAAGCTTCCTCCAGGCTCATCTAACTAGCCATCTCCCTCTACTAGTGTCAATACCAGATTTTTCCCAGAGACCTGAAGTTCTTGCCATGGCACACCTTGAAAAAGGCCCAAGGATTGCACCATTCCAGGAAGAGCCATTCACAAAGAATAAACTGCCCCTGGAGTTCAAAACACAGAGATTCTACTAAAGGCAGCAAGCCTCCAACTCCAGGACTGGATTCACTCAAGAGTCCCCCATAGGAGAGAACCTATAAGCATATGCTTTTTACTCTTTGGCTCTTCCTTGACCCCTGTCTTCTTTTTCTTACAATCCTCAAGCCTACAAAGAAAACATTTTTTCCTGCCATTCTGGTGTAACCAAGACTTCCTTTATAATATATTCTGAATTTTCTCTACTCAGAGTTTATAGAAACTATGAGTATACCAGTCCTGACTCCTAATGTGATCATGGAACTCAAAAGAGTTTATAAATTCATTCCCCTTCACCAAAGTCTGGCTTTGAAGACTATTATCTTGCTAGTGACTCAAAAATCCTATTTGCTAGTCAAGATGAGAAATAACTCTATTATTAGGGTTGGTCTCTACTCCTTTGCTGAAGATCTTAAAACCATTAATTCCATGGGTGAGGAATTGTGGAACAACAGTTATTCTTGGAGTCAGAATACTTCAGAGATTTTAGTTTAAATTATTCCCACCGTCATGCATATATGTTGCAAACATGGTTTTCATGGTTTTACAAATAGTGCATTATAGGACTCTCAGGTGTTAAAAATAAGATAGAGGCTTTTCTTTCTTATGCCTATAAAGGATTTACTTCATATCACCTTCCTCTCTTGTTCCATTTCCCCAGTACTTGTGTGTTTTTAACACTTTTATAAAGAAAGAGTATGTTCTTAACCCAGAACTGATTATTAATGTTATGAGTTTGCTGTATGTTTTGAGTATGCTTCACCATAATTTCTAAGTGAAGTATAAATACTACACCTCACATTTTTTTCCCATTCAGGATAGTATACTTCAGTAGAAAATATCTTTCATTCTGTTTTTAGCTGTACAACTAAGGCACTGTTTGATTTAGAAGCATCACTTGCCTTTATGGACTTTAGATTCTTCATCTATAAATTGAGAGAGCTGATGATCTAAGCAGACCTTCTAGCTGTTGACCTACATGAATTGTTTGTTGTTGCCCTTAGGTCTTATAGTCCTCACCCTAACTGAATAGCACCTACTCATCCTTTGAAACTCATTTTCTGGGTCACCTCTTGGAAATTTTCCTGGTCTTCCTCCTTACCACCATCCTTGGCTTCCCCACACATAGTTAGATGACCTTCCTCTTAGATCCCATAGTTACCTGCATGCAACCCACATTTCCTACACAGTATCACAATGATCTGTTTAAAAGGAACTGGATTTTTTTGTATATGTTTCCAGAATATACCATCATATTTGTTTAGAACAAGGTTTTTAATACATATTTATTGGATTAATAATTTTACACACACCTCTGGCAGTTATTTCTGTGTGTAATTCTAATCTTCAGGAGGGGCCTGAGATCACATTGAGACTCCTGGTAAATAGCCCAGCATATCTTGAAACAAGTGAGCATTTAAAACTTCTTTTCAAACAGTCATCTCTGGGACATAAAGCCATTTTTGGCCAGAAGACAGGAAGAATGTTGGTTTTATTTTTGTAGAAAATAAAAGTCATTAATTTTATAGAAAATAATGAGTTGGCTCATAGTTTGATAAAACATAATGATAGCCTTTAGTCTTCAAGACCCAAAGGTAAAGAGGAAAATTTGCATGTACCATTCTGGTATTTCAATCTGGCAAATGTCAAGCTTCCTTTGCTTGAGTTTATTGGCAAATATTCAGCTATCACATCCAATATAATTTTAAAACTGGATATCTTCCCCAAGTTTCATGATCTTTTTGAAAATCAAACTGATAATTCTTTTGTTTTTGTTCTGCTCATATCGTCTGGATACATGGGTCATCTCAACTCTTGGGTCATTACTTGTTCCTATAAAATATCAGAGATCTAGCTAAAGCTAAAACTCCTTACAGAGCTATTCATAAGTAAATGTCATGTTCCATAGACTTTTAGATATTGCTTATTCCTTTTCATCAAACTGTGTTTGTTGTAAGGTTACCCGGGCTTAGTTCAAAGGATGACCACATTTACTCCTCGTTTAAGAATCCCTAACATCTCAAAATTGACTACCTCAATTCTTCAATTTAGCAGAGATCTGTCAGTCATCATTGAAAGTGAAGGACATGAGATGTGAGACTTTTCCCATTGTGTTGGCCGTTGCATGGTTTGACCAGTCTTGCTGATATGTTTTACCAAAACACCACCAAACAACCCTGTGCTACCTGCTCTGCCACATACATCTCTTGGGGAGTTATAATAATAGTAAAGGGAAAGAACTTTCCACATGAAGAAGAACTCATCTTTTTTTTTTTTTGGAGAGATTTTCACTGTAGGGCGCGTGCGCTCGCCAGACAGACAGAGAGAGACATAGAGACAGAAAGCGAGAAATCACCCCCCAGGGGAGATGGTCACGCCGCAATCCCTTCTCCTCCATTCTCCTCTTGGGATCTTGGGCACGCACGCACACGCTCCCAGCGTGAGTTTTAAGCCACCGGGTCTGGGACACAAACCGCGGTCGACTACGTGGGAGTCCAGCGACATAGCCATTACGCTAACTGCTGGTTCCCAAGAAGAACTCATCTTAGCACAAAAGACTTGGTAAGTTGGGGGTGGAGGGTGGAGGAGGGAGAAGTGAAGAACAGAAAATAAGTAAATGAAAATGTTTTAGATAGGGTCAGTACATACGTGGCATGGTGATTAAGCAGTGGATCCCATATGGCTGATTGCGTGATCTGAGTCCCAAAGGGCAGCTTGAAAAACACAGCAGGCATATGTTCATACATGTCTAAAATTTCGAAAGGAGGGAGAAATGGAGAAGGGATTATGACATGACCATGCTTCATGGAGGGTTGCTTTCTCACTTCCTTCTCTCTCTCTCTCATTTCATTTTGCAGCCTAAGGATCAAAGACTTCTGATTTTTTTTTCTTTTTCTTTTTTTTTAGGTCTTATATTCTATTTAATCCACCAACCTTGGACACCTAAATTTTATTTAAGTTTTATTTTTCGGGTGTGGCCAGGTCCTTGACTAACTTAGCTCAGTTCTTTCAGAGGAAGAATCTGTCTGTGAATAAGGAGACTCCCAGAGGACTCTGCTTACAGACAATTAGAACAGCAGGACATACAAGTCCAGGGCTGAGCAATCTTGGCATCACCAGTCATTGCAGAGCAATCCCCATAGCCAGCCTACTCTGACTCATGGAATCCTCACAAATGTATAAGGCTCAGAGAATTAAGATAACTTGTCAGCATGCACACATTGAATTAGAGGCAGAGCCAAGACTGAAATCCAGTGCTTTCTAATTCTTTTTTTCTTTTGGAGAAGTTTTTCCTGTAAGGCATGTGTGCTTGCCAGAAAGAGAGACAGAAAGAGAGAAATCACCCCCACCACACACACCCCAGGCGGGACAGCCACACTGCAATCCCTTCTCCTCCATTCTCCTCTTGGGATTTTGGGTATGCACACACACATGCCTTGTTTAAGCCACTGGTTCCCAGACTCAAACCACGGTCGACTATATGGGAGTTCAGCGACACAGCCATTACGCCAACTGGTGTTCCCAGTGCTTTCTAATTCTTAATCTTCTCCCCAACTGCTGTGTTATACTGGCTCCTCTTCTCATCAGTTACGAGGTGACATACAAACTAAGCCTTTAGTTCCAGCCTGAAGTAATTTCACCTAACTTACCTCTGGTCAGCAGCAGCCAAGGCAGAGTCCTGTGAGGGTCTACAATTGCACACACCCCTCAGACCCTCACTTTTCTCTCCTTTTAGCCCTCTTCACCATTCCACTCTTCTGCAAGAGGTAAAATATGTTATCAATCCATCGTAATATATGAATAATTAGTATGAAATTATTAGCTCTGATTAATATTAATAATTAATGCTTATTAGTCCCGTTACAATAAGACTCTTACATTTATTCACTAGATAAATACTTGAAGCCCTAGTCCTACATCATTTGTTCTCAACTAGTGGCAATTTTACTGCCCCTGAGGATATTTGTCACTATCTGAAGATGCTTTTGGCTGCCACATCTTGAAGAGGTGCTAGTGGCATTTCACAGGTAGAGGCCAAGGATTCTGCTAATCATTTCATAATGCACAAGACAGTTCCCTATAGTAAAGAATTATCTGGCCACAAATGTCAGTAACATTGAAAATGAGCTGCTCTGATCCTATCAAATCACAAGAGATTGTCTTTCTCTACCCTCAGAAAGATGAATCCTCTTATATTTGCCTCCTGGGTAGAATAATGTTGAGCCCAATCTCTATTTTATGTTATCGTCGCTTCATGAATAAGGTGACAGATTGTGGGAGCCTTATTCCCAGACAGTCAATGGGTGGGTGACAGCCCACCAAATCTAGAAGCAGGTGGTCTTCACCAAGAGAACAAATGCTAAAGCCCCCATCTCTGCTGAGTAGGGTCAACATAGCGGACTGAGCAAGTAAGCTAGGTGGCAGTGCCGGATGGACAGCATGCATGACCTGGGAGGGAAGGCACCGTCATAGGGCAGAGGAGGAAGGTGCAGGCACCAGTGTCTGTGAGCAGGGGGATGGGGATCCTGCCTCAGACCTCTGTGAATAAACTGCTACACTGTAACTCTTCAGCAGCTACACCTGGCCCAAAACAAGACTTTCAGGTATTGGAACAGGAGGAAACGTCAAAAAGTTCATGGAAGGATCAGCAGGTGGCATGGTAATTAAAGCACTAGAAACCCACATAATCAATTGCAGTTCGAGTCCCAGACCCGGCAGCTTGAAAATCATGCCAGACATGTGCACATGTGTGCCCCACGTCCCAGGAGGAAAATGGAGGAGCAGGGATTGTGCCATGGCCATCCCCTCAGGGGGTGATTTCTCACTTCCCCTCTGTCTCCCGCACTCTTTCTGCTGAGCACATGTTTATGACAAACCTTAAAAAAAGTTCATGGAAAAAAAATGGAATGAAAGTAAGAGCTTAAAAATAAGCAAAATTTTTAAATCCATGCATAATTTTGTTTATAATTTTCATTTTCTGTGAACTTTTTAAAGGCCCCTCATATTAACAAGCTGATGTGTTTTTTTTCTGATAAGCAGTACTCTTGTTCTTAGGAATAAATACTTACCCTTCTTTTTTTTTCCCT